>NC_092647.1:22346896-22946896 GCF_039555335.1 Amphiura filiformis
AATGTACAAATTCCAAGAGGGGAATTCACAGTGCAGGCCTATACATGATTTTCTATGTTTGAGTTTATATTTTTGGCCTCACAAATTATATGAATTTAGTGTAAAGTTGATAAAAATATCAAAAATAGCATTAAGAAGATACCAAGAAGTATTCAATGAACAAATTCCAAGAGGGGAATTCACCGTGCAGGCTTATATACATGATTCTCTATGTTTGAGTTTATATTTTTGGCCTCACAAATTTTGTGAAAGTGTAAAGTTGATAAAAATATCAAAAATAACATTAAGAGGATATCAAGAAGTATTCAATGAACAAATTCCAAGAAGGGAATTCACAGTGCAGGCCTAGGCCTATACATGATTTTCTATGTTTGAGTTTATATTTTGGCCTCACAAATTATGTGAAAGTGTAAAGTTGATAAAAATATCAAAAATAACATTAAGAGGATATCAAGAAGTATTCAATGAACAAATTCCAAGAAGGGAATTCACAGTGCAGGCCTAGGCCTATACATGATTTTCTCTGTTTGAGTTTATATTTTTGGCCTAACAAATTTTGTGAAAGTGTAAAGTTGATAAAAATATCAAAAATAACATTAAGAAGATATCAAGAAGTATTCAATGAACAAATTCCAAGAAGGGAATTCACAGTGCAGGCCTAGGCCTATACATGATTTTCTATGTTTGAGTTTATATTTTTGGCCTCACAAATTATTTGAAAGTGTAAAGTTGATAAAAATATCCAAAATAACATTAAGAAGATATCAAGAAGTATTCAATGAACAAATTCCAAGAAGGGAATGCACAGTGCAGGCCTAGGCCTATACATGATTTTCTATGTTTGAGTTTATATTTTGGCCTCACAAATTATGTGAAAGTGTAAAGTTGATAAAAATATCAAAAATAACATTAAGAAGATATCAAGAAGTATTCAATGAACAAATTCCAAGAAGGGAATTCACAGTGCAGGCCTATACATGATTTTCTATGTTTGAGTTTATATTTTTGGCCTCAAATTATGTGAAAGTGAAGTTGTTGAAAATATAAAAATAGCACGTTATTTATATTGCTATTGCTATTTGTGTCAATTCATATCAAAACGATGGACTTGGTCTGAGAATAAGAAATCAGATACTCTTAGTTAATCATCAAGGCCTACTTTTACTTATATTTCACTTCCTAAAAATGCTACCAAATTTGTAATAATTAAATGCTTATTTACTTAGTTACACAGGAAATAAGTCAACTTAAGCTGCGTTCTCACATGTATTTAAATCCAGGTTTATCTTTATCACCTATAAATCCGCTGCAATTAAAATAAATCCGATAGAATCTCTGCACGTCCAGACAGTCAGGTTTAGTGCCTAAATCCAATAAGCTTAAACCCGGGTTTAGACTATGTGCTATTTGAGCATATTTCCTTAGAACTTTCGATTATACGAAATGTACAAGTGTGCACATGACAATTTTCGATGTTTTATCTTCAAGTTCAAAGCAATACTTTGGCACGAAAATACCCGTTGTTGAAATTCGAATGATATAGGCCTACAGCATGATGAAAATTTGCCCTTTCCTCTGCTGCCCCGAATAGCTAAAAACGTTGACCGTGACTTTTATATAGTAGGGGCCTAACGCGATCAAAATATGAAACATGAAATTCTAAAATTTATAACTCAACTCGTAATACCTGCTTCCATCATGAAATCGGCACCTATAGGCATAATACATGTAATAGAGTTCGCTTCTATCTAAACTGCGTAGTTCAATGGGCATTATGTTAGTTTTTACCCCTTAAACCCGACAGCTCTACGAACACCGTTCATACACAGCGGATTTAAGCTTAAACCCGCTACTAACCCTGGTCAAAAGCAGGGTTAAATTGGCGGATTTAGGGCTCGATAAATCTGCTAGACTTAAATCCGATGATCGTTCAGACAGCAATTTAAACCCGCCGCTAAATCCATCTGAATTTAAACCTGGGTTTAAATGTCTTAAACCTTACTGTGTGGACACGACTAATCTTTTTAATTTCATTTTTCATACTCTGTATTACCGTATTGTACCAAAAGTCGTTTTGATATAGACTGACAGATTTACATGTATATTGATACATTGTATTTGTTGCATGTGTAAGTTTCGAGGGTTTAGTTCAACAAAGGGCTCTCTGCATTTTGAGGAAACCAATGTTTATAAGATTTTACTGATCTTGTTCATCTGTTTGTTGTTGTTTATCTCAGCTGTGCTGATTAATAAACAGATTGTGAAAACACCTTCGTGTGATTTGTTGTTTATTCCTTTTCAAATTAGTTTGCTGAGTACTCACAGCATGAATGTGTTACGAAGGCATGATTTATAACAATTAATGATCAGTCAACAACTTTAATTTTCAGATGTTTATTTACGTTACCTGTAGCAACGTCTGCAATTAAACGTAAATAAACTAGTTTGTATTGTAAATTTTGCAGTACAAACCTGTGTTTACGTTACTACCTGGAATATACAAATTGAATGCGAAATAACGGCCTCACGTGGAATATACAAATTGACTGAAATAACCGCCTTCAACGCTATTTTACAGTACAATAGTTTATTTACGTTACTCCCTGAAATAACGTCTTCAATGCTATTTTTTTACAGAACAAAAGTTTATTTACGTTGCTACCTAGAATATACAAATTGACTGTGAAATAACGACCTGACGTGGAATATACAAAGTGACTGTAAAATAACCGCCTTCAACGCTATTTTACAGTACAATAGTTTGTTTACGTTACTCCCTGAAATATACAATTTTACTATGGAATAACATTCTGCCATGTTTATTTACAGTAGAACTGAAATTATACACGATCTCAGTAAAATAACATCTATCATGTATGTTCACGCCAACTGTTAAATAACATTAAAACATCGTTTGTTGACATTGTCAAGCGTCATTTTACCTAAAATGTTGTTAATTAAGAGATAGTATAGTGTTATATTACGGCTGAAGATGGCATTTATACTGCCCAGATACTCCAAATAACGGGTCATTTATGTAGAAAGTACCATAAAATAACACTGTTATCGTTAATTAACGTTGTTATTAGAATTTAAGGACCTCTTAAAAAACGTTAAAAGTCGTATTATTGCATTATTCCACTGTTAATTTACCAGTAACGGGCACGAAGGAAAAAAACCCGGTTTTTTAGGAGAAAACGTACAACCGTTAAAAAATCAAACGAATTGTTCAATTAACGGTCAATTCTTGTTTATGGTTGCTGTATTTTACCGGTAAAATACCGGCGTCCCAGCTGCCAGTATTTTACCGGTAAAATACAGCATCCGTTAAAAAATCAAACGAATTGTTCAATTAACGGTCAATTCTTGTTTACGGTTGCTGTATTTTACCGGTACTGGCAGCTGGGACGCCGGTATTTTACCGGTAAAATACAGGTTTTTTTCTAACAGTGTAGGATAGATGTTCAGAAATGGTCGCACTTTTGTAAAATATGAGTGAGGGCAAAGCATATAGCTAGCTCATAGCTAGCCAACTCCCCGTGTTAATTGAATGGAGATTTGACCGAAAATATTGAGCTATATTGGTAACGGACCGCTCACTTCTGAAGGATGCCACAAAAAAACGGTACAAGCTACATTTATTCTAAATAGGTTCTAGAAAATATAGTTTTGTAACATGTCCTAAATTTTTAGCTAATTTAGATGTTTGGAGAGGGTCGCACTTTTGTGTTTTAGGAAGGATATGTAAACGACAGATAACACCAAAAATGTGAAGAAATTATTTCCAAACCGTGTTAAGTCAACAATCATTATGTTGCTCATTTTGAAGAATGCTGGTTAACAAAAAGCAGGTCTTTGTCTCATTTCGTGAACAAAGGTACACATACCATTGTTTCCTTTCGTTTCCTTTATAATCGGTTACCCAACTGAAGCTATAATACCAGCTTTATTGCGATGTCGCACGTGTAAAACAGACACTTGTGCACAACCAGAGAAGATCTGATTTAATCAGTTGAGCTGCTTCAATGAGTGTTATCTTGGTTTAATAGCTTTTAATGGGGTTTAAGTCCTGCAAAGGTCGAGATGAATTCTACTGTAGACATGACTGCATCATGTTTCTTTTAAATTAGCCTCGTAGATCCCCTTTCTTCTCATATTAACCCTCGTAGATCACATTTCTTCTCAAATTAGCCTCGTATTAAGCCTCATAGATACCTCGTTTCACATAGCCTTGTTGATCACCTTTTTTCTTAAATTAGCCTCGTAGATCACATTTCCTCTCATATTAAGCCTCGTAGATCCCCTTTCTTCTCATATTAAGCCTCGTAGATCCCTCGTTTCATATAGCCTTGTTGATCACTTTTTTCTTAAATTAGCCTGAGTCGCGTCGTAGATCACCTCTCTTCTCAAATTAGCCTCGTAGATCACATTTCTTCTCATATTAAGCCTCTTAAATCCCTCTTTTCACATAGCCTCATAGATCACCTTTCTTCTCAAATTAGCCTCATAGATCCCCTTTCTTCTCAACTTAGCCTCGTAGATCATATTAAGCCTTGTAGATCCCTTGTCTCACATATAGCCTTGTTGATCACTTTTTTCTTAAATTAACCTCGTAGATCATCTTTCTTTTCAAATTAGCCTCGTAGATCCCCTGTCTTCTCATATTAAGCCTCGTAGATCCCTCTCTTCGCATAGCCTTGTTGATCACCTTTTTCTTAGATTAGCCTCGTAGATCACCTTTCTTCTCAAATTAACCTCGTATAGATCCCCTTTCTTCTCATATTAAGCCTGGTAGATCCCTCTCTTCTCATAGCCTCGTAGATCACCTTTCTTCTCAAATTAGCCTCGTAGATCATATTAAGCCTCGTAGATCCCTTGTTTCACATAGCCTTGTTGATCACTTTTTTTCTTAAATTAACCTCGTAGGTCACCTTTCTTCTCTTCACATAGCCTTCAATTTAGTTGTTGATCACCCTTTTTTCTTAAATTAGCCTCGTTGATCACATTTCTTCTCAAATTAACCTCTAGATCCCCTTTCTTCTCATATTAAGCCTCGTAGATCCCTCTCTTCACATAGCCTTGTTGATCACCTTTTTTTTTCTTAAATTACCCTCGTAGATCACCCGCTCTTCTCAAATTAGCCTCGTATATATCACTCTCCACATAGCCTTGTTGATCACTTTTTTTCTTATATTAGCCTCGTAGATCACCTTTCTTCTCATATTAGCCTCGTAGATCACCTTTCTTCTCATATTAGCCTCGTAGATCACCTTTCTTCTCATATTAAGCCCAGTGGCAGCTCCAGGAATTTTTTTTTGGGTTGGGGCATTTGGGGGAGGGGCAAAGTGAATTTCAGGGTGGGGAACTGGCAAATTTTGCGCAAAATTACCGCAAAAAGTGGGAATTTACGTGATTTAGGGTTGGGGTTTTTGCCTCAAAGTGTGTGTGTGTGTGTGTGTGTGTGTGGGGGGGGGAAAGAAAAAAATTTGGGGGGCAAATGCCCATTGACCCCCGTAGCGCCGCCACTGATTAAGCCTCGTAGATCACATTTCTTCTCAAATTAGCCTCGTAGTAGGTATATCACCCCAAAAATAAGCGCAGCAGAAACATGTTATTTGACGCTTTTAATTGAATCATCGTTATGAATGCTTCAAAAAACTAATAAAAATTCCTTTAAAAGGAATAGGGTGGGCAAATGAAAAATTGTCAAGAGAAATGAAAGAATGAGTAAGTCAAGTTCACAATAAATAAAAATTCCTTTAAAAGGAATAGGGCGAGCAAATGAATTGTCAAGATAAAGGTGTAGTTCCATATTGATAAGTCCAAGTAAAATAAAAAACCTGTTTCACGTCCAGGTTTTTGAAAAAAAGGAGTAGGAGGGGCCTTTTTATTTTGTATCGCAGAATCAATGTAAATACCCATATTTAGAGCTATTTTAGCGTGCACACTAATGCCTGCAAAAAGGAGGAGGCCTCTTTTTATTTGTTGTTCTGATGGGTAGGCCCCCTCTAATGATCTCGAAACCTTCCAAATTGTTTCTTGTATATTGAGAAGGCTATAGAAAGCATCTCAACTCCCTAGACATAATTTTTAAAAAGTTATAACTGAATTGCAAAATATAAAAATATAATTGAAGGAACCTCCAAAAAGGAGGGAGGGACGTGAAACATGTTTATTTTTGTATTTGGCCTAATGCAGTATTACTTCGATTATCACTTGTCATCATTAGCAGAGGAGTGAAATTTTGATTGAAAGAATTAAACTAAGGGACGCACCATTTGATACTGAGAGGGGGGTAGGAAGTTGGGGTCGGGGAAAGTTTTTTTATTTTTATAGTTGGTGGGGAAAGTTTTTTTTTTGCTCATGAAGTGGGTGAAGTTTTTTTTGTTTTTTTGAAAAACTTCCTACCCCACCCTGAGAATCTAATGGTGCATCCCTAAGAAGGTTTGTGTTTGAAGTTATATAAATAACGAACTAAGAGCAATCGAATTAGGACAACAAAATAAAAAAATAAAACCCACACCATAGGACTGTACGGTAAAACATGTACCAACAGGCTACTTTTTAGTCACCCACCTTTGTAGGACTACACAACAAAATAGCCCTCCACCATAGGACTTTGCGGTAAAATATTTAGAGGAGTATGCCAATTATAAGGCCAAGTAAAAAAAAATGTATATGTCCGGACTTTTTCAAAAATTGGTGAGGGAGGTCCTTATTATTTGTTATCGTGTTATTGTTTTACCATTCATTTCTGTGTAAAATTGCAATGGCAAATGTTTGCCAACACATCATAAAATCGGGGAGGCCCCTAATATTTTTGTTATTTCCCCAAAGCCCTACCCCTAGCTTGAAGAAAGTGTTTGCAATGTGTTTATAAATGATAACCAAGAACTTCTAAACATGTCATTTCATCACAACAATTTTATAAACAAAGTAAGGAAGCAAATAGGAAAAATAACTAAAATATTTGAAAATCTCCAAAAATCGGAGAGGGCGGGGACGATATACACGTTATTTATTTTACTTGGCCTAAACAATGAATCACCACTCATGACTCGAGGTCAAAACCATTATGTAAATAAGATAATGTTTGCATGCGATGTCAAACAAGGAAATGTTGACATAAATTAATTGACTGTTTGGTTTTCACGATGCTATTAATTTAGCCCAAAGATTAGGAAAACTAGGAAAACTGGTGAACTGGTACTGTTCAAATAAAAACATCTGCAAATCTTGCTGCAATTTCCAAATAGTATTTCTATTACTTAAATAATTATTTTTGTTATTTCTTTTAATACAAACACATTACTGCCTATGACGACTTTATCGTATTACTTACATATCAAAATCAAGTAATAATTACAAAACTCGCCGTAAACTATCACCTCTGTGGGTGTTTGGGATATAACCGGCACGAATATTTTCTCAACACTGCGGCATGTGAAAAAGTAGGTCAATAGTCAGAGAATACAGGGTGGGTGCGGCACGCCGCACCCACCCAAAAACAGAATTGAAATCGGATAATGCAAAGTGATGTAACGTCAACTTGAAGATACCCGGAAATCGGGTGAAAACCTGCCACAAATTGCTATAAATGGCAAAATGGTAATTTTTGGGATGCTTATTCGGACACTTACTTGAAAAGGTAGCATTGATTTAAGTATCACAGATTAATTGCATATCTTTCCGGACTTCGTTAAAGAAAACAAGATTAAAAAATCTCTCCTCGAATAAATGTAATAAAACAGGTCTTAACTTAAACTAGGCAGTGTTTAATTTCGGCGGAGTTGATAGTGATTTAGGAAATATTTCACCTAAAAGACAAATTATTGTGATCAATGAAACATAACGAGGAAATCGGTTTTTGACATGTATGTTTTCAAAAATTGGCCAACTTTGATCCGCGCGCTTTTTGATTCACTGTTATGTATGCGTGCACAGTATGGCAGAATTATTGTGCAGCCACTGTGACATACCTACTCGTAGATCACTTTTTTTCTCAAATTAGCCTCGTAGATCACCTTTCTTCTCATATTAAGCCTCGTAGATCTTCACATAGCTTTATTGATCACCTTTTTTTTCTTAAATTAGCCTCGTAGATCACCTTTCTTCTGAAATTAGCCTCGTAGATCCCCTTTCTTCTCCTATTAAGCCTCGTAGATCCCTCGTTTCACCGTAGATCACCTTTCTTCTCAACTTAGCCTAGAAGATCACCTTTCTTCTCATATTAAGCCTCATAGATACCTCGTTTCACATTGTTGATCACCTTTTTCTTAGATTAGCCTCGTAGATCACCTTTCTTCTCATATCAGCCTCGTAGATCCCCTGTCTTCTCATACTAACCTCGTAGATCCCTCTCTTCGCATAGCCTTGTTGATCACCTTTTCTTAGATTAGCCTCGTAGATCACCTTTTTCTCAAATAATTAGCCTCGTAGATCACCTTTCTTCTCATATTAAGCCTCGTAGTAGATCCCTCGTTTCACATAGCCTCGTAGATCACATTTCTTCTGAACTTAGCCTCGTAGATCACCTTTCTTCCCAAATTAGCCTCGTAGATCACCTTTCTTCTCATATTAGGCCTCGTAGATCCCCCGTTTCACATAGCCTTGTTGATCACCTTTTGTTTTAAATGAGCCTCGTAGATCACCTTTCTTCTCATATTAAGCCTCATAGATACCTCGTTTCACATTGTTGATCACCTTTTTCTTAGATTAGCCTTCTCAACTTAGCCTAGAAGATCACCTTTCTTCTCATATTAAGCCTCATAGATACCTCGTTTCACATTGTTGATCACCTTTTTCTTAGATTAGCCTCGTAGATCACCTTTCTTCTCATATCAGCCTCGTAGATCCCCTGTCTTCTCATACTATTACCTCGTAGATCCCTCTCTTCGCATAGCCTTGTTGATCACCTTTTTCTTAGATTAGCCTCGTAGATCACCTTTTTCTCAAATAATTAGCCTCGTAGATCACCTTTCTTCTCATATTAAGCCTCGTAGATCCCTCGTTTCACATAGCCTCGTAGATCACATTTCTTCTGAACTTAGCCTCGTAGATCACCTTTCTTCCCAAATTAGCCTCGTAGATCACCTTTCTTCTCATATTAGGCCTCGTAGATCATCGCCCCCGTTTCACATAGCCTTGTTGATCACCTTTTGTTTTAAATGAGCCTCGTAGATCACCTTTCTTCTCATATTAAGCCTCGTAGATCCCTCGTTTCACATAGCCTTGTTGATCACCTTTTTCTTAGATTAATAGCCTCGTAGATCACCTTTCTTCCCAAATTAGCCTTGTAGATCACCTTTCTTCTCATATTAAGCCTCGTAGATCCATCTCTTCTCATAGCCTCGTAGATCACCTTTCTTCTCAAATTAGCCTCGACTGCCTCGTAGATCATATTAAGCCTCGTAGATCCCTTGTTTCACATAGCCTTGTTGATCCCTTTTTTCTTAAGGGGTGGTGCAATAATTATGTGTACCCCCGGGGGGGTGAATTCTCAAAAAAAAAAAAAAAAAATCGCTTGCCCCCCCCCCTCTGGCCGTGCCAAAAATCTTTGCCCCCCTTTCGACGTGCCAAAAACCTTTGCCCCCCCTTTGATGTGCCAAAAATCTTTGCCCCCCCTTACACATGCAAGATTTTGGGGAACCCGAATTTAAAACCTTAAATTGTCTTATCATATAGTGCGAAAGAAAGCTTGAGCAGGAAATTTTGCATATTTGAACGTGTTCCTAACGTTTTCCCACGCCTTTTTAGGGCGTAATATAGAAACGGTGCCCAAAATATCTGTGCCAAAAATTGCTTGCCCCCCCTTTCGACCTGCCAAAAATCGCTTGACCCCCCTTTTGACCTGCCAAAAAATGCTTGCCCCCCCTTTTTTGGCCTGCCAAAAATCTTTGCCCCCCCTATAATTCACCCCGGGGTACACATAATTATTGCACCACCCCTAAATTAACCTCGTAGATCACCTTTCTTTTCAAATTAGCCTCGTAGATCCCCTTTCTTCTCATAAGCCTCGTTTTAATGTAGCCTTGTTGATCACTTTTTTCTTAAATTAACCTCGTAGATCAATCTTTCTTTCAAATTAGCCTCGTAGATCACCTTTCTTCTCAAAATTAATTTTCTGATTTTGTCTGATTGAAAGATCCCATAAATTGAGTTATGAAGCCACTGCTAAAAAGTTTTTAAAAGTTTGAAGTTTATAATTTACGATGGCGCTATTCCCGTCTAGAGTGCGGTGCAGGTTAAAGTGTTTTTAAAAGAAGACATTATTCCGGTTATTATTAAAAATATTAAAATACAAAAATTAATCATTCGTAATTGGTCATCGGATCTGTTGAAATGTTTGATATGTTAATTACTTTCCTTTGCAGTGAACCAAAGCTATTGATACGCATGGAAGTAAGATAATTCTGGCAAATTAAAGGGAAATATACTCCTACTCCACTTAAACTAGAAACGCTTAATTGGTCGCCACTCGCCAGAAGAGCAGGTGGATTGATTCCGGAACTGTGGAGCCTGGAGGTCCAAAAAGCCGAATAATCTGCATTTTAATTTAAAGACCTGTAGGCAACGTGACTTTCACCTAGGATAAGCATCAAGAGAAGGTAAACTGTAATGTGACTCTAAATTGCATCTTTTATTTATATCTATAGAAGCTATTTTAAGCTTACTGCTCGATGCTCATCTGTAGCATGATCAAGTCATCTCATGATCTGGTCATGAAAGTCATGAGCTTGCAATTTTTTGCATAGCTGGTAAGCAGCAGTCACATGTTCAATTCATGTGCACCACTTGGGCTACAGGGCACAGTGTATTTTACCCATAGGAAAAATAATTCCGTACCATGCATGCACAGATTGTAGGTATCCCAGGTAAACCTTAATTAACACATTTGCTAGTCAGCGAAATTCGCCGAGACCGGGGCCCAAACACAATGCATATTTACATAGAAATTTTTTTTTTCGAGAATAGGCCGGTGAAGGAAACCTACATAAATATGTTTTCTATACTTCACTTGACCCAAATATATGATTTTTATGGTGATAATCAAGTCGCACATGGAATTTTAGAGGATTTTGATAGCAGTTCCATTAAAAAAGCTGCTAATCGCCATGAGACTAAGATCTAGAAACAACCCTAAATGCCGTTTTGGGGAATTTTGCTAGCAGAATCTTTTTGATGAAAGTCAATCTTTGACAAGATGTAACTTTGTTACGGAAAGTGCTATGACAAAAATGTTTTCAGTTTTGGCTTTCTTTACTCAATGGCTTTAATTTGATATGTAAAATGATGCAGTTTAATGGCAAATTTGAATTCACCTAGCATACCTACAGATTAACAGATCACTGACAGGTGACGCTATCAACCAATCAGCAATTGGAAAATTGTTATCCCATGTAGTACAAGGAACTTATACGATGTCCTCATTCACAAACTGATACTATCTGTCCATCGTAAGACTGTTACCGTACGGCAATGTGGTGAAGGAATATTACACAGTCAAGAATAGGCTCCATCATTTTTTTATTATGATCCCTCCCAGTCTCCCAAAACATCAAAACATCAAAAGCGTTGCACTTATACTTACTTAAGACTGTCCTTTTTCACATAACGCAGACAAAGTAGGGCCAACTTGCCTAGAAATTGTCAAATTTTGGCAAGAAATATCTCTGTGTAATCCTATGTAAGTCCCATATCACATCGTTATCGGCGATCGAGGTTTTTTTTCTGAAGTTTGGTTGGTACCCACCAGCGTCATGCATGTGACGTGACACAGCTAAAATAATCGACCGGGAATCGGGGATCGTTAAAACGTCAACAAATTTCAAAACACAGAAAGCAGTAAACTTAATGGCGAGCGGTCCGAATTTTGAGCCATACAAGTTTACGTGGTGAACTATATCCCATGACCCAATGACGTCATCGCCGACGCTGAATTTTCATTGACAAAATTCAGAATCGTTCAAAAACACAAGTATTTAAGGGACCGTTCACAAACACTTGTAAGGGGGGGCCTAATGCAAAAAGGGGGGGCCCTGAAAATGTGTGACCCTCCTAAGGGGGGGCCCTGAAAGAAATGGCCACAAATTTTTCTGGGAAAATTGAGTTTATATGCTTTTCTATGGGGTTGACCGATAATTTTCATGTCAAAAAGGGGGGGCCCTAAAATTGTTGAGGTGTGTAAAAGGGGGGCCCCGAAAAATTTTCGCGATAAAATTTTATTGCATCAGGCCCCCCCTTACAAGTGTTTGTGAACGGTCCCTAATTGCAAATATTTAACTTTTGTGTGTATGAATGTCACTGTCTATATCTCAAATTAACATTTTGTGTATTATCGTAGCGTTGAATGCGCTGAACTGAAGCTTGTGAGGCGGGTATGTTGCAAATTTGGTGGTTCTCTTGTTTTTTGTTTTTGTGACATTAAAAATCCATCTTTCGCATGGCCGCTGTGTGGGGGTGTGTGTGTGGAAACGGGGGTCAGCTATGCACGCGCTGCATGCATATTAAACACTAGTACTGCTGTCTGAATGTGTACCAATCGTAGCAGGGTGTAAAATATACAACAAAGTCAATGTTAAATCTCAAATACATTATGGGGCATGGGGGCAAGCATTTGAATAATTCAACAGTAATTTGAACCTGAAAAATAAATGAGCATGAAAGTTCATGAGTGAGGTGCTGCAGCTTTGGAGCTATGTCTGGTTCCATAAAGCAATACGCAGTATTGCTGTCTGGTAAGCAAGTACGAATAATTCCGCGTGAATTGAGACGTCAGAGCCGGTCAAACACAGAGGACTAGCCTACATCCCGTATCCTACTATCGCTCAAACAAGCAAATCTCTTCACGAATTCACTCACCTTGCGATCCTACATCATCAGTTGAAACAAACATCTAAGTTTCCAAAAACAACTTTGTCATTCCTCCAAACTACAAGTAACTTCATTAATAAAAAATTGAAATCCTACTATTACCCGTTATTGAAAATTTTGTTCGATTTATTTTATGTCAACCAAAAGAATGCACAAGTCGAGTTCAGTTGACCAAAATGGTATCGCCTGCCTCCTGGTCACCTCAGAAATGACGTCAGTATCAAGCTGCTTATTAAATATTCATAAAACCGACCACGTGGTCACAATCAGTGGATCGGATTGGTTGAAATCAACGCCACGTTTTTGACCTTACAGGGGTCAGAGATATGCATATTCATGTCATGAAAACAGCGATGCGGATATAGTATCATCACCGGGACTGAGAAATGCGACATTTTCGATGTTTGTACCGGGGAATTTCAGACACGGAGACTCCATGCAGAGATTTCTACAAATTCGTCCAAAGGTAACCAAAGGGTTGGGGATCGCATTTTTAACTATCACTAAATGTTTCGGAATTGAGGTCGGCTAAAAAGTAGACCGTTTCGGGGACTGTAATTGGTGTAGATGTCACATTTTGAACAGTGAGCGATAAGTGACCAATTTTACGTTCAGCACAAGTGTTTATCCTTAGGTACTTTGGAGCTAAGGCAATATGGCGCATTACTTTGAAGTTGGTAATGGGTAAATTACACTGTGCAGGGATCTAGTATTTTCTATACGATGATTTTTATTTGTGGGTTGATCATTGTATAGGCAAATGACATAGAAAATATATGTCTCCCAATCATGCACCATCAACCATGCAGTTGAATACTAGCAGACTGGCACTGCACAGTACCGGATTTGGTAGTGCCGTACTAATTGTTTCCTATTCAGCGAGGATGACAATTTTGACCTCCTCATCTGTTTACAAACAGAGAGGTAGACAAAAGACCGTTCCGCTTGTCCAAACACTCAAGTATCAGAAGGATGGTCCATAATAGGTAGCGTGATTCACGTAACATGAATAGGGATTAAAAAGCTGTCAAGTAGAACCATGCATTTCTTTTGTCCAATTTGCCATCAAGATTTCATATGGAAACAGTTCAGACCCAGAACACGATCATGTCGGAAATTAATATTTTGTTCTGGGACTGATAATTCGGACTACGGATTTGGCTGGTTACCAGTTCATTTAAGTTAGTACATGTAGTATGGGATCTATACGCTGATTTTGTTTTTTGGGTGGATCATTTTATGTGTAAATAAAAATACACGTAACCTAGTACAACAAGTCATACACTCATACCTAGAGACTTAGTATATAGTAGAGTGTCAATTTTATGTACAATGTACCATTGACCAAATTTTGAAGAAATTTTTCAAATACCTGACCTGTGCAAATCGTTAAGTGTGTATTTCCGGCATAGATACACAAAATGGCATGAGCCAGTCTGTAACGTAATATACATGCACGGCATATATAGTACTGGCAAGCAAGTCTGTCAGTCTTTATTTGCTATAAAGTATGGTTACACATTCATCGAGATGCTTATTTCTATTGGGTTAATTTCTGTTTTGAAGTACCGGTATACGCAGCTCAATTCTCTCACACTTCAATGGACATGGTGAATAGAAATGATGGCCACCAAGGTTGCGTCACTGCATGAAGTCCTAAATAGATTACGTATATTTTAGACCTGAACTGATGATCGGTATCGGCCATCGGATCGGTGCCGATAGTGCCCCAAACTAGTTGCGGAGGAGACTTAAACTACAGTATGTAAATTGCATTTCTGGAGTACATAATAAGTCCCTCCCTACCCAAACCGAACTTGAGTCAATTTGTAATGCCCAGATGGTATTTCATTTGCGCCTTGTTTGTGACAGATTGCACACACTACCCACCATGCCTTTCACTACAGAGGAGTTTCAAGATGCGTGTCGCCAACTTGACAATCCGGATGTGTCGGAGTTTGAGTTCTTTGTTGAATATATGGACGTGAAAATTTACCGTAAATATAATGAGGTAAGTGGTCATGGTAATTGGTAATGATTCCTCAACATGTGCCACAGGTGGAGCTTAACATTGTTGGTTATACATGTACATGTAGGTGTAATGCTAATCGAACCAAGTCTCACTAAAGCTCACTATTAAAACCACTGGGCGTGCATGCATTCCACGTGATGCGATGACGTAATCAGCCTAAGTCATATACTCAGGGAATCGCTAGCCGGGCTAGCTTAACCTCGGTGGCTACAGGTTTGTGATTTTGTGTGAGGTGTCCGAGATTAGAATCCAGGGGGTACCGATACCGAGTGACTTTTTTGTTCATCTTGTTTCTTTCAAAAATAAAACATGCGCTCGGTTAGGGTTAATTAATACCTGCCCAAATTTTCAGGATTTAAAAATTTTGTTTCAAGAATAAATTGATACTTCTTAAGGAGGTGTGTTCCAATCAATTTCTGAAATAAATTTAGATACTGTATTGCTCATTACTAAAAGTTACGAAAATTCACAATTTACCAGTTTTGTTTAAACAAAGTTCGGACCCACCCTTCAAACTTTGCTTCCCATACAGTCCAATTAGCTCAATTAGTAAGGTGCCCCTGACGGTACGAGTTTGAGCCCCAACAGTGTCTATAGAGAGCTTGCGATTTCCAAATGTACATACACCCATACATCTATTCAACATGCATGAGAATTTTAAGTTTTAAAACTGAATTCTGTTTTTTATTTCAGCCTGTTTTGTGTACGGTACTTTTTTTTTCCTACAATGAGTTTGAGAGATATGTTATGTTTGATTTCCTTATAATGCAGGAGTCTGGACTGTATGAATATATTACGTTTGGAACAATAGATGTGAAACCTGAAATTTGTCACCAGGTCTATATCGACCTGGATTACCGGAAAAAGTGGGATAGCTATGTTAAAGGTGAGACAAGTCTAGACACACAAACAATTTGGGTTGAGTACATCTTTATATCTGCTTGCCTGTAAGGGATGTATCATATCATTTTGGAATTTTTTTATTATTTTTTGAGTCACACAAGGAAAGATTTTTGGAACAAAATCTTCAAATTTGGTAAGTACTGATGTGCAACAAAACAACTTTTTACTTTCAGTATACGCTGGCGAAGTTATGTAATAATCGTATTAACTACCATAGCAATAGGTCAAAACAATATTTGAATATACCATGATGCACTGATATGTTCACACGGTACCTCTGCATTGCCATTGAACCATATCATGCTGATCACTTGCACCTGTAAGATTAGTATCTTTGAAAAGGTCAGTATTTTATTCAATCTATGATTGCAGACATACACAGGTGATGTGTGTAACCTGCTTGTAGTGCAGTGCGATATGTTCAAAATTGTTGTCACCTATTGCTATGGTAATTAATCCGATTAATTACGTAACTTCGCCAGCGTATTTGGTGCATAAGCATCTAGGCATCCTCAGGATTTGTTCAGGACTATTCTAAATACATGTAGTTACCTGAAAATTGCCTTTCAAGGTTATTAGATATTTATGTTTTGTTTTCTGTGTACTATACTTATTGATTTGTGATACAAATGTGTGCTTTATGTGCAAGGTAAAGCTATCTTTGTGCAAGTTGAAGAAGAGTGGTGTGGAATCTACATTATTGTATAATTACTTGTAACAGTTAAGGTGGTACTACACCCCTTGATAAATTTGTGACTATTTTTGAAAAAAAAAAAAAAAATAATAACACACTGGTAACAAAAGTTATGTATATTATAGGGGCAAGGAATCCAGTTACTACAAGTACACTGGAATTTCGGTAACTAAAGACAAGCGGTTCGTTATTTATGATAAGAAAAAAGGTCCCGCTAGAATGTACCTCATTTCTTAACGTATATAATGACCCACTTGTCTTGAATCACTGAAATTTCAGTGAAGTAATTGGATTTGTTGCCCCTATAATATAAATAACTTTTGTTACCAGTGTGCAGTTATTTTTTGAGAAAAATGCAAAATTAGTCACAAAATTTATCAGGGGGTGTAGTACCACTTTAAGCACAAGAACTACTACATGTATACAGGAAGTAATCCTGAATTATATGAAGTCCCATGATAACCAGTTTTTTGTTTCATTATTTTTTTCAGCTTTGTATGAAGTAACAGAAGGGGATAGAAAAGGAATTTATTGGAATTGCAACTTTCCGTTTCCGATGTCAAATAGAGATGTATCCTTTATGTAGAGACAAATCCTATTTTTTTCGAGAGTCAGATATGAGAATTTTCAGGTTTAAGCCTGAATTCAGGCTCTTTTGTGGTCCAAATTTCTGCACTTTTAATTTCGGCCCGCTTTGGGCTTTTTTACCCTAAGGCCAAAAAAAAAATTGTTTGTTTGTCTACGTCCGACCGACTGTGTATCCTGGTCCCGACCGTGTCCTTTTTTTTTTTCTTTTAAATTTGTGTTGAATGTGCTAGTAAAACAGTACTAGTTAGTATAAATTTAAAGAAAGAAAATGTAAAGAAAATGAACAGTATAAAATGCAGAACCATCTCAAGAGTTAAACCAGTAAAGTGCTGTGTGTTTTGACTTATTTACCAGTCTTCAAATTGTCAGTTTCAAGTGCAATATCTGTAAAAAAAAAAAATCCGACCTACCGACCCAACTGTTTCATAAGCCTCTATGGACAAACAAACAATTTTTTTTTGGCCTAATTTCACATGCTTTTTCAGGCTTTTTCAAACTTTTCATGTTTTTTCATGGATGATCATTCTCATGCCTATAAAGTCCAAATCAAACATAAAATTACACAGAATGGCCAAAAGTTTAATCTGTTGACCTGAAAATGTGTGGAACCTAAAATTGGAATTCCATTTTCCAAAAAAGAACTGAACACTCAAGTACATTTGTATAATTATAAAAGTTGGAGTGAATCAAATAAATGTAGCAGGTTTGTGGTGGAAGTAATTCAAAGAAGTGTTTTCTATTTTCATTTTTGGAAACCTGTATCCTTAACTTGTAACATTTTAGTATATTTTTGAAAGAGAAAGTCAAGAATTTGACCTAGACGGCCGTCACGTATTCGTAACGCTAGGACGAAGCGCAGAGTTTTCTTCTGTACCAGAGAAATCGGGAGTGATACGAGTAGACGACTTTAAACAGAGTTTAGCAATAACTGCCAATGGAGACACTGGCAGCAAAGGTAATTGATACATGTACTAGGGTCTTAGCAAGTTACCCATCATTTCACCCAAACTACCTATCCAAAATTTAACCCTGAAAAAACAAAGCAGACCTCTGCCCCTTCTTGGGGTTCAGTCAGTTCAAATATTTATTGATATACATGTACATATAGCCTTTACATATAGCTTTGGTATATTGGTGAGGTCTTGTTTTGAGTTCACAGAACTTATTCAAGCAATATTTTTAGAATTCAGCAATCAGCATGTCACAGACATTAAGTTTGCATGTCCAAGGAACAAACTGCCTGTCCAAAATGACAGGTGGGCGGGTGGCAAGCTAACACTCTGATTGATACTATTATATGACAAAGGCAGCAAAGCCTAGACCGTGCATGGATTCCTCGATTCCAAAGGCAAATGTTCAAATTTTTCACAATGCCCTACCAATAACTGATGCGCAGTTATTAACTGCCAAGTAAAAACTATTTTCTAAATTTTCTTGCGGATAACTAAACAACTTTTTTGGAGGGCCTTATGTGGGAAGTATGTTACAGAATTTTGTCTTACTTGTAGTCATCTTGTGTTTCTCTTTTCAGCATTTATGCATTACTATGATAACCCTAAGGGTATGATACCCACCTGGTTAATTAACTGGGCTGCTAAGGTGAGTAGCCACATCGTGTTGCAAACCTGTGTGTATATGTGACATGATCAAGAGGAATGAGTCAGATGTCGCTAATATTGTTTTTGAGATATTGGCAAAAACAGTGTTCAAATTCTTTTGTTTTATATTATTTTCAGCCATTGATAAATTGCTCATAACTCGGTAACCAGACGTCCGATTTTGATGGGGTTTGCATCAAAATGTAGCATTCATAAACTGCCAGAAAATTGTGTAAATACTTTTAATTGAAAATTGCCAACATGTGACTCATTTAATGTGACTCATTTCCCCTTGATCAATCATGTCACATATTTGTATTGTTAAGGCGAAAAAAATTATAGTTTTGTCTTATTTGATCTATGCTGCGCAGCTGTAAAATCAATATTCAATTTCAATTTTGTTTCTGTTCGCACTGCAACTCTGAAATTGGAATGCTACATGTAGATATAGCCTGTATTCCATCTAAACATACCCATTATATGGAATTGTATTTGCATATATTTTGATATCATAAAATACTCAAAATTGGCATTGTTCAATTTATAAAAAATAAAATAAAAAACCACATACCGCATTAGATTTTTAAAACTCCTATAAATTTATTTGGCCTAAATAAAATTTGCTTTTTTTTCTGAATTTTAAAGTGATCAGTCACCCACCTTTGCACAGTATTTTTTGTGGGACCTGAGAGCACATCAGACACTAAATTACATTCTGAATATGAGGAATATCATGATGATATCAAATAATTTTGATACCTTCCCCAAAAAATAAGTAAAGTAACAAATGCCAGTTGAATCTTTCAAATTATCTGGGCATTGATAAATTCTATAATAGCTGTGACATTTTTGAATTATTTTTGTGAAAATGTCCAGTATGACTTTTAAAATATGTAATTTCTTAGTGCCCCACCCTACAGACGATAAAAAGATAGATAAAAAGTAGTTGAAGTTAACTTTTGTTCTGTTATTCTTCACCACAGACTGGTGTACCAGGTTTTCTACAAAATATGACAGATGCTTGTAAGGGCTATCCAGAGTATCTACAGAAGAAGAAGCAGAAGGAAGGACGGTGATGATAAATGGTTTGACTAGGCTTAATATTTCAAATATGTGTGTGTCTTGTTACAGATAAGAGCAACAAAAACCAAAAACAGGGGGAGTCACTACCTCATTGGGTATCATTGAGCAGGTCCATGAATAGTAATTTGTTTCAGACATGTATTTTCCCAAGCTGCTTAGTAAACCTGTAACCATGTATCCCACAATGCAATTTCAGAGGTTTCTATATCCCATGATGCCGTTTACCATAGATAACATGATAGACTATTCGCCCTTTGCATGGATTCGCCATCTTGCTACCAAAATGCGGTTCTCCCTTCAAACGCATGTGCACAATGTGCATTTTTGTTTCTGGTGTTTTTCTAGCAATGCACCAGAAGTCCTTTGCAATGTGTAGGGGGTAATTAAAGCATGCGTTTGACAGGCGTATACGCACATGCAGCACACACTTTTTGGGGAGAACCTCATTTTGAGATGACTGTGCGATTGGCGAATAACCTACCAGAGATACCAGGATGACTATAACCTCATCTCTGTACCAACAGCAAGAGTTTGAATGCAACATTTAGAACTTGACATTGGAACAAGGTGAATATAACAGATTAAAAAAATGGATCCCGCAAAACAAGGGAAGTCCCTGTGCCTTATGTGGCATTAGGTGTCTACCTTATTCAGGAGGATCGATTGTCATGCTGCCAATGTATAACAAGTTCCAAACACAGCGGTGCGTACCTTTTGCATTTACAAGAATTATGATATGAGTGCGCTTTAAAAAATACGCTGTAATACAAGTAGAGTGGGCGTAGCAATTTTGGCTTTCACACTTCATGGAACGAATGGTCCAGATTAACAAATGATGCTTGACTTAATATCACCAGTGGAAAAACCACATGGAATAGTGCATTGTGGGATACCTGGCTAAAGGAATTATAGTGTTCTACACTACTAAAGTGGATGTCAATAGTTCCCATATTAATTTCAGGCATGAGAATTTTCAGGCTTTTGCCTGAATTCAGGCAGTTTTGTTGTCCAAATTTATCATTTTTTTTCAGCCTGTTTTGTGCCTTTTAAGGTCAAATTCATGTGCTTTTTCAGGCAGTTTTCAAAAAAGACATTCTCATGCCTGTAATTTGCCTATTGTTACATTAGCGGGTTAATAGGGCTGTTGACATGATTTATTGACGGCTCAGTGGGTTCATTAAGAGAAGTCACAATGAATGCCTCTCTTATTACAGGGCAAATTGTCATGGCAATTTTAATAATTAGGCTGTTCCATTTAAAATCCACACTACCCTTGTGGAAGATTTTGGAAACACCTTCCACAGGGGGAGCAACTTTTTCAAATACAATTGGTCAAAGTTAATCATTTTGAAACCCATACTCCCTCTGTATTATGGTTTTACCTATATCTTCCACAACTGGAGTGAGTAGTTCAAACGGAAGTTACCCAATTGTCTATTCTATTCGAAACTTCTACTCCCTCTGTGGAAGACTTTTGCTAAATCTTCCACAGGGGTAGTGTGGATTTTAAATGGAATAGCCCATAACATGTACCTGTGGAGCAGCTGACAGTAATAATTGTGTGTGCTGAAGCAAATCCATTTTTAATACATGGTATGAATTGGAGAGTAAAAATATTGAGGGGTGAGAGCCAGAAAGATTTAACTCACAAAGGATTGAGTTATGGCTTTCTGGTTTTTAACTCTTGATATGTGTGGAGCATGATCAAATAGCATCATTAAAGCCATAATGTATGGTATCCATCAATTTTGTTATTCTTGACCCAAAATGATGAAATAATATTAGTAATAATGTCATGATAGAAGGGTTTCTGTACATTTTAATCCAAAGTAACGAAGTTAAGGGAAAGAAACCCCACTCGCTATTTTGGCTATTTAAAATGGAATTTTAAGGGGGACTTTGTACAACTCTATGTCAAACATGTTCTTTTGACCTACAAATACAACAAATTTGGCTGATTTCATTTAGATGCAAGTTGGGACATGTGTTATCATTATAAATTAGAGTAAAAAAATGAGATTTGTAACAATTTCATATTGTAAGATCATACATTATGGCTTTAATGTTAGCCAAACGTTATACTTGCCATGTTCCTCAGGAGAAGCCTATGGCGTTGGCTACAACCGTATTTTACGGTGAAGCCTCGGGCTATATTGTGCATACGGGGGAATATCGGTGTAAGGTGTCATTCGAGATACCCTTCAGTAACTACACTTTGTTTCACTGTAAGTTTGGTAGTGATGTTAGTGTTTTTATGTGGTTCCACCGTAAGCATGGCTACAAACCACCCTTGCACATGGGTGTTTACGATCTGGGTATTAGTTCGTTCAACATTTGAACAGTTTTCATTACGGTGACCAGTGAAATACAGGCATACACGTCACCAAACTTGTGGTGAAACGTTACATGTGCCCAGACACAAACAAGGCCAAAGAGATCTCAGGGTTGCCAGATTATATGCACAATTGGGCAAATTCTAAAAGGCTAGTGAGTCTTGTGTCTAACCTTGCAGCTGATTTCTAATACAACAAAGGAAACCATGATTAAGGTAAGAATGGTAATTCTGTCAAATTTGGAATCTGATGTTTTTTTACTGCAATAGAAACTAACATGCAACTCTTAATTTTTAACTAATGTATTTATTGGGAATATACAAGGCAACAGAGCCAAATTGATCTTTCGATCGACCATCAATGCTTGTTGATCATTTTTGTTACTTTTGATAACAAAAGAATCTTTGTATGCAATGATATTGACCCATACAAATTTACCGCTAATTAGGATTAATTAGTTGATAATTCATTAATAGAAAGCATCAAAGTAGCATCGACGATCGATCCAAAGATTGAACAAATTTGGCTATGTTGCCTAAGCAATTATATATTTATAGCAATATATTTGTAATTTGTAGTTCATATATATTTATTGAGATGGAAGTTTGTATGTGTGTGAATCAGTGTGTGCTTGTGATATGTGGAGATGCTCTTCACAATATATGCAGATATATCAGGGCTCAAAATAAGGCATAACTGGGGAGGGGGATTTTGCTCTTTGTTGGCTGCGTTGTTGCCCGGAACCCATTATTTTTATGTAACCTAGTAGTAGCAAGTATCAGATAATGGTTACGCATAAGGGTTGTCTAATCAAGGGTTTGAATTTATCTAAAGTATTGCAAAATGGGTAGTCTTGCGGGACATGTATTTTCTAATACACAGCAGAAGCAACAGGCCTTTTAAAACTAAAAGTTACATGTGAATATGCAACTTCTGTCATGCAACTCATAGAAAAGAAATTTTAACTTCCATGGGCACTACAAAATTATTGGCTTCCAAGAACTTCTTTGATTGGTCACAAAGAGGGTTATATCATGTATTGAGCTAATCAGAGATATGGTAAGAATGCAGTAGGGTTCAAGGAGATTAAGCTTAAAAGTGCTAAGAGATCTAAACTATGTTTTGATTGGCCACTCAGATGATAATATCATGTTATTAACCAATCTGAGGCACTGTACGTTAAATTCAAAGATGGATCTTCTGTCATGCAACTAATGGAACAGGTAACTTAATTCTACTTAATAGTCACATGAGAATTTTGAAAAAATCATAAAAATGTTAGAGATTACTAATCATTTTGGATATCAGTAAAGTGATACTTCATTTGCATGTACATGTAAACCATATGGCTTTCAATACCATTTGTGCAATACCCCCCCATCGTAATATTAGGCCCGGTTGTTTAAATGTGCTGTAACACTTTTCTCCTTGATGGCAGCATTTTTGATTGGATAAAACACACCATCAACCGGATGAACAAGGAATAGCACTACATCTGTGGCTGTTGATTTGCGCTTCTATACACTTAAATATTGATGTAATAATAACATCCACTGATGAAGTAATATATAATTATCAAACCTTTACTTATAGATTACTACCAGACTAATAGTATTCTCTTTTTTCGCTACCGAGAGCATGGCATGTTTTTTGGTCCAGTATGATCGAAGGAGCAATTGAGTTATAATTTTCGTCATCACATCCATGTCTACATCAAGTGTAAATTTCATCTGCAAGTTGTGCTTTATTCAGTAGAACACATTTTGATCTTCTGATGGTAACTGGCAAGGCTGTGCACATGGAGTTGGGCTTTGCCAGTAACGCATACCGATGACATGTGGTAGATCTGCCACCTTGCTTTCCTTGCAGAAACATGTACACAGTGATAAACACTGTTGGCATCTGCAAAGCAAAAAGAGGCAAATTCTAGTATTGGCAAATTCTGCACCTTCAGTTGAAGGTTGGGTAGCAATTGAAGATTGGCTGTCATGACTTACTTGTTGGTGGTAGCACCTTAATTGACAGGCTAAATTGCAGTGTAATGTAATAATAATGAGGATGATAATATATGTCAAGAACTATTTTTGCCTCTTTGATACCCAGAAACATCCTAACAAGGCGACATATTTACTATTATAATTTATTGCAATAACTTTGGACAATAAGCAATATTTGAAGGAAAAAAACCCCTAAAGATTAATTGTTACCTGTACGACATGTCCAGCAATTGTTACAAAAACACTGTCCTCAGTGATGTTGTTGATGTCAGTAGGCAGTTTTGGTGGCAGTCTACAAGATTGTTAGCTGTTTCCAGCACAGCTGTTGGTACTGTCACTGGTAGACATGGTGTCATTCTACTTCTCTTGTCTACTATTATTAAGTTTGGTACCCTGCCTTTCTCGTAACTTCTTAGTATTTAACACTCTTTCCCAGAACAAAATGTTGACTATCGGAATAGACATATACTCTGGCTGCTCCACTTGCACCGGCTAATATGCAATCTAAATTATTTCTCTCCCCCTCGTTTTGAAAATTTGAACCTTGGTTTGACAGGTCCATCTTCATTGCCGATGTTAAAAAAGAATAATGACAAATGAACTAAAAATATAGAGTATAAAAAAACGCGAGATGGTAAAGAGTGATTGGAAATTGTGTGTAACATTTGGTGAAAAAGTAGGATTTGTTTAAAATTCCATAAAAAATGGTCTTAATTTGAAGAATATGACATTATTTTATATATTTATACTACTTGTCTGTAAAGTTTTATGTGAGGTAACATATTTCATAAATAAATTTAGATCTAAGGGTGATTGAAAATCACCAAACAAGACTACAAGAATTAAAATGTTGCAAAAGAAGTGCCAATGTTGAGTATTTGAAAGTATTTACCAGTGAGATGTTGTGATTTCTTCTTCTTTTGATTTTCCTTCTTAAATTGTTTGGCTGGAACTTTCACTGATGCATAGAGCTTATATTCCTCATCATGTACCTGCATAAATAATTGGAAAAAAATTCCATTGTATTGGTATCTTATTCATCTTTGTAGAATTACCCACTGCAACGCATGACTGTCGTCATCTACTGTGATTGACACATAGTTGCAGGGGCCGACAGCTGACGGCAGCATACGCTGCATTATGGCATACCTGCTACTTGGCCCTTTTTGGATGAATCTTATTTGAAGGTTCTGAAATAAATTGAAACAACATCAAACAGTATGCCTTACGGTGGAGGCATTAAAAAAATCAATTCAAAATTTGAATCTTCACATCATGCAGAGGTCCGAGGTCAGTGCTATAATTTTCAAACATTTTGCATCAGAAGTTTCCCCTGCCTACATATAGTTTACACAAGCTGTGATGTGTAATTAACAGGATAGGAGATGGTACATGCCAATGACCATTTGAATGATGTACTGATCCATGCTTTCATCCCTTTCTTTACATAACACACTACATGTACATCCCTCTGACCTGTTAAAAGTGTTTGAGTTAACTGAACTTTAATAGCTTGATATACTTTTCATTTTATACCTATAAATTATAGAATTACAAAGTTGTACTTACCCATTGAGGGAAACATAAATATACTCCTATCTGGCCGACCCATGTTTGGTTCTTTTGTTATCCTCCCTCAATGTTCCTATTGTGTATTTCTCTGGATGTTTTATCCTCTCAAACGATCCGATTTTGATAGAGGAGTATTTAAATGGCACTAGAGCTGGTTTGGGGCTGAAGTACTCCCTTGTCTTATCAGCCCACTGCAACGCATGACTGCCGTCATCAACTGTGATTGCCACATAGTTGCACTTACCCATTGAGGGAAACATAAATATACGCCATCTGGCCGACCCATGTTTCGTTCTTTTGTTATCCTCCCTCAATGTTCCTATGGTGTATTTCTCTGGATGTTTTATCCTCTCAAACGATCCGATTTTGATAGAGGAGTATTTAAATGGCACTAGAGCTGGTTTGGGGCTGAAGTACTCCCTTGTCTTATCAGCCCACTGCAACGCATGACTGCCGTCATCAACTGTGATTGCCACATAGTTGCACTTACCCATTGAGGGAAACATAAATATACGCCATCTGGCCGACCCATGTTTGGTTCTTTTGTTATCCTCCCTCAATGTTCCTATGGTGTATTTCTCTGGATGTTTTATCCTCTCAAACGATCCGATTTTGATAGAGGAGTATTTAAATGGCACTAGAGCTGGTTTGGGGCTGAAGTACTCCCTTGTCTTATCAGCCCACTGCAACGCATGACTGCCATCATCAACTGTGATTGCCACATAGTTGCACTTACCCATTGAGGGAAACATAAATATACGCCATCTGGCCGACCCATGTTTGGTTCTTTTGTTATCCTCCCTCAATGTTCCTATGGTGTATTTCTCTGGATGTTTTATCCTCTCAAACGATCCGATTTTGATAGAGGAGTATTTAAATGGCACTAGAGCTGGTTTGGGGCTGAAGTACTCCCTTGTCTTATCAGCCCACTGCAACGCATGACTGCCATCATCAACTGTGATTGCCACATAGTTGCACTTACCCATTGAGGGAAACATAAATATACGCCATCTGGCCGACCCATGTTTGGTTCTTTTATTATCCTCCCTCAATGTACTAATTGTATATCTCTCGGGATGCTTTATCTTCTCAAATGATCCTATTTTGACAGAGGAGTAGTTAAACGGCATTAGAGCCGGTTTTGGGTTGAACCACTCCCTTGTCTTATCCGCCCACTGCAACGCATGACTGTCATCATCTACTGTGATTGACACATAGTTGCAGGGGCCGACAGCTGACGGCAGCATGCGTTGCATAATGGCATACCTGCCACTCGTTCCCTTATGGATAAATCTTATTTGAAGGTTCTGAAATAAATAGAAACAACATCAAACTAGTTTTAACTAGTCAACAGAATCTGAGTATAAGTGAATGTAATGTATTGTGGAATTACAAAGTTGTACTCACCCATTGAGGGATACATGAATATTCTCCATCTAGCAGACCCATGTTTGTGCTTTTTATTGTCCTCTCTCAAGGTACTAATTGTATATCTCTCGGGATGCTTTATCCTCTCAAATGATCCGATTTTGACAGAGGAACGGGATAAGTGCAGGTTTTGGGTTAAACCACTCCCTCGTCTTCTCAGCCCACTGCAACGCATGACTGCCGTCATCTACTGTGACTGATTGACACATAGTTGCAGGGGCCGACAGCTGACGGCAGCATGCGTTGCATAATGGCATACCTGCCACTCGGTCCCTTATGGATAAATCTTATTTGAAGTTTCTGAAATAAATTGAAACAACATCAAACAGTATGCCTCACAATGGATGAATTAAATAACTAACTAACATGCTTAAATCGCACTTGAAATCTAAATTATTCCTCTGGTAGAAGGAATCCCAAAATTACAGAGTTCATAGTGTTTTAACATATGGTTTGGGAATATCAGGTCAAAATGTCAATCTTCACATTGTAACAGCCTGATTTATTCATGAAAAGAGCTACCCCCATAAAACTTTTTGGTATAGCCTGTGTGACAGTAAAACATCGACAGCAAGATTTCTTAAAAATATACTGGGCAATACCGCTTTGACCACACCTTGGATGATATCCGCCTCACTGTAGTCTTTCTTCTTCCCTCCTTCAATTTGGTGGACTATGCTGGAAAACCCCAGGCAGTCCTTCTGGTGGTGCTCTCCTATTTTACCAGTCAAACGGAAATCCTTCCTGGACATGGACGCCATGGATGTCAGCATGTCTTTGTTTTCAGAAGTTTGATGCATAGCCTTCATTTGGCCCTGGAATGCTTTTTGCATTGCTTCCAGCTGTGCCTGATATGTCATTGTCAATTGTTTTATCTGGGCCTCATGCGCTTTGGCCATAGTAGCTAAAGCACTTTCTTCATGGCTCTCTTCTTCGGGCTCGCTGTTCACATTGTCATCAACAGGGGGATCTTCCACGGGGGGATCTTCCACAGGGGGATCATCCACATTATCTTCGTGACCTGACATGATGTTGGTTTATCTGGTGATTGGTTGATCCGTTGTTTGGTTGATCCGTTGTTTGGTTGATCTGGGCAGTGCCTCCAAAATGTTACCCCAGTTTAGTATTATTTGCATTTTAGCTTGGAACTTCTCTATATATTGGTGTACAGTGTGGCAGGATAATATAACTCATAAGGAAGTGATGTTGTTGTAAATAAGAAATTCAGCGAGGATGTCATAGTAACATGACATAGAATACATGTAGAAAGACCATAACTTAGATAAAAGTAGTAGTTTATGCTATTATATTAATTATTATGTCTAGATAGTGAATATAACTTTATATGTTAGTAATAAGAAACTATTATTAAGTAAATAAGAAGCATAAATATTTAGTATTTATATTTAAGATTGAGATAATTAAATTTACAAATTCCTTTGATAAATTATCAATCATGATTAAGATTTCTTTTAGCTTATATATGTTTGGATTTAGCATTAATATGAGTAATTAATACAAATTTCATATTCAAGTGATTGTTTTGATTCAGAAATTCGAATGCATAATTAATTATAACATCCTAAATTACTTGACTTGCATATATTATGTTTTGAACAATTAGTTGATAATCAATATGTTGTCATATTTAATGATATCATTTGGAATTAATTAGACTTAATTAATTTAGTTTCATGATCACAATTATTTAGAGATATATTTGGAAACCTTAAAAGAATGTTAATATTTTGATAATCATATTAAGTATGCTAAGCATTTGAACATATTATTATATGATGTGGTTAACATCATTAAATACTAGCTACTGATGAAGAGTACAACCAACTAAATCTTGCTGTCAATGTTTTACTGTCACACAGGTCATCAACTACAATAAAACCCTACCCATCCGTTAATACTAAACTGGGGTAACAACATCATGTAGATGTCAGATTTCAAAGTGCTCCAATTTTCAAACATTTTGCATTAAATATTTCCCCTGCCTACATATAGTTTGTACTAGCTGTGATGTGTAATTATCAAACTTCTTTTTCCTTCTTGATTTCCTCCAACCTCTCTCGTAATTTGCAAATGTCGTTCTCGTACTGTTTGTTCATTTGGTCTTTTGCATCAAGTTGTTGTTTCAGGTTATCTCAAGGAGCTTATAGTGTAGCATTCTGGGTGCTTAATCTTGTCAAACGATCCTATCTTAACAGCGGTGTGTTTGAATGGAATAAGTGCAGGTTTGGGATCAAACCATTCCCTGGTCTTGTCTACCTCTTGTCACTGAACTTTAATTAGCTTGTGATACTTTTCATTTTATACTTTAAAAATTGTAGTGTATTGTGGAATTACAAAGTTGTACTCACCCATTGAGGGAAACATAAATATTCTCCATCTAGCGGACCCATGTTTGTGTTTTTTGTTGTCCTCTCTCAAGGTGCTTATAGTGTAGCGTTCTGGATGCTTAATCTTGTCAAACAATCCTATCTTGATAGGAATGGAATAAATGCAGGTTTGGGATCAAACCATTCCCTTGTCTTGTCTACCCACTGCAACGCATGACTGTCATCATCCACTGTGATGGGCATGTAATTGCAAGGGCCAACAGCTGATGGCAACATACGCTGCATTATGGCATACCTGCTACTTGGCCCTTTTTGGATGAGTCTGATTTGCAGGTTCTGAAATAAATTGAAACAACATCAAAACTACTTGCCTCTAAGCAAACCAGAGATAAGAGTATATCTACTACTATGTCTCCTTTGAGATCATCTACTGACTCTTTGATTAGCGACTGGGTCTTTCTTTTCAGGTTGGGAATAATGTTGTTGTCAAGGTCCAAAGACAATTTAGATAGCCAAGTGCGGTCGAATTCTGACCGTAAAAAATCAATTTCCAAAGTTTTGGTGAGGGAAAATTTAACACCCGACGGAAGGACCGGGAGGGCCCTTTTGTCACGCCACTCGTCGGGGATATCGCGAGTTCCTGCGATACATTCGCCAAAAACCTTGCTATTGTTTTCCAAAGCAGCAAGTTTGATGATGAAAACATTAATGGACTGAACTTTCCCTTGCACGTGAGCAATTACTCTAGAGTTTGAAACCGGAATGAAGTTTTCAAGGGATCCGTCGGTCAATTCAACACGCTTTGCAGGTGAGGAATTGCCTTTCGGATAAGCTTGGCTACTTGGGATGACATCCTGAGAGTCACTATCAGAGCCTGCCCCCGTAGGGACGAGAGACTTGTCAGAAGAAGAGATGACTATGCTGGAACCAGAGAAGTTGCGGCTACGGTTTTGCGGAGTGTTACTTGGAGACGCCATGATGATGTTGAGTAGTTCAGTATAGGTATACTATACTAAAAACCCTTATTGTGAAGATGAGCTATTGAATGTGACTCTGAACAACACCACCATTCCTGGGCTGGTGATCATCCTTCTGGTTCAATTGGAACCATACAGTGAGATGTGTATGCCGAACAGTGGCATGGTCCAATGCTGCTTCTTCTTGCCCACAACAAAAATAAACAGGAGGGGGAGGTGGACTGCTTGTCTTGTAACAGTATGGGACAGGTAGTGCATATGGTATTCAGATAGATGCCAGAATGGCCCACCACCTCTGACAGATAAGCTCCATGATCAAACCAATGTATATGTCTGCAGCATGCTTTATCCAACCCTCGCTCAAACCCTTAAACACCACTTAGGCTGGCACTCGGCCAATAATCTTTGCAACCATCATGTAGACATTCTGGCTTGGGGACCTTGACTCCTTTCCCGTGTCTGGACACCCCATAGGTGTCGGGGAATAGCTTGTAGTGGTGGGCATTTCACTAATATAGCAGACGGGACACACCTGGTTCTTGGACCAAATCAAGCAGGATATCTGTCAATGTTGAGGTATCCGTCATCTTCCCATTGTTCCCCTTCCAATCATAGCCAGCCACCAAATTTGAGTCATACTCGTACAGTGCCTTATTTGACATGAAATTATGCAGGAAGCAGGGGGAGCCATATTTGATTTGATTTGATTTGATTTGATTTGATTTGATTTGATTTGATTTCTTAGCACCAACCTTTATTGGACTTCCCCCCTTCTTCTAACCAAGACAAAAACGTCGTGATCACATCCATCGTCAGACGACTCTGCCATCTTCTGGAGAGTTTTTTTCTAAATCTTCGAACCAGCAGTGATGTTTGCTCTCTTGATTTTGAACGCTCTTGCTGTCTGCCTCTTGTATGTCAGCAGAGCATTGCACAGTCCGTCAATAGCAGAATATACTATAATATATGGAAACTGCCTACATGTACATACCTTGTCTTCAGTCCAGCTATGTGTATTATCCACATTACTAGTAATCACACAGTATAGGCTGATATGCGGCATCAGAGTGTTCCTCCATGGATGCAACTATCGCATCAACCAAGTGTTTGTCAATTAACCTCACCTGGTCACTGCTTGCCTCTAAGCAAACCAGAGGTAAGAGTGCATCACCTGTATCAAAATATTAGCGATAATTATTGATTGCAAATTAATGTACTTCTTGAAATACAATCTTGCTTACTTTTATGATTACGTAACTATTCAAAACACGACAAGGTTGTGACAGTTAGTTATATTTTGTCCATCAGAATGCACACTTATCAGATTCACCTCCCGGTGCCTCACCATAGTATTGGTGAAGTTCCTCTCCTCTTCTGTCACCCTCTCCCGGTGTCTCACCATGGTATTGGTAAATGCTCTTGTCTTCCCCTGTCACCTTCTTCCAATGTCTGCGAAATGTATCGCTTGGCTTGATTGGCCCACCATTGGTATTCAGGAACATGTATTGTTGATACTTAGGCTGTATGTTGATTTTTGGTCTTATGAACTTCATGTATTAGTTGCTCGACTGAAGATAACATCATTTAAAAATATGGGTGCCTTACCATAAGGTCCATATGTTTTGTGATCTTGTATCTGAAATTTATTCAATTTTATGACTTATTTTAAATTTGGCAGAAGCAAACAAGCAAATATACAGTGAAATTTTGTGATATAGAAAAGAGCTAAATAAATATAGATCTGAGTGTTGCATGTTATAACTTGGAAGATACCTACATGTACGTACCTTGTCTTCAGGCCAGTTATGGTTATTGATCAAAGTAGTTGTAGGCAGCATCAGAATGCTCCTCCATGGAGGCAACTATTTTAGCGTCAGCCAAGTGCTTATTATCAATTGATTTCACTTGGTCAATGCTTACTTCTAAGCATTCCAGATATAAGAGTGCATCGCCTGTATCAAAATATTAGTGATAATTATTGATATCAAATTGATGAAAACAGTGTGTTAGTCATTAGTGTAATCTAAATGTATCAAAATAATTATAGGCCTTCATTTTCATATACATGTAGCACATTAATTGAAAAATATGTTAAGGTAGACAGTTACATATCTACCAAACTAACTTATACCACGCATAAAATTATGCATCACTTTCACTTTTTTGTTGGCAGTAGTAGTATAGATCATAATAGAACAAATTGCAATGTAACATACACACACTCTCTTGATTAGTTAGTTATGGACCCTCTTCCTTCTTAGGCTGATCGCCCTCTTTTCCCGTACTTCTGTGACATGCTATAACTGGGCAATTACTTTCTCAAGTTCTCACCTCGTGGATTGCATATGAATTTTCTTATCCAATGCTCTTCAAATGTAAGGTATATTGAGCTTTAATTAGCAAACCAAAATTTCCAGGCTTGTCAAACTTGATGCCATTAATACTCTACATGGTTTTTACCTGTAGCATATTTGTATTTAGTATTGAACATTACATATACACTTTGTTTTAGTTTCTCCCATTTTAACTTGGTTTCCAATGGCAAAGTGGGAAGACATCAACTCTTCCATGTTACTTTCAGCAACATACTGTTGTCCAGTTGAGGACCCGGTATAGGAAACGCCATCTGTCTTGTGTGATGTCATAAATGCTGAAAGTGAACCTGTTTTTTCTTCCAGGCTTGAGCATATTTCTCCAATTTTCTTTGTAGCCTTTCGAGTCGGAGCTTTCCGTTGGGCTATGGTCGTATTAGGAGCGAAATGATTATGAATATTTTGTCCTATGAGTGGCTTTTCCATCTGGTGTTGCTGAAGGAGTAGCACAAGATTCAGGATCATCGGTTGATATGCAAATCTCCAAACAACTTTGGTAGGGGAAGATCCATCTCGGTTAAATTTTGTAACCTTTGCTCTTTGTATTTATTGGAAAACTGTAATTTCCTGCAAACTCCATCTTTGTTTCTTTTTGTTGCAGTGATGATCGCTGATAGAACTTAATGATAATATACTTTATTCTGAGAAAATCTTCATGTTATATACAAAATCCGTTCTATTTTTAGACATAACATCATTTCCTCAAAATATTCATGACGTCATCTTCTCAAAAATAAATATGACATCATTAACTGTGCAGCTGTTCTTGTTTCACAATCCTTTGTTTCTGCAAAGATAATAAAAAACAAACAAAAACACAGTTGTAAATAAAGGTGTCCTAGCACCTGATCTTATAAAAAGTATTCAAGATTTGATTAAAATCTCAAAATATTTATTATTTACGAAGAAAGTGATCAAAAATAATCACCCGTATATAAATGAAGCAAATTTACCTATTCTTATTCATCCATGTCTTCGTAAAAACCCTCATCTGAGTCCGAATCCTCCTCTACAAATTGTGGTATATTAAGTTGTGGTGGAAATAGGGTTTGTGTATGGGTATGGCATTTGAACAGCCGCATGAACTGCTGCAATCATATCAGGATCCTCTTGATATAAAAGTTCCCAGGGTGGTGGAAGATTTTGATACATCACTACGGCCTGTGGCTCTGGTGCGGTGACTGGTATGGGTATTGAAAGGTTCTCTACATTTATTGTCTCTTGTTGGGCATCTTCCCCAAATAATGCAAGTAGATCTTCTCTCGCATTTCTTGTCAAAATGTACAATTCACCATAATCATTTGCGAGCCAATAGATGCCCTCCGTTTCTAAATGAAGCAAATTTACCTATTCTTATTCATCCATGTCTTCGTAAAAGTCCGAATCCTCCTCTAAAAATTGTGGTATATTAAGTTGTAGTGGAATAGGGTTTGGGTATGGATATGGCATTTGAACAGCAGCATGAACTGCTGCAATCATATCAGGATCATCTTGATATAGAAGTTCCCAGGGTGGTGGAAGATTTTGATACAACACTACGGCCTGTGGCTCTGGTGCGGTGACTGGTATGGGTATTGAAAGGTTCTCTACATTTATTGTCTCTTGTTGGGCATCTTCCCTAAATAATGCAAGTAGATCTTCTCTCTCATTTCTTGTCAAAATGTACAATTCACTGTAATCATTTGCGAGCCAATAGATGCCCTCCGATCCTAAATGAAGCAAATTTACCTATTCTTATTCATCCATGTCTTCGTAAAAACCCTCATCTGAGTCCGAATCCTCCTCTACAAATTGTGGTATATTAAGTTTTGGTGGAAATAGGGTTTGGGTATGGGTATGGCATTTGAACAGCCACATGAACTGCTGCAATATATTTCAAGTATATTTATTAAAACCAACATATTGTGACCCGAAGGTCAAATTACATGTCAATGTACAGAGTAAAAGCAATTATTAAAATTGATATAAATATGAGTGAAAAAATTATAATATAAAATAACATAAAATGGCAGACACAAGTAAATAAGATAAATTATCACTATTATTGCACAGTAAATAAATATAAAAGCTGAAATGTGTGTGCATGCAGGAAAACCCGAATAAAAACGGCGCGCTACTTGTTTAATACATCAACGAAATAGGGGATGGGGCTGTTTTTGAAGCGGGATGTTCTGAAACGCAGCTGGGAGTAGTGATGGGCATTATGGAGTTTGCGAGCATGACTCGCCTGTCTGGTAGGGGGGAGAAGATCATTGGTACGCGATGAGTTGGCAAGCCCTTCGGCAAACCTGCGACAATGGTTCTCTCTCCTATCAAACAGGGACTCAAGCTCGCAAGTCCGCAAGGCCTCAGCATAGGAGGTGAAATTTTGGCCCAGCGTAATCCTGCATGCACGACGTTGTAGCCTTTCCAGGGCACTACTCTGACCAGCAGAGAGTGAGGAGTGCCAGGCTACATCAGCATATTCTAAAAGAGGCCGAATGTAGCCTTTGTATACGGTGACCAACTCATCTTCATTAAAGCCAAATTTTTTCAGCATGCGCAGCATGTATAGTTTTCGGTTTGCTTTTGATGTGATCTGGGAGATGTTTTTATTCCAACGGAGATCATTTTGGATCCACACGCCTAAGATTTTAGCTTCATCAACAAAGTTCAGGGGGATGCCAGAAATGTTTAAATCAGAATGAGCAGGAGGGTCTGTTTTGAAGCAGATCTGGATGGCTTGACACTTGGAGGGATTTAAGCTAAGCTTGTTGGTGTTAGTCCAGTCATTGAACTTGGTCAGTTCTTCCTGAAGCTTGCTTGGTTGTGGATGTGAGCGATTCTCTGCAAGTGTCAAGTCATCCACGTACTTCCAGCATTTGATATCAGAATCCATGTTTTGGGCTGCATCATTGATCACCACTTGAAACCCAATGGGACCAAGTTTAGTTCCCTGGGGAAGAGCACCATTGAGGACCCTATATTCAGAGAGAGTTTGGTTATAGCGCACACATTGGACTCGGTTACTGACAAAGTCACACAACCATGGAACGATGGATCTGCGGACTCCAAGGCGGATAAACTTGCTAATAAGGATAGTGTGGTCGATCATATCGAACGCCTTTGAGAAGTCCGTCAGAACCACCGTTCCAACGTTGTTGACTTTGTCAGCACCTTGGTGAATTGAGTGAAGAAGGCTGACCAAATAGTGCGATGTGGATATGCCCTTAATATTACCATACTGTTGGGGGTCAATCTTGTCCTGGATATCCTCCAGCACCCAGTCAGTGATGAACCCTTCACTGATTTTGGAAAAACAATCATATCAGGATCATCTTGATATAAAAGTTCCCAGGGTGGTGGAAGATTTTGATACAACACTACGGCCTGTGGCTCTGGTGCGGTGACTGGTATGGGTATTGAAAGGTTCTCTACATTTATTGTCTCTTGTTGGGCATCTTCCCTAAATAATGCAAGTAGATCTTCTCTCTCATTTCTTGTCAAAATGTACAATTCACCATAATCATTTGCGAGCCAATAGATGCCCTCTGTTACAGAAAACATCGGTCCCTCACCATAGTAAATAGAACCGATGTAAAAAAAATGCACTCCATTCCGAAGAATTGAAAACAATTCCTCCTCCACCGCATCGATTTCGATGTTGTTTACAAACAATAGGACCCAGTATAGGAAATGCGATACTGTTGTCCAATTGAGGACCTGGTATAGGAAATGGCATTTGTCTTGTGTGATGTTATAAAGACTGAATGAGATCCTGTTTTTTTTCTTCCAGGCTTGAGCATATTTCTCCAATTTTCTTTGTAGCCTTTCGAGTCTAAGCCTCGAGTTCACACATGGGTGGCATCAATGGAATTCCCAGTCACTAAAGGAATTTGGCTAGTGTGATTCCATATTTCCAAGAATTTCTCGGTACCATTTTGTTGAACAGTGACATTCCGGATCCATGAACCTGTTGGCAATTTGTGTGGCATTTCATTCTGAAAATGTAAAATATATATGTTGTGGGGATATTAATATATCGCTGTGTATCACAGCTGTATGGAAGTGGTAAATACCTACGTTCCTTTTTATATGCTTGCATATATGCTTTCATACATGTAACAGAGATGATCTAGGGGGTTAGTTATTTTGCTCAACTCAGCCGTGGGGGCGTTGGGGCTCACACTAAAGGAAACAAACTGTTGTCCAATTGAGGACCCGGTATAAGAAATGCCATCCTATTATAGGACCCAGTATAGGAAACGCCATAGTGTTGTCCAATTGAGGACCCTGCATAAATACTGAATGAGAACCTGTTTTTTCTTCCAGGCTTGAGCATATTTCTCCAATTTTCTTTGTAGCCTTTCGAGTCAAAGCCTTCTCGTTGGGCTACGGGCATGTTAACCTGTTCACAGCGTTCCATCTCTCTGTTCTTTGCATCTAACATTCAGTTAATGGGAGTCGTTTCACATATGATTTACAGTCTTCCACAGAACTATCAAATTGTCCCATTTGTCCTATGTACCCAGCCATGATGTACCAAGCACATGAACTATTACTGCATTGGTAAATTACATGGAAGGCTGGCAATTTGGTATGTTGTTAGTCTTGCAGTGGATGATCAATGTTGGATTGTGTTGTTTAATCACAGTGGGTGCTGTTTTCATGCACTGTTCAAGAGTACTGCCACAACTACACTCATTGCCAGGTACTTGGGAATAGAATCACCCAGAATGAGCACAGTCCTATTGAGTTATGTACAGCTAGTGGCTTTTCCAACTGGTGTTGCTGAAGGAGTAGCTCATTTTTCCATGAAAAACTTAGCTCCAATTTCTCTGGCTGTGGAAAGTCCGGTAGGTCTGCCCCTAGCTTACAACAACGTAGGAATATGCTGTTAATGGCTACTGATAGGAAACGCGTCAATATATATCGCAAAAGTTTCTGCATAGTCTGAACAGCCTCTGCTTCAGACATCATATCTGCATTAGCTGTGTGTTTCTCCATAGTCATGATAGTGTTAGTTACCACTCTTGTGGATGTAAAATTCAATTATAAGAAAAAATCATAGAGCCTCTCCATTTTATACATGTTGAAACACGTAATGTCTATTTAATCCTCTTCTTCCTCATTCTCTACTAGCAGACCAAATTCCTCACTGGATGCCTTGAGAATTGGATCAATTCTGGATGCTGCAAACAGCTGGGATAGCTTATGAATAGCCTCTGAATTAGAGGACTCATCTGCACATACCCCATATTGATCTTGATCATAAGTACGATCATACGATCCCACCGAGACAGCATCATTGTCAGACTGCTCATTTTCAGAGTCAACTTCAGATTCTGACAAAGTCTGATGCTCTGAGACATTGGAGGTGGTGGCTCTAATCAGCTGAACCGCCCTGTTGGATTGAGCCTGTCTCGTCAACCCTGTAGAGGTTGACCTCGTAGAGGTTACAGTTGGCTGCCTAGTTACAATAGGTGTCGCAACCGTACGTGCAGATTCAACCCTTCTAGTAACAGAAGGTTGCACAGGAATGCTTTGTTGCGGGTTCGTCTGAAACCCCTGCATCATGAATGGGGCCATAAAGGGATTACAAAACCCCGGCCATTACATGAATGCAGCAGCATTACTCATAGTATTCGCCGCCGGCAAATTACTAACACCATAACTCGGTATTTGTTGCTGCGGTGTGAACACCCCAGGATTAACCCAGGGCGACGACCTATGGTGATCTAGTGTGGTATACACACTATTCAGGCCCGTATTGTCCGCTACCGATACCGGTTGCGTAATAATAGGTGCCTGATCAATCGTCATTGACCAAGGGGTATACCCCTATACAAAATCCGTTCTATTTTTAGACATAACATCATTTTCTCAAAATATTCATGACGTCATCTTCTCAAAAATAAATATGACATCATCAACTGTGCAGCTGTTCTTGTTTCACAATCCTTTGTTTCTGCAAAGATAATAAAAAACAAACAAAAACACAGTTGTAAATAAAGGTGTCCTAGCACCTAATCTTATAAAAAGTATTCAAGATTTGATTAAAATCTCAAAATATTTATTATTTACGAAGAGAGTGATCAAAAATAATCACCAGTATATAAATGAAGCAAATTTACCTATTCTTATTTATCCATGTCTTCGTAAAAACCCTCATCTGAGTCCGAATCCTCCTCTACAAAATGTGGTATATTAAGTTGTGGTGTAATAGGGTTTGAGTATGGGTATGGCATTTGAACAGCCGCATGAACTGCTGCAATCATATCAGGATCATCTTGATATAAAAGTTCCCAGGGTGGTGGAAGATTTTGATACATCACTACGGCCTGTGGCTCTGGTGCGGTGACTGGTATGGGTATTGAAAGGTTCTCTACATTTATTGTCTCTTGTTGGGCATCTTCCCCAAATAATGCAAGTAGATCTTCTCTCTCATTTCTTGTCAAAATGTACAATTCACCATAATCATTTGCGAGCCAATAGATGCCCTCCGTTTCTAAATGAAGCAAATTTACCTGTTCTTATTCATCCATGTCTTCGTAAAAACCCTCATCTGAGTCCGAATCCTCCTCTGCAAATTGTGGTATATTAAGTTGTGGTGGAATAGGGTTTGGGTATAGGTATGGCATTTGAACAGCCGCATGAACTGCTGCAATCATATCAGGATCATCTTGATATAGAAGTTCCCAGGGTGGTGGAAGATTTTGATACATCAACACGGCCTGTGGCTCTGGTGCGGTGACTGGTATGGGTATGGAAAGGGTCTCTACATTTATTGTCTCTTGTTGGGCATCTTCCCCAAATAATGCAAGTAGATCTTCTCTCTCATTTCTTGTCAAAATGTACAATTCACCATAATCATTTGCGAGCCAATAGATGCCCTCCGTTTCAGAAAACATCAGTCCTCACCATAGTAAACAGAACCGATGTCAAAAATGCACTCCATTCGAAGAATTGAAAACAATTCCTCCTCCACCGCATTGATTTCGATTTTGTTTTAGTTTCTCCTGTTTTAACTTGGTTTCCACACATGGATGGCCTCCAATGGCAAAGTGGGAAGACATCAACTCTTCCATGTTACTTCCAGCAACATACTGTTGTCCAATTGAGGGCCTAGTATAAGAAATGCCATCCTATTATAGGACCCAGTATAGGAAATGCCATACTGTTGTCCAATTGAGGACCCAGTATAGGAAACACCATCTGTCTTGTGCGATGTCATAAATACTGAATGTGAACCTGTTTTTTCTTCCAGGCTTGAGCATATTTCTCCTATTTTCTTTGTAGCCTTTCGAGTCGGAGCTTTCCGTTGGGCTATGGTCATGTTAGGAGCGAGATGATTATGAATATTTTGTCGTATGAGTGGCTTTTCCAACTGGTGTTGCTGAAGGAGTAGCACAAGATTCAGGATCATCGGTTTTGGATTTAATGTCAGATTGTCCGGGTTCTGTGCTTGTTGACTTTCTTTAAATAATTTTGAAGAAAAGTACTATACTTAATCATCCCCATCACCTAACTCAAAGTTATGAATGAAATTGTTATTTCCAGCCTCTATTAGAAATGTACCAAATTCATTTTTGGTGGTCTTTTCCCTCACTTTGCTTTGAGCATTTTTTTTTATTTGCTATTCCTGGGTAAATCAGAAATAGCCTCCGTTTTACGTAGTCCACCATGGCCTCAAATACATCATCATATAGATCCTGTGGCTCGGTCAGACTCAAAATCTTCTTCTTGATGGTGCTTTTAGTGGTTGTAGATATTGGGTAGAAATATTTTTTTGTTAGTGACAAGTGACTACTTCCAAGGAATGTTCACATCAGGGTTTCAAGAAAGTACAATGAGTGAAATAACTGTTCCTGGAACTGAAGAAAGCTTTGCCTCAATCTTGGGACTGTGCCCCTATTTTGGAGTTATCCAAATGACCTCAGCCTGTATGATATTCCTCAAAACCTGGGAGTAGGAGTCTTCGGATTCAACTCACAACAAATAATGATTTGGGCTCTCAAACTCATTTGCATCTTGCCCATACGTGACCACATCACTGTGATTGTTTGACACACGTCAAGATAATTTCTGGGTGTCACCATAACATAATCATCTCGTTTTACAAGCAGTTTCACTGTAGTTGGGTGCACCGATTGAATATTATGTCCTATGGTCGATGACATGACATACAGCTGGAACATGACAGAATAAGTGTATACCCTGCATGTGTGTATAGCAACTTTTTCCAGATATTGTTTCAAGCCTTTATTTGTACGGATGTTTCCATCAACATCACATCCACATGCCAAATTATGCTGCCTCTCTTTACTACCCACTACATCTTCACTTAAGTAGTAATCCAAGTTTCCAGACATTTCAACGACAGCTCTTACCCGCATTTCTACATGGTGCTTTTCATGGCCAAAGAGTGCCTTGGATATGGATCTATAAAAGCAATTTCCATCCCCACTGATGTGTATTGGTTTCAAACGTGGATCAGCATCAGATGGGCATATACTTGCTGAGTACTCATGAATTTTAGAGGGGAAGTACTTGTTGAAAGTACTTGTTGGAAATATTTTGGGCAATGTTCCTCCTTCCTTCATGTTTCTTCATCGTCGTCTCTTAGCCTTCTGCGTTTGCTTCTGCCTCCTTTTTACCGCCTACTTCTTAGTCACGTAGGGAGAAAGTGATGATGGTACTTGAAGGCTGCTCTGTACCCTGTCACTCTTCACCTTTGCACGCACAGTATAGCCCAGCATGCACTGGCGTAATCACTGGCACAACAGGTCCAAGCATTACTACATATCTACGTGTAGGAAGTACTGGTGCCCTAACCTTTGCTGTTTTCTTTGCTAGACATGGTCGAGTAAAGCGGCACCTTTCTGCACTTTCCCTGAGGTGCTTCCGACGATCCCGCAACTTCTGTTTCGAAGTTTTTTGATAGTTCACAGGAGCGATCATCGAAGGTGGGAACCATCCTGATGTGGTTGATAGAGAAACGCGACGATATTCTCTGATCACCTCTATAGCAAATCGCCAATATCCCTGCTCGTTGAGGTGTAGGTTGTCCCAGGCATATGTACTCCTGCTGAAGTTCTCACCAGCAAATGTAGGGCTTGCATTACACAGATATCTGATTTGCACATTAACCATTTCCCGGCATCATTGAGGTCATTGTCATCATACCTGTTTAATATGTTGTTCATGGTTACTTTTGCCCCTGGGTACAGGTTTTGTACCAATATACACGGCCTTTGCAATTTTAAAACAGTCTTGTCAACAAGTTGGTGTTCTAGGGTGTTGGTGCCAACATGAACAAATACAACATCCAGGGTGAGCTGTTTCAAGACACACCAATCATGCAATATTGCATCACTTAAAGTGTCAATAGTAGCACCACGTGTGCAGTCAACTTCTTTGTAGTGTGTACAAACAAAGGTCTTATTATGTCTGGGAATGATTGGACATGATTCAGCACTCCAAGTGATTGCAACCCTTTGCAAAATCTAGAAGAGAATAGGTAAAAGGTTATTAATAGTCTCATTAGTTTGTAGAGAAAGGACCCTCTGGCTGGCAAGCTTCATCTGCTGGCAAGATTCTTTTCCCCTTGGATATATCTCACCTTTAAAAGTTGAATTTACTGTCAAATTTACTACCCAAATTGACTGATGATATTTAATATTGGTGTATTTATTTCTTAGACAGTCGTTTCTTGAAGATAATTTTGGTCCTATTTGAGCTCCCTGATATGTCTTGGAACTTCAAAACAAAATGAAACATGTTTTATATGAGAATGGAACATCAAAGGTTTTAACAGACATACATACATGTATGTTAGTGAAATTTGCCAGATTTCAACTGAACCATGTTTAAGGGTAATTTGTAATTTAGTCCTTATTTTAAGCAATAGATGCATCTTGGCATGGAAATAAGATGAACAATTTGTTAATAATCGTGTGTATACTTGCAAAATACAAAAAATGTGTGTAACACTTAATTTGGTTTTAACTATGAACCAATTAAATATGACTTGAAGCAGCAAGAGTTCACCCGATCAAAGTCAATAACCTATGGCAAAGGTTTAACACAAAGGCTTTTCTGGACATGTATTGGTTTTGTTGTGCAAAAGACATGATACCCAGTAAAATTTTACAAACTGCAAGTATTAGATATTGATTAAATTATTTGAACAAAAATAAAGCAATTTAATCATTTTCAGAAATAAATCTGTAATGGCATAGATGTCTGCAATCTTTTTAATCTTACCAGTGGTTTGACTCTGTGGGGCCCAATATACAGCCTGCCATTCCATACCACTTGCTTGAATCTGGCAGGCATCAAGTCTGCTTTAATTTCAATCAGGTTTCTTCCATTTGATGCCCCCAGATAGTAACCGAAGGTTTCTAACCTAGGAAACTGTTGGAGCACAAATCTGCGCAAATCATTTGGTGAATATTCTTTTGGTAAGCATGTCTTTGGATTAATGGTATATTTCTTAGAGTGTGGATCATGTACCACTTGGCATCAATTGTATAGTTCTAAAAGGGTAGATCACTGGTTAAAATGTACAGGTTATACCTCTTGTCAATCTTTTGCCCCTGTCAACACTGCCTTACTGTCTTACCAGTGGTTTGACTGTGTGAGGCCCAATATACACCCTTCGCTTCCCCCACCACCTGCATGAATCTAGCAGGCATCAAGTCTACTTCAATTTGAATAAGATTTCTTCCATTTGATGCCCCCAGATAGTATCCGAAGGTTTGTAACCTCGGAAACAGTTGGAGCACAAATCTGCGCAGATCAGCCGGTGAATATTCTTTCGGTAAGCAAGTCTTAGGACTCGCCATGTATTTTTTTGAACGGGGATCATGTACCACTTGGCACCCACTGCACAGTCCTGTAGAAATAAAGGGAAAAAGGGTACATCACTGGTTAGAATGTACAGGTTATACCTCTTGTCAATCTTTTGCCCCTGTCAACACTGCCCTACTGTCTTACCAGTGGTTTGACTGTGTGTGGCCCAATATACACCCTTCCCTTCCCCCACCACCTGCTTGAATCTAGCAGGTATCAGGTCTGCTTCAATTTGAATCAGATTTCTTCCATTTGATGCCCCCAGATAGTATCCGAAGGTTTGTAACCTCGGAAACTGTTGGAGCACAAATCTGCGCAGATCATCCGGTGAGTAATGTTTTGGCAAGCATGTCTTTGGATTAATGGTATATTTCTTTGAGTGTGCATCATGTACCACTTGGCATCAATTGTACAGTTCTAAAAGGGTAGATCACTGGTTAAAATGTACAGGTTATACCTCTTGTCAATCTTTTGCCCCTACTGTCAACACTGCCTTACTGTCTTACCAGTGGTTTGACTGTGTGTGGCCCAATATACACCCTTCCCTTCCCCACCACCTGCTTGAATCTAGCAGGCATCAAGTCTGCTTCAATTTGAATCAGATTTCTTTCATTTGACGCCCCCAGATAGTAACCAAGGTTTCTAACCTAGGAAACTGTTGGAGCACAAATCTCAAGAATCATTTGGTGAAGATTCTTTTGGTAAGCATGTCTTTGGATTAATGGTATATTTCTTAGAGTGTGCATCATGTACCACTTGGCATCAATTGTACAGTTCTAAAAGGGTAGATCACTGGTTAAAATGTACAGGTTATACCTCTTGTCAATCTTTTGCCCCTGTCAACACTGCCTTACTGTCTTACCAGTGGTTTGCCTGTGTGTGGGCCAATATACAGCCTGCCCTTCCCCACCACTTGCTTGAATCTAGCAGGCATCAAGTCTGCTTCAATTTGAATCAGATTTCTTTCATTTTACGCCCCCAGATAGTAACCGAAGGTTTCTAACCTAGGAAACTGTTGGAGCACAAATCTGCGCAAATCATTTGGTGAATATTCTTTTGGTAAGCATGTCTTTGGATTAATGGTATATTTCTTAGAGTGTGGATCATGTACCACTTGGCATCCATTGTACAGTCCTGTAGAAAAAGGGTAGATCACTGGTTAGAATGTACAGGTTATACCTCTTGTCAATCTTTTGCCCCTACTGTCAACACTGCCCTACTGTCTTACCAGTGGTTTGACTGTGTGAGGGCCAATATAAAGCCTGCCTTTCTATACCTCCTGCTTGAATCTGGCAGGTATTAAGTCTGCTTCAATGAGAACTAGACTTCTTCCATTTTATGTCCCCAGATAGTAACCCAAGGTTTCCAACCTAGGACACTGTTGGAGCACAAATCTGCGCAGATCATCCAGTGAGTAATGTTTTGGCATGCAGGTCTTTTGATTAATGGTATATTTCTTTGATCGTGGATCATGTACCACTTGGCATCCATTGTACAGTCCTGTAGAAAAAGGGTAGATCACTGGTTAGAATGTACAGGTTATACCTCTTGTCAATCATTTGCCCCTGTCAACACTGCCCTACTATCTTACCAGTGGTTTGACTGTGTGAGGGCCAATATACAGCCTGCTCTTCCCCACCACCTGCTTGAATCTGGCATGCATCAAGTCTGCTTCAATAATTGGAATTAGACTTCTTCCATTTGATGCCCCCAGATAATAACCAAATGTTTCCAAACTTGGAAATTGTTAAAGCAAAAAAAAAGTTTCTCTACAAGTGTCATAATGGAGTGTGATGGTTGTAAATATCCAGACTCGGTGAATAAGTTCCATGCAATCATGGCGCCAATCCAAATGCAGCGCGCGGCTAATCCAAAGTGTTTAGCTTTGTCCCCAGGGCAACTTTCACAAGTCTTCCCGCCGAAAGGTCCATGCAGTTGACTTCCTGAAGAAAATACATCTTGGTGTGGTGCCAGTTGACAGACTTAAACGATGAAGAAATAGAGACAGACACCATGACAGAGGAACAGATACTGCAAGGAACAGAGATGTGGCTGAAGCATAATTGGGAGCAGCGTAAGGTCCATGCAATTGATCTCCTGAAGAAGATTCGTCTTGGTTTGGTGCCAGTTGACAAGGCTTCAGCAGCACCTCGGTTGTCTGTAAAAAAACTTAGAGCTGTTGAAATTAGCCAGAGCACCCATGACAAACATCTGCTGTGTGTTAGTGTGGTTCTCTATCCTCAGGCTATGATTATTTCCCTGCCCTGTAAATTCTATAAGGGCCCTGTTAATCCGGGGCATGAAAATGTAATGCAAAGCCCAAATGTGACTGACATTGTCGGGGTCCAATTCTCCCTTTGACTCAAGGTATTGGAACAAGTTGTGGAATACATTGGTGCATCCATTTATCAAATTGAAATGAAAGATCTTTAACACTTTTCTAGAAGAGACCAAAGCTGTTGTTAGTCTGCAATTTAAAAAATGTTGCAATTATTCTTACAAAGTTTTTTGGTCATCATTTGCTATGAAATTCCAAAATGTGCTTTTTTTCAAATAAAAAAAATTACCGTTCTTCCCTCTTGCGTTCCTTCCTCCCTGACCTGTCTTTTGAATATTTCAACCATACCTTGATATAATCCTCCACAGAGGAATTTGTGGCACTCTTCCAGGATTTCTTTGAGGCACCTTAAAAGAACAAGTATATAAAAGCCTATATTCATTTTTGCCCTTACTAATAATTATTCATTAAGGCATATTTACACAATTGTCACTGTCATGATAACAGGGTTTAATAGCTTAGGTGTGCCATTGCTTGCTTCACCAAAAGGCATGGTAAGGGACAACAGGGTAAGCTTAAACAGCCTGCCAAGTTTGTTGGAACACTTGAGGTTTTCACATTCAATGTTTGTTTATCCAAGTCAAGAAAACCCACCTGTCATCAACTTGCATGGACAAAAAGCCCTCTCTGCCAGCAACTATTATTAACTAGCAGACTGTTATTATCTCTAGAAGATAAAGTGCAATATCTGCAGTTCTCATGGAAGTGATGGGCTTCTTTCTTTCCATTTTATTCCACTCATCAGGGCAGCGCATTTTCCACTTTGATGGTTCTTTCTTGAAATTGACATCATCAGGGAGGTGCTGTATCAGGTTGTCTGCTTCACTGGTGGGTGGTACAATTGTCATAAATGGTGATTCTGATGCTAACAAATGTCTTCGTCGTTATCTGAAATAAAATCTTTGAGTGGTTTGCAATGAGTATTGAGGTAGAGCATCATCTTCTAATATTGAGCAGGGTAAAGTTTTTTCCTGTGACTATTGGAATAACGCCTAAGTAACATCCTTGCTTTATGGCTTGGCAGCAACACCCATTTTCTTATGAGAAGTAAAATATCAAAAGCAACTTTGGTACCCTAAGTGGATCCTTGATTAATTGGTAATGATTCATTGCTTAAGAAAAAGGTCGAAAAAGTTAAGCAATGTTTCTTGTATCATCTTCCACTGTTCCATCTTCCTTGCGATCAACGTCATCAGCTAGGTCCTGATTATGATTTTCCCATTTTCAACTAAGTTTTTAGTGTGCTTTCGTTTCTTGTTGTCTTGACTGCCTTGACATAGTATCGGGTTACTTGCTTCTCGGGTAGGGGGTACAATTGTACAAATTGGTGACTTGCTAATGAATGTGACTGATCCAGAAGGGTTTCATTAGAACACAGTAATTTTCATTGTAAATAAAAAGTGAAAAGCAGTTAAATTACTCAACTGTCCATGCATGATGGACACACAGTGCAAACAGCCATAAGGTTATCCTCACAGGAAGACCTTCAATAGAAAGAATATCAACTGTAACAACAGCCAACGTTAATAATCATTTTTCAACAAATATATCACATACTTTTTTCCTGGCTATCTCTCTATTCCTCCACCTAAATCCTGCACCAATTGGTACTAAAGGAGATACGTTGACCTGCTTCTCAAGAACCAGAAGGTAAATCCGTGGATTCATGTTCTTTTTGTAACATACAGTCTTTGATCATGTACTCAGAGCAATGTCCCGATTCTTACTGAATGTAAGATATATACTTCCTTCAATTATGTGACAAAAGTCATCAGCTAGGTCCTGATTATGATTTTCCCATTTTCATCAAAGTTTTTTTCTAGTGTGCTTTCGTTAACAACACACATGTTAATAATTTTTCAAGGAATATATCACATACTGTTTTCCTGGCTATCTCTCTATTCCTCCACTTAAATCCTGCACCAATTGGTACTAAAGGAGAAACGTTGATCTGCTTCTCAAGAATCAGAAGGTAAATCCGTGCCCAGTGAATTCATGTTCTTTTTGTAACAAACAGTCTTTGATCGTGTACTCAACAATGTCCCGATTCTTACTGAATGTAAGATATATACTTCCTTCAATTATGTGACAAAAGTCGCTTTGGGCATTTACAATTCTCACATGCCAGTTGTGTCCAAGTATGGGTGTCAAGTCCGAAATCTTGTAGTCATCACCCTCCTTCGTATGCGGAAGTTCGGTAAGTTCCTTAAATTGTCCTTTTGTGCATAAAACACAAATTTTAACCTCAGCTGTATCTCTGGCGCTGTGAAGAAGTTTCTTCTTTATTTCTTTACGACTTAATACCTCTTTTTAACTTGATAAATTCAATTATATCAGGAAAAATTCACCCATTTGCCTAAAAGGCTTTGTTTACTTTGGTTGCAGCCACCAACTCCAGCTCATCTTGAGCATCGGGAACTCTGTGTGCCATGATTATGTCTTTTATGATGTGATATTTCTTGTGTTGATTTTGTGATGCGATGTCAAACTGGAGATGTCAGTATGTATTTACATGCAAAAACACACATTGACTCCATGAAAGACAAAATGGTTTCCTCCCTCACCTGCAACCCCAGTTTTTATACTTTCCAATATGGTTTTTAATGCTTTTCTGAAGCCATCATAATAAAAAGTGTCGCTTGAAAGTGGGAGGTCTCTGAATATATCTATGAATCCACCAGCTGTAATGATAAACATAAATCCACGTGATTTCATATTAAGGTTAAACAAAGTGTTGAAGGGCTTTACCTCCAGAAAAAATATATTATTACCTTATACGTAAGAAAATATGTCTACTTATCATGTGAAATAAAAAAATCCGGAAAAAATGTGTGAAAATTTGTTTTTAGCCTATTTTTTTAGCTCTTGTCAAGCACTATTATTCGATTTGTTTACAAGCGCCAAGCAACTGTCGTCTAGGAGAGTGATTGACATCTTTATTATTAGAGAAGAATGGAATCTGTATAGTTCATGAATATTCATGTAGTATTTATACAACCTGTATCCCAGCCATTTTGCTTAGCTATCATAATCGTTCATATAAGACGCCCATATGATCCATGGTGTTAAACTGATATTCAGCAACTTTATATCTCTCGATCTTTGCGATCCGAAATATTGAATTTCAACTTTAGGCACATCTCTAGCAAGATAATTAAATACCTGTCACAAATAGAGGTCTTGAAATGTTACTTGCAGCGTTAAAAATGTGAATAGAGAACAAATCTGGTTCAAACATGCTTCAAAAATATAAAGGTAATTGTAAACGACTACTATCAGAATAGCCGGAAGAGGGCAGACTTCATAAGGGAGTGTTCATAATATATTTTAGTGGGGACAAAGAATTTGAACTTATTTGAGGAAATTTCCTGGGTTTTTGGTTTTGTTTTTTTATTTTATCTTCCTGTTCGGGTGTTTCGGTTGGCACATTTTCGGGGCATTTTCATGCACTTCACAGGAGTTTTTTTGTGGCTTCTCTGTAGCTGTCGTGTGTCTTTTTCCCCACGTAGGCCTACAGGGTATAAATAATAAATGAATAATAATATATGAAAAAAAGAATCTGGAACTTCAACGTCAAAAAACAAAACAAAAACAAGACAAACTGTACCCTGCTAAAAATATCAACCCCCATATCCTCTCTGAGAATAAAAATAATAAGACTCCAACCTCACCTGCAAAAAAATATTTTTTCGGGGGATAATTTGGGATAAGTTCGGGCCTATTTTATTGCGACAATTTTCAAATTCTATAAGGTGAAATACGGTGTCGTGGGGTTGTGCGGCAGATCTGGGGTGCATTTTCAGACATTTAGTTTAGACTCTGTTGTATTTTTTAGCCATGATTTTATTGACCCTCAGTGTCTTGAAAATTAGGTTTAAGAAGGGTATTTTTCAATGATTTTCTCGAAAAAGTAAAATTTGCGAAAACTTTCAGTCCAAAAGTTGATACAATTTTGGGTCTGTTTTATTCAAATTTGGTTTAAAATCGTACCGTAGTTTTTCTGAGTCACAGCCTCACATCCTTACCCAAACCAACTTGAGAAGGTTCCCCCGGGGTGTGTGCAAATTTGCAATTTATAGGCCTACACTCATCATTTAAGCCTAAAATCTAAGTGGTAATACCATTAACACTACCATGGCCCGTTTTGTCGTGATGACTATTTTAAATTATAAATCTGGTCCCGCTAGAGGTGTGTTTTTTACCCGTTTTTGTCTCTCCCTCGGGTTCGTGGATGTGCCACAGTTTTGGGGTAGGCCTACCTTTTCAACGACTATGATAGGTGGGTTTACAGCGAAGACCAACCGTTTGGGCGCATTTTGGCAAAAGTGCCCGTAAAAAAGCGTCACATTAGGCCAAATGTGGGTGACTGTGTTCCCCGCGGTACAAATGTTTTGAAGAGACCCGCCCGTGGTGTTTTTATAAAAAAAAATGGTCGGGCCTGCTAAAAAACCTCCCGGAATCAAGCATGGGTAGGCATACCAAAATGCCTTGATGAGACCCCCCCAGCCCAGCGCCGGGACCTCCATGACATGATATTCATGAGTCCACCAGAAAATATAAAAATATAACATTTTGATAGGCCTACTATAGCCCTATATTTGTCTGTAAACCTCATAGTTGTAGGCTACCGCGTATGTCTACCGTGATGACAGTAGCGTAGCTGCCGGGGGCAATTGCAAAATTGCCTATTTGGGCCCCCGCCCCTAGTGCAAGGAAAAAAGAGGGAAAGAGGGAGGGAAGAGGAAAAAGAGAGGGTGAGAGGAGGGGCAGAGAGATGGGGAATCCAAAGCGATATGCAATACAGCTCAATAGGCCTACCATATACGATTATTATCAATAAGCCTGGCAAAATTGTCTATTTGGGCCCCCGCCCCAGTGGGAAATTTGGTGGATTTGGGCCCCGCCCATAGGGCCTACAGTCTTGCCCCTCCTGGAAAAATCCCAGCTACGCCCGCTGCGTGATGATGTTGCAAACTTTGCGGAAGTTCATTCATAAATTTCCCATTTCCACTCGACAACAACCCGGGACAACAACAGGCCAGCACGCAGCGCCATGCAGTAGCTAATCCCGAGCTAATCAGAGACATGTGCGTTTCTCTTTCAACAGAAAATATGTGACCATGTGACTGACACGATGTACGCTTCAAATAATTATGCTCTCGGCGTCGAAAGTATGATAATGGAAAATATTTATAATGAACACTCCCTTATTTAGCCACACCTCAGTTCCTTTCTCGGGTTGCCTGGTATATCAGCAAAATCCTACACCTATCGCCTTCCCTTGGTAAAATCCCTGATAAAAACTCGTGATATTGAATTTGAATTTCAGCGCCAGAACTTCCGTCATTCTAGCATCATGGATGGATATGCAGCAGACTTGTAGTGACTCGACTCGAAATGACTCGACTCGACTCGACTCGAGTTTTGGTGACTCGATGACTCGACTCATATTATGCAGTGGCGCCGCTAGGGGGGGGGGGGGCAGTATTTCCCCCAATATTTTTTCTTTCCCACCCAGTTTTTTAGGCAAAATCCCCACAATTATGTAATTTTCCACTTTTTGCGGCAATTTAGTGCAATGATTTCCAAGTGCCCGTCTCAAATTCACTTCCCCACAGAAAAAAAAAAAAAAAATTCTGGTTCCGCCACTCACGGGTATGGCCATAGCTAGGGGCTTTCCCACCCACCCCAGTTGCCCTTGGTTATGCTGGGACGATGAGAAATTTAGAGCTTGTTCAATTCCACCAATTTTAGAAATTTTAAAGGTATATACAGCTAGTGTATATAGCCTTTTAAGGCCGTGTAAAATTAATATTTTGGTTCTCGTCCCCTCCCTCCTCAATTTTTGGGATTTGTCAGATTTTTTTTTTTTTTTAGATTTTTCAATTTTTTAGACTTTGGAATGATTTATGAAATCTTCATACATATAAATAAGTTTATTAGAGAACAAGCATCACTTCCAAGTCTTTTTGTGGTACTCTAGGGGTTTATCCTCAGAATCTCACATTTGAAGAAAAAAAAAAGGCCTCATCGTTTCCTCGAGCACTGTTGGAGAAGTCCGAAAACTACTGACAATGCTAATTTTACATTGAAAAAAAAAAAAAAAAAAAACACCTCCCTCCCTCATCAATTCATGAAAATCCTCTGGACGAGAACCAAAACATTAATTTTATACGGCCTAAAACGGATCACAGTCAAATAAAATATCGTAGGCCTAATAATTTTACCAATGGCATTTATTGAGCTGCTCCTATGGTTTAATATTGATATTATATAATTGAGCTCCTTGTCAAGCTCCTGAGTACAGTGACTAACTGAGCTCCCGCTATATTCAGAAATGAAGGCCTGGCCTTAAATGAATAATTAGGATTGAGGCAGCCTTTTGTTTCATTTTACAGAACTTTTTTAATCCCCCAAAATTAGTGGTTTTTTTTAATGGGGAGTAGGCTTTTAAAACGAAATTCAAATTTGGCAATATTTTCCATTGCTTAACGAATTGATCTGCGTGAAAATGCCTAAACATGTGGCCAGAGCGGGATGAGTGGTATAAAATCTTAACTTGTGAGAAAGGACGTAGGCCTATGGGGTTGTATGAGGTTGTGGATCACGAAATGCCCCTTTAATGTGTGCTAGGTAAAGTCATTCTTCCTCCCTTTCGACATGCCAAAATTTATTCCCTCCCCGGCCCGCCAAAAATTGCTTTCTCGAAGGCTGTGCAATCAGTACCGGTAGGCCCTATTAGCCTACTAATTATAAGCCAAAATTTCCAAGCGACTCGCTAAAAATCGCTTGCTTTCCGTCTCGCCAGCCAAAAATCGCTTGTCCGCACCCCCTGGACTGCCAAATTTTGTGGCCCCTCCCTTGGCCTGCCAAAATGCCCCACCCCTTTGCATAGGCCTAGGCCTATATGCCAATTTTTGGGATCCCCAATTTCCATACCCATACCTTAAATGGATTTCTAAATATATCTACCTGTTGCAAGCGCAGCAAGCATGAAAATGTGCACATTTTTTTTCGTGCCCTAACTACCCCCCCCCCACACACACACACACACACACATTTTCCCCTCCCATGCACCAGGTTCATTGGCGCTAGATTTTAAGCTAGAAAATACCTAAATATTTTAAAATCCAAACTCGGCAACACCACTTTATCGGGCAAATAGAGCCCGTCAGATACGTAAACAGCGTGTTAAAAAAAAAATGAGAGTGTCACTTTTGTCCAAAAAATTTCGAATTTTGGCCTTGAGCAGCGACAATCAGAGGTAAGAAAAACACAGTATGACGCAGCTTGAAATATAGAATCACTATATCAATTTTGAAGTTTGTACTTCAAAGCACAAGTCGAAACGAGGTGAAATGGTTCTAAAAAAATTGATTTCGCTGTATCTTTTTATCGCTAAACTAGACAATTTGACAGCAGCGAGTCGGAAAAATAGCAAATATCTCAATTTTCTGCTATCGAAATAAAAATTTAAATAGCACCTGCATATAGAAGAGGGTTTATAGAAATAATGTAGGTCAGAATTTTGTCTATGAAATCGTGCACGGAATTGTTATTACTGGTTACAAAACGACATACAAGTGGAGGCCATTTTACTTCAAATTCGGCAAACATGTGAGCTTACTAAAACAAATCGAGACAAGCAATATCAAGAATGAATATGCACATTCTTTTATTGACTTGTTTGTAATGTGCGTCGTAGTTCCCAACAAAATCGCCACTTCCACTGAGAAATTATGGCCGTGTTCCCAAAAATCTTGATGCTCGGATATTGAAAAAAATTGAAATGTTTGAAAAGTACATTTCTTTTTGAGCCAAGTGGAAAATTCAAGCATAATAATAACCCTTACACTTTCAGCTTTTAGACGTAGTTTGCGTTTTCTCTCTACGATATTTATTTCCAGAAATAGATAATTTTAAAGGGGGCTACATGCAGTCTCATTCTGGATCGATCATTACAAAGTTTAGTATAACCTTAAGACTTCCTCTTTCCCCAGTCTATTGCCTTATTGCATTATGAAAAGAATGGGGTCAAATATGACTGGCAATGTTTCTTGTAATATTTCAACTTTGATGGATTGACTCCATGAAAGACAAAATGTGACCCCTCGGCACAACTGAGCCCTGAAGTCGCCAATCATCATTTTTGAGATATTCAACCAAAATATTCTGCTTGAAATTAGCTTTAAAATGACGTATATCATGTCTATAGTACTTGACATTTCAGTAGTGAAAATCAATAAAACAGTCAATAAATCCTTTGTTTCCTATTGTTTATTGTTAAGTTCGATGGAGCATATCTCAATAGTGGCACTGGCGACATCCGGGCTCAGTTGTGCCGAGGGGTCACAAATGGTTTCCTCCCTAACCTTCAACCTCAGTTTTTATACTTTCCAATATTGTTTTCAATTTCAATGTTTTTCTGAAGCCATCATAATAACAAGTGTCGCTTGAAAGTGGGAGGTCTCTGAATGTCTCTATGAATCCACAAGCTATTATGATAAACATATATCCATGTGACTTCATATTAAGACTTCCTCTTTCCCCAGTCTATTGCTTTATTGCATTATGAAAAGAATGGGGTCAAACATTACTGGCAATGTTTCTTGTAATATTTCAACTTTGTTGGATTGTCAGTATTGGGTACTTCCATTGGGTGATTGGTGGTGACCCACAGGCTGTTGTTGTAGCCCAGCTGGATGTACATCGATGGTGGCGATGGTTGTGTGTCCGTAGTTGCTGTGTCAGTGGGTGCAGATACCATGGTTGTAGGGGTCCCGACTCATGTAGCCCTCTGTTTGGTAGCCTTTGAGCTGCCTTTGGATGTAGTAGACTTGGAAAATTGTTTCTTCTGGCGTTTGTCTTGATTAGGTGGACCTTTTGCCCCTCCGGATTTTCATTTTGGGGGCATGATTGACTGCTGGAATCTGAAGTATGAAGCAAAACTTTCTCAACACGCAGGAACTGCCACGACAAATAGTGTCTTGGAATGCCATGGCACATCATATTTGTCAAACAATGAAACAGGACTGTCAACGCATCCCTATTGCTGAAAATTGCCTTCTATGTAATTGACGGCTAGCTTCTCTGGGAAGGTACAGAGATGGTCTCTAGTTGGTGGTACAGTCTTCCCATACACTTGCATGTACCATGTATTGTGTCCGTTCAAGTGGATTGATCACATTCAATGTTTTTTATGATGAACATTTATCCATGTGATTTCATATTGAGACTCCCTCTTTACCCAGTGTATTGCCTTACTGCATTATGAAAAAACAATGAGGTCAAACATGATTGGCAATGTTTCTTGTAATATTTCAACTTTGTTGGATTGTCAGTAAATAGTGTCTTGGTATGCCATGGCACAATTACATACCTCGCAAACAATGAAACAGGACTGTCAATGCAACCTTGTTGCTGAAAACAGGCCTTACTTGACTGCTATCTTCTCTAGGAAGGTACAGAGATGGTCTCTAGTTGGTGGTACAGTCTTCCATACACTTGCATGTACGATGTATTGTGTCCGTTCAAGTGGATTGATCACATTCAATGTTTGTTTATGATGAACATATATCCATGTGACTTCATGTTAAGACTACCTCTTTCCCCAGTCTATTGCCTTATGAAAAGAATGTCTGTAAATAGTGTCTTGGAATGCCACGGTACATCATACTTGTCAAACAATGAAACAGGACTGTTGCCGAAAATGGGCCTTCTATGTACTCAACGGCTAGCTTCTCTGGGAAGGTACAGAGATGGTCTCTAGTTGCTGGTACAGTCTTGCTATATACTTCAATATAATCAAGCAAGCATACCATGTATCGTCTCTGTTCAAGTGGATTGCTCTGTTCACATTCAATGTTTGTTTGTCTAAACTAAGGAAAACCCATCTGCCATCAACTTGCATGGACAAATAGCACTCTCTGTCTGCAACTAATTTTGCCTTTGTTTGCACCAGTGATAGGCTATTATCTGTAGACGATGAAATGCAATATCTGCAGTTCTCGAAGTAAAGAATTTGCTTCTTATTTATTTGCTTATATTGGTCATAAAGGCCATGGTGGAGGGGAGTACTCCTTGCAATATCCCTTGTGCATGTGCCCCTTAAGATATTCCTCAGTTCCAAGAAGAGGACTGGAATGAGTTCAGCAGCAGCAGAGCCACTTAGCCATTGAAACATTGAATTTGCTTTGAGCGATTTTCCATTCCTCGCTGAGGTTTCAGCATTCTTCTGAAGGTTGTTTGCCATGGTTTTCCTGGTCACAAAAACGTACCACAAATCCAGCTTTTGCAAAACATTTTGCGATGGTCTCTGGCTTCACATCATTCCATGCACAACATCTAGCAATGATATGTGTTGCTTCACGTCTATCAAGCCTTCATCAAGAACAAATATCCACAAGCAAGCACCCCTTACGTTGTTCCACCTGGAAACACCTGTCCAACTTGCTGGCCCACTTTATGAAGAGATCACTGTTCATCCAAACTTTCCTTTGGTTTTCATGTTGAACACCGATGTTTCTCACGTTCACGTTCTTGAAACAGCCCATGGTAAGATGGTTGAACACATGTAAAATAACCTATGAAGTAGTAGGAATCAGATTCACTGTTATGGCTATCCATAGATTCACACAATGAGTCCTAACTTTAACAGCATATCTTCTCTTTCAAGAGCATTTAAAAGTGTTAAACACTTAAGAGTGTTTATGTGCTCATACATACCTTTTACAGCTGCTGGGCTGGCCGGCAGTGGTATCTTCTTGATCTTTCCAGTTGCATAGATATGAAATAAAAGAATAGGTTTTAATTCCGCTCCTTAATTAATGACTTGCATCAAATATTCACACAATGAAACCAATTTTATCAGCATATCATTCTCTTTCAAAGCATTTAAGTGTTTATACCTTTTACAGCTGCTGGACAATGATATCCCACAAAGCATTGTGAGTGATACGTTTGTTGTTTCACATACAATACATCCCCTAGAACCCTGTTCAATTCTGTTTCTTTTGGACCTCTCTCCTTGCACACATCTTTGTATTATCTTGTCTAATGACACAATTGATTTGTCATAATTTTCTTTCAATCTCCCGACTCCCCCCTCCCGTTATGATGACCCTCGCTATGCCACTGTTTTCAGATTTGAAAATTGCTGCAGTAACTTACAGCTGCTTGATGTTGGGCATCGTACTGCTCAGGCCGGGGCTCTGCACCACCAGGGAACCTGGTCCTGATGAGATGTGTCATCTCACCTGGATAAGTCACTGTTCCCCTCACCTGGAGCTGTTCCTCTAAAAATAATGGATTAACAAAAAAAGTCATGCATTCATCTGATATAAATTTATAAAATTTATAATTTTTTCTTAATTTTTCTTTTGAGACGAAGACAAGTCGGGGGTATAATTAGGGGCTACTGGTCCCCCTTGTAGAAACATTTTGGTGCAGGACCTAGATGCCATTTGTTGTGTGTTACATAATATGGGAATGTTGCAAATTTACCATGGTGAAAGTTTGGTTGATCATGCACACAAAAACCGAACAATAGTTTATCATTTATAAATATTGTAAAAGTTAGAAAAAATAATTGTTGATTCACTCACCCTCAGTACGTTATAAATGGCCTTGTAGACGGCCTTTCTTTTTTGGCCGTCATTTGTACACTTGGGCTCACAAGCCCGAAGAAATACCATAAGGGATACTGGCACTCTGTGTCTGCAATTGAAAGTGAAAAATCTCTGTATATCTGGTCTAATGCCACCTTTGCCTTGTCATAATTTTCTTTCACTCTCTTAATTCCATTTTTACACGTTCAACTTTCTTAACCTGAGCATGGATCACATCTCCTGCATTGCTTACATTCCCTTCACAAACAAGGCACAAGAATTGGAAAGTTTAATCATTATATTGTGAAATACCTAAGCTTATATAATGAAAAAAGGAAATCCATCAGGTCCATCCCCACATTCGCAGCACTGAAAATACTTTACTTGGTCTTCACAATTTTTTTCCCTTCCATGGATTGACACAAGCAAGTATACTAGTATTGAATATTACTGGAACCACTATCAAGCTGTTTCAGTTGTTTCTGAAGCTCAGGATAGGGAGCCATGATATTGAATCAATATCATGGCTCCCTATCAATATTATTGATAGTGTATCCAACCAATATACTAGTATTGATGTACATGTAGATACTGTTATTTCTGTAAATCACAGTCAATAAGAAACATTTGTAGCATTAGTGATAGTTAAAAAACTGAAGTTAAAAAGTTTATTCAATTTCATACCCTAAATTTCATTTCCGCGTATTAACCATTGCAATTTTGCTACCCTTTTTTCCGATTTTTCATATTTTTGACACCCTAAACACAATAGGCGCGTATCGTGCCTGCGCACGAAAAACTACCCTTTTTACGCATTTTTATCATCGCGGATGGTGTACAGGCCACTATGGGAGTGACCCCCCACCCCCGGGACAGAATGCCTTCCGCTGACCAGTTAGATTCTGATCGGTTAGTGATTCAATTGTGGTTTATTGAGTTTTGTTTGTTTCCTGTAATGGTGTTATAATATTCTGCCTGTAATGTATTTAGTGCCTGTAGTGTGTTATCATATTCTATTTGCCACATCTTCCCTTGCCCTTTAAAGATCAACAGTAATTGTCTGAGTTTCTTGTAAACTGTCTTAAATGCACACACATTCATCTTAAAATATTTCTTAAGACTACCTCGCTGTTTAAAGCTTCAAGAACAATACACACCAGAGATAGAGAGAGAGAGAATGAGAGAGGAGAACAATATTTACCTGCCAATGTGCCAATGGTATGCATCCTTTCTTGTATGCTCTGTACAGCTACTTCCACTTCTTTGTGAATACTGGCTATTGTGCTCGCAATCACTTCCATTTTTCCATCACTGGAACCACTATCAAGCTGTTTCAGTTGTTGAACATTTACCTGCCCTTTTCATGGGTGCTTCTTGGCATCTGAAAAATATTTTGCCATATCAAAATTGCCTTACACAAATACACATCCACTTGCACCTCTTTGTGAATGCTGGCTGTTGTGGTTGCAATCACTTCCATTTTTCCATCACTGGAACCACTATCAAGCCGTTTCAGTTGTTTCTGAAGCTCAGGAGCTTCAGCACATCTTTGGGTAGCAAGCTTAAAGAGGTGCCCATTGCCTAGCACGGTGCTGATACCTAAGCTGCTCGATTTCAAGTATTTTTGCAGCAGTTCTGCCTCTGCAATCTTTTGCTGCAGGACGAACATTTCTGGTTGAACATTTACCTGCCCTTTTCGGGGGCGTTTCTGGGCATCTGAAAAATACCATATCAAAGTTGCTTTACACAAATAGTTTTTGCAGATTGATTATTTACTTTGCAACACCCCGCCTGTGTGTGTTTGCCGGCACCCGTAGACACTATATTGCTACCTAACCGCAGAAAATTAAGGACTAGTATATCATCTGCTATGACATCAATACCGTTGAGTCCCTCCAGGACTTTGTTGTCTCGTCTGTATTTATCTGGGATGAGACATTCACTATTTACACAATTTTAGTAATTCAATCTGCTCATGTACCCGAAACCACTCATGTTCATTATTTACCCAATCTAAAACTATGCCAACTTTTGACTTCATTTGTTGTGCTAACAACTAGACGGGCTTTGCATCAAATTTGTAGCCTTCCTGATACCCCATGTCTTTGACAATCTGACTTTCATACCAAACTATGGTAAATTTACTGGCATGTATTGACATAATGCTGCCCCCTCTCTTTATGGAACCTTCCCCCCTTTTTGATAATCATGCGTATGCCTATGATGTAAACAATACAACTAAAAGAATTCTGTTCTTACTTCAACAACAGATTCTGTATGGTGACACAAAGGCTGCATTTTTTCCTATTTTGCCCGTTGGTGTTCTTGCCAACTCTCTTGATTGTCATGTTTTGAAGCGGATATTGGTTCTTGCTGATGGATAAGGGTCTTGTGATCAGGTGCAAAACATGGGTCATTGAGGTCAATAATACCATTGACCATGTTAACAAAATACTGTCTTTTCATCTACATGCGGACGTATGTAGCAAATGATCATTGCGATGGAGGCCTTTCAAGGCGATGTCTTCTTGACATATAGTTTATACCAGCACCTCAGTTTTGGTCCACCCCCTCTAACTGGTCCAGAATGAATAAACCCTCTCAACATTCTGTCACTTTCGCATATCACTCTCTGCTCCTCCACCTGTAAGAAACTTGGCCGGTTTCTGTCTACAGGTCTAGGTCTGAAGCAGGGTAATAGAAACTCTTGCCAGCCACACGTGTTGACGAATGATTGCTAGGTTTCAGTCCCAACGTAGGGCTAGGGATATTAGAGGCAATGCTACTACGCACAACTTCCTTGATGTCGGCAAAGCAGTTGACTTCAGAAACACAGAATCTGTGTTTCAGAAGATCAAAACTGCCATCTGGCACAAATTTTGTGTGACCTGGTACCATAAGGTGGAGGGGTATAGATGAGCGAAGGCTACTCAATGCCCTCCAACAAAGGCATCAGATCATCAATCTAGTTTTATTTTGACCTGAACAATTGCCACAATGCAAGTCTCTTGTAACCCATAATGGGCAAAGAAGTGGTGGATGTAGCTGTAGCTGCTGACTGCATTGAAACCCTTGCCCGGGCACACACCCTTTCGGAAGCCTGCTACAAAATCGTTCCACCCAAATCAACTGATCAATTGAATTGTTTTTGAAATACCGTCCAACCTCCCCTGTTTGTGTCCATATCAAGGTATGCATGAAATGAGCAATAACCACATCCAGGTTTAGCTTTCTGTCTGTTGTGTTCACTGCCTTTTCTATTTATATCCAACTCCCCTACTTCACTTCAGTCTTTTTCTCTTATCTCTCTATTCATCAATATTGCTGGCGTACGTCAGGGCTCCCTCTATAAAGGCCTTTCATGATAAAAATGATTAGTCTTTCAAAACTTTTGAAGGAAATTACCATCACCAAAATTTGCTATATAAGCTTCCAAAGCCTTCAATATAATCGTTCCACTTGTGATAAGAATCAACAGATTTGTTAAATCGTCTTTGGAATATGTTCCATCAGTTAATATGGCATTATTGCTAGGAAAGCACTCAAACAGAAAACTGAGAGCTATATCAGCTTCCGAATCCTTCCACCTAATCATTCCATTCGCGGTAGAAATTAACAGATCCGTTAAATCGTCTTTGGAATATATTCTATCGGTTAATATGGCGTTATTTGCTAGGAGAGCACTCAAAAGGAAAAACTGAGAGCTCTATCAGCTTACAGCTAGCTACCTAATCCTTCAACATAATACGTTCCACTCACGGTAAAAATCAGCAGATCATTAAAGCGTCTTTGGAATATGTTCCGTCGTCTGTCAACATGGTGTTATTGCCAGAAGCGCACTCAAACAGAAAAGCAGATCAGCTTCCGAATCCTTCCACGTAATCATTCCACTCGCGGTAAAAGTCAACAGATCCATCAAATCGTTCTTGGAATATGTTCCATCCGTCAACATGATGTTATTGCCAGAAGCGCACTCAAACAGAAAAACAGATCAGCTACCGAATCCTTCCACGTAATCATTCCACTTGCGATAAAAGTCAACGGATCCATTAAAGCATCTTTGGAATATGTTCATGTTCCGTCGGTCAACATGGTGTTATCGCCAGAAGCGCACTCACACAGAAAAACAGATCAGCTTCCGAATCCTTCCACGTAATCGTTCCACTCGCGGTAAAAGTCAACAGATCCATCAAATCGTTCTTGGAATATGTTGCATCCGTCAACATGATGTTCTTGCCAGAAGCGCACTCAAACAGAAAAACAGATCAGCTTCCGAATCCTTCCACGTAATCGTTCCACTCGCGGTAGAAGTTAACAGATCCATCAAATTGTTATTGGAATATGTTCCATCCGTCAACATGGCATTATTGCCAGAACCGCACTCATACAGAAAAATGCCACCCTTGTTCTTGATTTATCAGCATCCGAATCCTACCACGTAATCATCCCACTTGCGATAAAAGTCAACAGATCCATTAAAGCGTTCTTGGAATATGTTCCATCCGTCAATAGCTGTCAAATGGAAAAACGCCACCCTTCTCCGGTGTCTAACTTGAATCGTTTCTGGAATATTGTCCATCCACCACCATCTGTATCCATGTCACACAATGATACATTTGGTGCTAAATTTACCTCTTAATTTTTTTTTGCTGATTCAGCATCTGAATCCTTCCACATAGTCATTCCACTCGCGATAAAAGTCAACTGATCCATTAAAGCGTTTTTGGAATATGTTCCATCCGTCAATAGCTGTCAATATGGAGTTATTGCTTGTAGAGTATAGTACTCAAATGGAAAAACACCACCCTTCTTTGGTGTCTAACTTGACTCGTTTCTGGAATATTGTGTCATATCAGCATCCGAATCCTTCCACGTAATCATTCCAATTGCGATAAAAGTCAACTGATCCATTAAAACGTTTTTGGAATATGTTCCATCTGTCAATAGCTGTCAATACGGTGTTATTGCCAGTAGAGAACGGAACTCAAAAAATGCCACCCTTCTCCGGTGTCTAACTTGAATCGTTTTTGGAATATTGTCCATCCACCACCATCTGTGTCCATGTCACACAATGATACATTTGGTGCTTCATGTACCTCTTTTTATTTTATTTTTGCTATATCACTTGTGATAAAAGTCAACTGATCCATTAAAGCGTTTTTGGAATATGTTCCATTCATTAACAGCTGTAATCATTCCACTTGCAGTAAAAGCCAACGGCTCCATTAAAGCGTTTTTGGAATATGTTCCATCCGTCAATAGCTGTCAAATGGAAAGACGCCACCCTTCTCCAGTGTCTAACTTGAATTGTTTCTGGAATATTGTCCATCCACCACCATCTGTATCCATGTCACACAATGATGCATTTGGTGCTACATGTACCCCTTATTAATGAACCATCCTTGCTCACCTGGTAAGGATGCTGCCTTCAATGTGCATTGGGCTATCCCATTTAAAATTCACACTACCCCTGTGGAAGATTTTGGAAATATCTTCCACATGGGAGTATGAATTTCAAATGGAATGAACACATTAGGTGGCTCCATTTGAATTTCATACACCCTCTGAGAAAGATTCAACCTGAATCTTCCGCTGAGGAAGCTGATGTAGCTGCTAATGTGTTCACTTCATTTGAAAGTTGTACTCCCTCTGTCCAAGATATTTCCAAAATCTTCCACAGGGTAGTGTGGATTTTAAATGGATTAGCCCATGTGGAAGGCTGATTTGGTGTATCTAGGGCCTGCAGATTATTGCTCGGTCTTGGGAGCATTTTAGCTTTTTCTCCTGACACCACTCATACTTCTCCCTCTTCATCATAAAAATCTGCAGCCCCAGAACTTTCACTGATACCTTTCGCTGTAATCTCACCTTTTTGTGCCCTGCAGTTGTGGCTTGATATTATCCGAAGCAAAATCTCACAGCATTCAGTAACTAGCTGAAATTTGAAAAATTACTGTCGAATAAATAGTTAACATTTTCTTTTTGTTCGAAAACCGAAGCGATTAAAACCAAACTTTCATGATACATGTAGATTATGGCGATAATTATAGGGCTTCAAATGGAGAAATCACCTTGTCTCCTGTGTCTAAATTGATTTGTTCTGGAATACACTCCACACACCGTCAACATCCCTATATCTTCGTGTTATAAATTGCCGTGGTAGTACGATAAATCCTCACGTTTTTCAACATATACGCATGGTGATTTTGTTCGAGATAGGCCGTGCGACTCAGGCTATGCATACAATTTGAGATTTTGAGAGCCGCCACACTGTTTCTATTCTATGTTTTACGATTTTCGCATGATCAGTATATGGCTGGCCGTAACCGCCCTAACGTGGAGCTGCTACGCAGTAGCTTACTTTTTCGCCATGGAGCTAAATTGACCAATCATGTTAGATCTTTTCATTACGCGGAGCCAGTTGATGCATCATCGTTCCAGAGAGAGAAAACTCTTGCCAAAATTAATGTTTACTATGTGGATTTTAAATGAATCGAATGTAAATAAACCACCAACAGTTGTACAGGATCAATACCAGTGTTTGATTAGTGTATAGGCTAGTCAATGTTACCTTGCATGCATGTGCCATGTGTGTGGCGTGTTTGTTTGTTTGTCTACTGTGTCAGGCCAGGATCACTGACACCCACGGTACTGATACTGCCATACTATCACGGTGATCATATTGTTGAATGTTGTTGACTTTAAAATAATCATGATGCAGTCATGTCTACAGTAGAATTCACATGACCTTTGAAGGACTTAAACCCCATTAAAAGCTATTAAACCAAGATAACACTTAATGAAAACAGCTCAACTATGTTACATCAGATCTTCTCTGGTTAAATACACACTGCACTTGTGTCTGTTTTACCTGTGCAATGAACAATTAATGAGCTGGTATTATAGTTTCAGTTGGGTGAATGATTATAAAGCGAACGCAAGGTAACAATAATGTCTGGGCTTTTGTTTACGAAATGAGACAATAGTCTGCTTATTGTTAACCAGCGTTCTTGAAAATGAGAAACATAATGGTTTGCAGACTTAACACGGTTTAGAAATAATTTGTTCATATTTTTTGGTGTTATCTGTCGTTTACATATCCTTCCTAAAACACAAAAGTACCAATATTTCCAAACACCTAAATTAGCTAAAAATTTAGGAAATGTTACAAAACTATATTTTCTAGAATTTCAGAGAATACTTTAAATATTGACTGGTTATTTTTTTACACAGTGACGTCATATAGGCAATGGCATAATACTTCTAACATACACTAGGTCACGCGTCAATGGTGAGCGCACTGAGTATTGTGTATAGGAAAACGGGCAGTACAGTATGTATGGCCTACTACTAGTATATAAAGTAAATCCGAACTGGTTTGCTGAAGGTCGAATTCGCAGGCCACGCCCGCGCTTAAGATGTACAAATCAGCTCCCGGCGACACACTGCAGATCGCAGAATTGTGTGCATGGTTTACCACCACTCTGCCTAGCTATATAGTTGTGTACAATACTGTATGAGTTTCTTGTGAGTGCATGTCCATCTTAATAATAAGTCGGTTCGTACTTTTCATAAATTACTTTTGAATCATAACTATCGTGACCGAGGATATCTTGCAACTCACGTGAAGCTCGTCTGGCAAATTCTTAATGACTAAATTGGCTTCACGTAATGAGTAAGTCGTACTTGATTGGTCAGTTTTACCTCCGAGTAATGAAAAACTCTAACATGATTGGTCAATTTGGCTCCACGGAACAAAAAGTCAGCTACTGGCGTAGCAGCTCCACGTTGTGGCGGTTCTTGCCTACCATATCAGTATCCCATATGATATTTCTATTGTAAGAAAATTTTATTTGTTGTCACGTAAATCACAGGTTTCGTTTAAATGTACTAACTGGAAATTAAATGTACTAATTAGTGAGGACCGGTATTTTGCTGTGGATATGTTTAACTGCAATTTGCGGGTAAAAAATTTGAAATCCTGAGTAAAAATTGTAATCATATTCAACTCTTTGAGAAAAAATGTATATAAAAGAATGCATGTAAAATCCAGCTGCAATACAATGTGCATTATTGACACACTATCACGCTCTTTATCTTCGTCAATAATAGAATGATCGATTTCAATCGAATTGAATGCATGAGTTTGTAGTTGACTACTGAGCGACCTAAGCGATCGATTGCTAGCCAATCAGATAGAACTCCTTTTCTTGCGTTCAGTGAAATACCACTCGCCTGTCGCTCACTACCACTCGCCCGTCGCTCACCAACGGAGTATAAAAGTTATATTTATCGTATAGGACGTCGACGGTGTGCTCCATCCCCGTCGCCATCTGTATCGATTCATTTCAGCTGCCAGAAATGATTTTAATAAGTTATGCATAAAGTATAAACAGGGTTATAGCCACGCCGGGTGCCGACCGGCAATTTAATAAAAAAATAATAATAATAATTTTGTTGATTTTTTTTCCCAAAAAAGTTTTATTCATCATAAAAAGTGTTAAAAAAAAATTGGGGGTATATGTTTGCTAAAAAGATTGTGCCCCGAGCCAGCACTCTAATTGGATAGTAAAATTAGCCGGCACCCAACTTGGGCTAGCTATAACCCTGAGTATGAATCATAAGCATACCATGTACTTTTTGTTAAGCATGGTCCAATTCTTTAAGTGAAGGGAGGTAATCACACCCTGTGATTACACAGTAAAATTGGAATTTTTTCAATGAGAAGTTGAATTACAGACATCTGTGCAGTTGGCTGAACTGCAGAAGAATCCTCTTCCCTTCATGCACATTCCATTTGGAAATGACATGATCAAGATTGCCAACTGATACCATGTACGTTTCAGCCAAGCATGGTCCAATTCCTTTAATCACACCCTGTGATCACACAGAAAAATTGGAATTTTTCCAATGAGAAGTTGAATTGCAGACATCTGTGTAGTTGACTGAACTGCAGAACAATCCTCTTCCCTTCATGCACATTCCATTTGAAAATGACATGATCAAGATTGATACCATGTAATTTTCTGCTAAGCAAGGTCCAATTCCTTTCAGTGATTCGAGGTAATCACACCCTGTAATGATAATAATTATAAAACAAAAAACATACCTTGCCCATAATGTGTGGAAGAGTTTGCCACATCTTCGCTGTATGCATTTCTTGGTGTTACATTGCAATATTGCAAGAATTCCTTTAATTTTGTTGGTACTCCTGCCTTGGCCACTTCGGCATTGTGCTCCTGGCAAAAGGCATCGCCATATAAAGGGGTTTCAGGGCAGCACCCATGGTTCATGTACAATCCTTTTTTTGGTTTCTAAAATTTACAAAACAGAAAGTGAACAAACAAATGAAAACATTAATATGGAAAAGTTCCATTTGAAAATTACATGATCAAGATTGCCAACTGATACCATGTACTTTTCAGCCAAGCATGGTCCAATTCCTTTTAGTGATTGGAGGTAATCACACCCTGTGATTACATAGAAAAATTGGAATTTTTCCAATGAGAAGCTGAATTGCAAGCATCTGAGGAGTTGGTTGAATTGAAGGAGAATCCCCTTCCCTTCATGCACATTCCATTTGAAAATGACATGATCAAGATTGCCAACTGATACCATGTACATTTGTACTTATCTGCTAAGCAAGGTCCAATTCCTTTCAGTGATTGGAGGTAATCACACCCTGTGATCTCACAGTAAAATTGGAATTTTTCCGATGAAAAGCTAAATTCCAAGAATCTGTGGAGTTGGTTGAATTGAAGGAGAATCCCCTTCCCTTCATGCACATTCCATTTGAAAATGACATGATCAAGATTGCCAACTGATACCATGTACTTATCAGCTAAAGGTCCAATTCCTTTCAGTGATGGGAGGTAATGACACCCTGTGATCTCACAGTAAAATTGGAATTTTTCCAATGAAACGCTAAATTCCAAGCATCTGTGGAGTTGGTTGAATTGAAGGAGAATCCCCTTCCCTTCATGTACATTCCATTTGAAAATGACATGATCAAGATTGCCAACTGATACCATGTACTTATCAGCTAAAGGTCCAATTCCTTTCAGTGATGGGAGGTAATGACACCCTGTGATCTCACAGTAAAATCGGAATTTTTCCAATGAAAAGCTCAATTCCAAGCATCTGTGGAGTTGGTTGAATTGAAGGAGAATTCCCTTCCCTTCATGCACATTCCATTTGAAAATTACATGATCAAGATTGCCAACTGATACCATGTACTTTTCAGCCAAGCATGGTCCAATTCCTTTCAGTGATGGGAGGTAATGACACCCTGTGATCTCACAGTAAAATTGGAAGTTTTCCAATGAGAAGCTGAATTGCAAGCATCTGTGTAGTTGGTTGAATTGAAGGAGAATTCCCTTCCCTTCACGTACATTCCATTTGAAAATTACATGATCAAGATTGCCAACTGATACCATGTACTTTTCAGCCAAGCATGGTCCAATTCCTTTCAGTGATTGGAGGTAATCACACCCTGTGATTACACAGAAAAATTGGAAGTTTTCCAATGAGAAGCTGAATTGCAAGCATCTGTGTAGTTGGCTGAATTGAAGGAGAATTCCCTTCCCTTCATGCACATTCCATTTGAAAATGACATGATCAAGATTGCCAACTGATACCATGTACTAATCTGCTAAAGGTCCAATTCCTTTCAGTGATGGGAGGTAATCACACCCTGTGATTACACAGAAAAATTGGAAGTTTTCCAATGAGAAGCTGAATTGCAAGCATCTGTGTAGTTGGTTGAATTGAAGGAGAATTCCCTTCCCTTCATGCACATTCCATTTGAAAATGACATGATCAAGATTGCCAACTGATACCATGTACTTTTCAGCCAAGCATGGTCCAATTCCTTTCAGTGATGGGAGGTAATCACACCCTGTGATTACACAGAAAAATTGGAATTTTTCCAATGAGAAGCTAAATTGCAAGCATCTGTGTAGTTGGCTGAATTGAAGGAGAATTCCCTTCCCTTCATGCACATTCCATTTGAAAATTACATGATCAAGATTGCCAACTGATACCATGTACTTATCGGCTAAGCAAGGTCCAATTCCTTTCAGTGATTCGAGGTAATCACACCCTGTAATGATAATAATTATAAAACAAAAAACATACCTTGCCCATAATGTGTGGAAGAGTTTGCCACATCTTCGCTGTATGCATTTCTTGGTGTTACATTGCAATATTGCAAGAATTCCTTTAATTTTGTTGGTACTCCTGCCTTGGCCACTTCGGCATTGTGCTCCTGGCAAAAGGCATCACCATATAAAGGAGTTTCGGGGCAGCACCCATGGTTCATGTACAATCCTTTTTTTGGTTTTTAAAGTTTACAAAACAGAAAGTGAACAAACAAATGGAAACATTGATATGGAAAAGTAGTAGCCAACAACAAAAAATCACACCCTATGATGACACAGAAAAATTGGAAGTTTTCCAATGAGAAGCTGAATTGCAAGCATATGTGTAGTTGGTTGAACTGTAGAAGAATCCCCTTCCCTTCATGCACATTCCATTTGAAAATGACCTGTAACAAGATTAAAAGTTACAAATAAGGTCTCCATTTGTATAAGCAAGTAAGCTCAAAGCAAGAATATTACATATTGCATTAAGAATAAGAAGTTATGGAGATAATTCTTTGGTGTAAACGTTGTACTCACGGCTCGCTTCTGGGCTTCCTTTTCCTGGCGTACAGCACATTGTTGTGAAATGACTCTGGGTTTGGGATCAGGCTTTCGGGCTTCGGTCTCTTAGGTCTTGCTTTGTCTATTTTGCCATCTGCCAACATGACCTTTGAGTAGGTATCATCTTTATAATCTGACGGTGCAAAGTGCAGCCCACATACAATTTTGTTCTTGAACATGTAGTCCTTCAAACTACCTTCCCATTGGATTTTACAGGCGATCAGCCACTTTTTAGCTGTTTCCAAGTCGTTAGCCGGAAACCTATGGCATGGTATATTTGTTTGATCTGTTTTTGTGTTACAGTGGAAGACCCTGCACTATGGCATCACTTCTGCATACTTTTCTCATCAATTCAAAAATAAAATTTAATATATATACGTCCTCTCCTTCTCCATTATTTCCCCCTGTATGCGTTCTCTTTTTTTCAACTTCTGATCCTCTTCCTCCTCCTTCCTCGTCTCGTCCTCCATCCTCTGCACCTCCTCCCTTAACTCTGTCTCCCACCTCTCGTACTCTGCCGCCATCCTCTCCTGCTCCTCCTGCACTCTGTCTCTCCTCCATTCTTTCAATCTCCTCCTCAAATCTTTCTGCTGGTCTAACCTCCTCTCCATCTCCTCTACCCTCCGCTTCCTCTCTTCTAACTCCCTCCCCAATCCCCCCTCTCCGCCTAATTCATTCTGCTTTGACGCCCCAGAGGTCCGGACGGTCAGAGCCGTCCGTCCCCCTGGACTCGCGACTACCACTCTCCTCACTCCCGCGGCAAGGGGAGACAAGGATGATGAGGTGGCGGGCGGCGGGGGTGACCTGACAGGGGGTGTCTTTCTCCAAGTCACACAATTGTAGCTTTTATGGCCCCATCCTCCACATGTATAGCAGGTACTCGCTAACCCCCGCTCGCTCCACCAAAAACGTTTCGCGTAACAACAGCTTTGTTTCACACTTGTTGAATCAAGCAAAGATGGCCACTATTGATTACAAATAGCCCCATAGCAGAAAATAGCGAAGGGAAGCTCGTAGTCTCGATGTCTTACTCCACAAAGGTCCCATACACAAGTAGATCTGAGTCAATAGATAACATAGTTGATTACTCCTGCATGGGCCATGTATGCCAATTGGGCATCCGCCTCAAACGGGGCTTGCATCCAGTAAATATCTTTTTTGTCAAGTGCCTGTAAAAGTATATTGTATAACATACAAGCACAAGTAATGAACGTCAGGTTGAAATACTAACATGTGGGGTCCCATACACAAGTAGATCTGAGTCAATAGATATGACATAGTTGATTACTCCTGCATGGGCCATGTACGCCAATTGGGCATCTGCCTCAAACGGGGCTTGCATCCAGTAAACATCTTTTTTGTCAAGTGCCTGTAAAAGTATATTGTATAACATACAAGCACAAGTAATGAACATCAGGTTGAAATACTAACATGTGGGGTCCCATACACAAGTAGATCTGAGTCAATAGATATGACATAGTTGATTACTCCTGCATGGGCCATGTACGCCAATTGGGCATCTGCCTCAAACGGGGCTTGCATCCAGTAAACATCTTTTTTGTCAAGTGCCTGTAAAAGTATAATGTACTGTAAAAGTCAATATTTTCGCAAGAAGATATTTTCATTTTGACGATTTTGTTAATTGCGCGAGAATTAAATTTCGCGGTTTTGATATTGATACAATAGAAACCTAATGCAAAAGGTTATTTTTCGTGAGTTTTTATTTTCAGCGATTTTATGTCCACTCGCTGAAATTCGCGAAAATAAAAAAACCTCGCAAAAATTTATACTTTTACAGTATAACATACAAGCACAAGTAATACTTACATGTACATGTGGGTCCCATAGACAAGTAGATCTGAGTCAAAAGATATGACATATATAGTTGATTATTCCTGCATGGGCCATGTACGCCAATTGGGCATCCAAATTGCAAAATCACATACAAAATAATGCACTTGTTGCATTATGCACTAGATGTTGATGCATCTGATGCTTGGCATCAATATTTCAGTATAGTCCTCGATATAGATATTATAGCAATAGATATTATAGCAACACAACTATCTATCACATAATTATACAGATCATTTTGTTCTTTGACAAAGTCGCTGATGACCATATGCACAATTACACAGACATCTTACAATTTATAAATATCATTCAGGGACTAATCAGCCTATACATTAGATTGCCCATAGCAAGCAAAAGCTCTGAATTTTTGTACCAGTATACCAAGGAAACTAAAGGAAACTTTAATTTTGACATATTTGCATGTCTTTATTTAGGATATACAGGGCTTAACATTTAACTTATACCTTAAGTTGTTGGCTCTGTATTTACTGGGCCATTATTTTTCAAACTATTGATTTCACCAACCTGTTACAGCCTCCACCTTGATTGGGTCCAAAGGGGCCTTCCCTCATCAGTTTTTTTGTTCTTCTTCAGCCCCAGCCCCCCTGATCCTGCCAACTCACTTGGCTTCCACACCAAGTCGATTGCCCGGTTTAGCAAGGTAGAGACGGGTGTTTTAGATGTCTTTGCTCTTTGCTGTAGCCAACCTTTCTTTTTACCATCAACGAGCACATTCTGAAATTGTTCAGGCTTCTTTGAATCACTGATCAGCTAAACCTTGAAAATGACACATAATCAACGGTTTCACCATGTTGAGTAATAATATGTAGACAATTGTTGCTGGGCAGGAAAACCTATGTAAAATGTCACTGTTACTTCTTTGGCAAAACAGCTAGGAACAGTACAATTTGGAAGGTATTGTCAAAGTTCCTTGCCTTCTTATGTTCCACCATTATAAAGTGCTATTTGCCTTTTTTCACTCAAAATCAATAAGAATTTATAAGTTCAGATTATGCCATATATGGGATTGTACATCAATTGCTGCACAATATATTCCCATTGGATTTTGCAGGCGATCAGTCACTTTTTAGCTGTTTCCAAGTTTTGCCATCTTCTAACATGACCTGGGAGTATACCTATCATCTTGATAATCTGACGGTGCGACGTGCAGCCCACATACAATTTTGTTCTTGAATTTTGTTCTAGACCTTCAAACTACCTTCTTATTGGATTTTGCAGGCGATCAGCCACATTTAGCTGTTTCCAAGTCGTTAGCCGGAAATCTATGGCATGGTATATTTGTTTGACCTGTTTTGGTGTTACAGTGGAAGACCCTGCACAATGGCACCACTTCTGCATACTATTCTCATCAATTCAAAAATAAAATTTAATATATATACGTCCTCTCCTTCTCCATTATTTCCCCTTGTATGCGTTCTCTTTTTTTCAACTTCTGCTCCTCTTCCTCGTCTCTTCCTCCATCCTCTGCACCTCCTCCCTTAACTCTGTCTCCTGCCTCTCGTACTCTGCCGCCATCCTCTCCTGCTCCTCCCGCACTCTGTCCCTCCTCCGTTCTTCCAATCTCCTCCTCAAATCTTTCTGCTGGTCTAACCTCCTCTCCATCTCATCTACCCTCCGCTTCCTCTCTTCCAACTCCCTCCCCAATCCTCCCTCTCCACCTAATTCATTCTGTTTTGAGGCACCAAGGACTCACGACTACCACGCTCCTCACTCCCGCGGCAGGGGGAGACCAGGATGATGAGGTGGCGGGCGTCTGGGGTGACCTGACTTTCTCCGAGTCACACAATCGTAGCTTTTATGGCCCCATCCTCCACATGTATAGCAGGTACTCGCTAACCCCCGCTCGCCCCACCAAAAACTTTTCGCGTAACAACAGCTTTGTTTCACACTTGTTGAATCAAGCAAAGATGGCCGCTATTGATTACAAATAGCCCCATAGCAGAAAATAGCGAAGGGAAGTTCGTAGTCTCGATGTCTTACTCCACAAAGGTCCCATACATAAGTAGATCTGAGTCAATAGATATGACATAGTTGATTACTCCTGCATGGGCCATGTACGCCAATTGGGTATCCGCCTCAAATGGGGCTTGCATCCAGTAAACATATTTTTTGTCAAGTGCCTGTAAAAGTATAATGTAAACATACAAGCACAGGTAATACTTACACATGGGCTCCCATACACAAGTAGATCTGAGTCAATAGATATGACATAGTTGATTTCTCCTGCATGGGCATTGAGAAACATTATGAAATATAAAGATACTGAGTAATTGATCTGTTCTTGATAGTATGTCCAATATTTCTTAATGCCCTTTGAGGCTAAAATTTTCATCTCAAAACTGAGGACACTTTAGCAAAGATTTGGGGCTAAAGGTTATTGGTGAATTTGCAAGTTGATTGTCAAACATACAAGTGTTTTGGTCCAAAGTGTGACGTCACGAAAAGATCATGCTTTTCAGCAATTAGCGCTTCCGGTTTTCAAATTCTCTGAGGTTACTCTTTTCCACTGCTTTTAAAACATTATTGAATGTTTTTACTTCTGAAAATCAATATATTTAGGTTCCCTAGGCACTAAGCTTTCCATTGATATATAATATGTGATGTTTTTGATTTTCAATGAATATCACCTTTAATAGATTGCCCATTTGATAAAATTGCCCGGACTTCACATTACCAACGATATCGGTATGTATTCTATACCGGAAAATCTGGTATACCGATTCAATCTAGATTTACATCATATCAGATTACACCTCATTATATTTGGGTTACCCCTTGAGTACTACTGCCTTTCTTACAGTGCCCCTGATTGGTTACTAACATGATATAATCATTTGAGAAACCAATCACAATAGAGCTTTTAGATCTCTTAGTAATTTTCAACTCAATCCTCTTCAGCCCAACTGCATTCTTACCACATCTATGATTGGCTCAATACATGATAACAACCCTCTTTGTAACCATTCAAAATAGTTATAAGCTTTTAATTTAGCCTGTAATAATAGTGCCCACAATGTTTAGGATGAGCCTTATATACCTGCCTACATGTCATGTAATGTACACATACATACAATTGGTGAAGAGCATGTCACAAGTTAGTAATGTGTTCGTATTTTTTGAGTAAATTTTGAGTACTCAGAGTGGAACTGGTTTATGTCTCGGGGTACATAGATTTAGTCCACCATTGGGCTATTCCACTTGAAATCCATGGAAGACATGATCTTACTCTTCACCACAGGGAGTGTGAATTTCAAATGGGGTTACCTGAATGGGTGACTCCATTTGACATCTACACCCCCTCTATGGGAGATTAAGGTCTTGACTTCCATAGGGGTGTATGGATTTCAACTAGAATAGCACATTAGCATGAAGTAGGACATGCTCACTGTGCAAAGGGTGTCTGTTATATATATGTGACACGATCTGGTCAATGGAGGCCAAAGGAGGCATTTTTGAAAATTGAATTACTGTAATTATTACAAAATACATACAATAGGCTATCATTTACTGAAAACACCAAGGTCTAGCATACTTGGTTATGAAGTTTTTTGATGTCTATTTTCTAATGTATTTGATTGTTTTTTTACTCCATATTTTTACCTTTATCTCAATTTCAAATTTGCCACCTTTGGCCCCCATGGACCAGATTGTGTCACATATTCTATGTTAAAAATTATATGAATGGGCATTTGAGAATCATTGTTTTAGCTATGCAGGTGCTTATTGTAGCTGCTGCACCTTGAATGAATACCAATGTGTCCTTAACTTTTAGTAGTAGTATTTTATAGTGAAGTGCAATGATGTAAATTTGTAGGTAGTGTTGAAATTGAATAGAAATGAACATGTCTGCAATTTTTTTTAAAGTTCAAAATGAACAAAATATTTATGTTGCACTGGGGTGTATGGATTTCAACTGAATAGCCCATATAAAATATTAGAAAAGTATGAGACTTTATTCCGTGGACTGCCACTCATTTGGAGTGGTCAAAGTATCACTTCATATCCTGTATTGTATTATGATTGTGACAGGTAACCGAGTTTGGCAGAATGCCGTATTGCGATTTGTCTCCTTGGTAAATTTGTGTTGCGTAGAGCAGGGGATCACATGGTACAGAGCTAATCGACAGCATTTATTATTTAATGGTGACTCAGCATGATGGGTGAGCTAAAGAGGGCGTCATACAGTACAGGGATAGTGAAGGGTGTAGTGCAATGCCAGATGATCTGTGATTCAAGAGAATTCATGCATAACATGAATTTAATAACAGCGAGACAAATCTATATTCGGCATTCTGCCAAACACATAAGGATGACTTTGATAATATCCAATGTATAATATTCGTTACTGATACCATCAATGAGTTGACAGCAATGTTTATAAACATGATAAATAAAGGCAAGCAACTAGTCCATCGATATGCTGGGCTGGGCATCACAGTGAAACATGATGCGTGTGTGCACATTCTGCCTGGCAAAGAACAGTCAAAACTGACAATCAAATGTTTGGTATGAAGTTACATGTCGTCTCATCTGTTATGGGAAGATGATTTGTGATGAATTTTCTTAAGGCCAATATATGTATTGTGAACAAGAAAAATCAGTTTGAAAACGGTCATATTAAATTTTCAGTTTCTTATATGATAGTAAAAAGCATTTAGAAAACCGCATTGAAATTGAACAACCAGTTCAAAAGATATGAGCAATTTTCTCCAAAACAAGAGGAAATAATGTTTGGCTATATCTCATAATCAAAATTTTCCGACTTCTGACTGATTTTGCTTGATCACATCACATATATCCCAACAAACACAAACATGTTTTTATAAACCTGTTGTATACATGTTTTGGGTTTGGTCAAAACAATTATTAAATGTCTGGTTATATAAAGGTCATGAAAACGTTTTTAAAATCTTTTGTATGAAAAAACAACCCAGAGCAACATTTTTAAAATGTTGTCCAAATTCTTCCTTCATGAAATCTTACACAGAATTAGCCTATTGTCAAGACTCCATTGAGGGATTAGACAGCTTCATTCTGTAAGCTGTATAAACACCCTGTATTGATCCCCTGGCTTGACACTAGGCTAACTCAGTGTTGTAATACGAAGGATGTACTTAAGTTTTCATTTCGAAGTTATGGTCAATTTTCTCCAAAGAGTATTCCAGAAGGCAAGCCTTGAAATAAGCGGGCGCTGGGAGCAAATTTGCTCTCGTAAGGCCACCAATTGCTCCTGGTTCTTGTAAAATTCACATGGACCAGGAGGAATTGTCTAAAACAAATTGCTCCTGGTTCCAATTTTGCACCAGATGCAGTAGTACTGGTATGCAGTATTGTATATAATGCACAAAAGGGTTTACTATTTGAAAATTGCTCTTGTTTGTTCAGAAATTGCTCCTGGTTCTTGTAAAATCCCAGTGAACCAGGAGCAATGTTCAGAAACAAATTTGCTCCTGGTTCCAGTCTGCTTATTTCAAGGCTTGCCAGAAGGTAATTTACCTAAAAAAATAGTGTTTGAAATAATGTGTATGATGGAATAAGAATCTTTCAAAGTAAAAAGGTTTCTTAGGGATGGTTCTAAAACCCAAACATCAGTGCCCTGCAGAACCAGTAATTGGGCCTGGTTTAAATGGCATTTGACTAATGGTTTGGTGTTGTAGCCATCCCTGAATATCTGCCAAAATCCAGTGTATTTGATTATACAATGATTAGTTTTTTATGTAAACATGCAGAAATAAAATAAAAAGATTTTATTGAAAATTATTCTGTAATCATGAGGGTTTTATTTTGTGTGTGTCACTATCAAGTGTAATTCTTATTTAAAACATGGTTCTTATGTTGCCTTCAGAAATATCCTAAGGGTCCTTTCATCTTTTCTGTTTCGGTTTCCGGTTTCGGTTTCGGATCTCATTGTTATTTTGAAGTGTTAGCATGGTACGTGTGAACAATCCTTTTATTCTAGTCTTTTGTTGACTACAGAAAAGTTGAACGAAGATAACTTCTGTTTCGGTTTCGGGAGTTATGTTAATTTCTGACATGAAAAACGTGAGATGAGAGGGTTGATGCTAATCTAGACAAAAGAAGTGTCTAAATTTTACGGTGGTAAATTCGCGATAAAGTGTGTGGCTGCAATTGACTTGCGTTGGGTGTATAGGTACTCCAGCCTAAGCGGGAGTATCTCCTGAAAATAACCCAGCGTCGAAATATACATTAACATGATTAATATAAATTAATCAATAGTAATCAGTGTTGCCAAGAATTACGTATACTTGTTCGACGTGCAATCGCGCAAAAATCGGTCATATTATGCTTATGTAGCGATTAAATGGGGAATTATTTTTCGTCCCAAATACACCTTAAAACTTGGTAATATGCAACACCAGAGAAGTGCGTTGAAGTGAAACTAATAGGATTTCTTTCATTGGAATTGGTAATCTGATAATTGCTTCAGGCAAAAAATTGCCAGACTCAAATCTATTTTAAATGTATATTATTTGAGAGAGTGGGGATGATGAGACGCGGAGATGATCTGGTAGAGGAGGAGAGGAGAGGAGAGATCAATTCACATAAATCCCTTGCGTTTTCGTTTCTGAACAATAGAGCTCCCCAAACAGAAAAGATGAAACGAGGGTAAGTAGGAGGTCAGAAGTTGATATAAAGTAACATTGTTTTGCTCATGGCAACCACTCACCTAGTCTTTATCTCTGTCTTTCTTTATGACCTTAATCTCCCACACAGGAAGTGTGAATTTCAAATGAGGTAACCTGAATGGTTACATGATTTTAACAAATGGGTAAATCGCTATTCAGTGTTTTGACAAAATCATTGATAAAGTCCAACAAGCTGACAATATACCGCACATGACAAAATAAAGCAAAATAAAAACAGACAAAAGTTGTATGAGCCATGGTTTTATTTAATTTCACTGTAATTTACAGCAGACGACTAAATGATTCTAATTAGCATAAAGTTGATTAGTCTAAGCTTTGGGATATTCCAGTTGAAATCCATACACCCTCTGTGGAAGACATGATCTTATTTTCCTACACAGGGGTGTATATTTCAAATGGAGTCACTTATTCAGGTAACTCCATTTGAAATTCACACTCCCTGTGTGGGAGATTATTAAAGGTCATGCCTCCCATAGGGGGTGTATGGATTTCAACTGGAATAACTATGGAGTTGCAATTTGAATTGCTAATAACAAAGTAGTAAAACATATTTTGATATACTAACATAATTTCTGTATTAGGTGAAAATACTAGCAAATAATTTGAAGCAAAATAATTGCTTTTAATGGACAGCATTGAACATAAATTATTGCAGACTATAAAAATAATGAGTTACAAATAAATACAGTAATGTTACACTTACTTAATCTTATGAAGTACATTTTTGGCTATTCTACTTGAAATCCATACACCCTATGGAAGACATGACCTCAATTGTCCACACAGGGAGTGTGAATTTCAAATGGAATTATCCATTCAGGTAAAACTATTTGACATTCACACTCCCTGTGTGGAAGATTAAGGTCATGTCTTCCATGGGGTGTGTGGGTTTCAACTGGAATAGTCCATTGTTATAATTAAATTGAATCTTAAATGAAACTAACAAATAATTATTGAAATAGTTTATATGTTTTAATAAAACATTGTCTTCATGCGCCTATCAAAACAATCAGCTTTAGTTTAAGATGTGGAGTGGATGTACAGGGTGGGTGACATGTAGAGAGGGCAGTTGTGACACTCTGGGCATAACCACCACATAGTGTATCCACTCTGCACTGTAACTAGAGCTCCGAACTATCAAAGAACACACACTGCCATTGGGCATATGGAACCTTGCTGTATTGCATGTCTTTTAAATGAAATCGCCTTGCCAGTGAAATTATTCTATCACTTATGCATATACCTGAGGTGCTATTCCAGTTGAAATCAATACACCCCATATGGAAGACATAACCATAATCTCTCACACAGGTAGTGTGAATTTCAAATGGGGTAACATATATGAGTGACTCTATTTGAAATGTAATGGATTTCAACTGGAATTGCCCAATTACAGGAATTTCATAAAACTTAATTTTGAAAGATTTAAACGAAGTAATATTGATATACGAATATAATTCTTACCAAGTACATATACTTTATTAACAGATAATATATTAATATCTATAATTGGTACACAATTACTATTGTAGATAAAATGTTACTATAGTTTTATTAAATGTATCACATGACACAAACACACATCACAATAATTATATTTATCATTTGGTATCATGATGTTGTTCATAGAGGCCCATGATTAAACAAAAAAAAATGATGCTCTGAACTTAATTCTAAACAAAACATTAAAAATATTAACTGTTCCGCATTCTTGTTCTGCATCAAAAAAAGTGTGTAAATGGGTCCAAAAATATTCACAAATTTACATAGTTGAATCCTTTTAACAAGATCAAAGTTTGTATTATTTGAAATTCTTTCTTTGATGCACAATTTTTTTCCTTAAAAATAGTGGAAATGGCTCTTGCCACAAATCACTCTATATTGAAGTGTCTTCCCTTTGACTTTGTTGCAGAAATAGTCCACAAGGTTTCCACATAGCTTGACTACATTTCCACACACCAAAAATATTCAAACATTTTTTAATGCATTGGTGGATTTTTAATCTTAATTCAAAATTCAAGAGGGTATGTTATAGAAAATGCTGGATAACATGGAAATATTTGAACTTGAAAACATCTGCTTGACTGACATCTACTTCTGCAGGGCAGAATTCACAAAAAAATATGCAACACATTTATGCTTAGGTCCTACCTAAGCTTATATTTCTGTCAAAGTAAAGTACAATTTATATAACTCTACAAGCAATGTCTGAAAGCCTATGTAAATTTATAATATGGTTAATTGGTATACAACTTGATTTGGTTCTAAACACTTCAAATCTGTAATATTGACGGCTTGGAGCGCAAAAGGGTTAACTGCTTTTTCAAATCGGTTACTTGTACTGGACTACAATTATTGTAATGTGCAAAACCAAGGGTATCAGACATTTCTGAAATGCCCGCTTTTTATAAGTAACAGCACTACATATCTGATATGTTCAATTCCCCTTGCTTGCAAAAGCACTTAAACTTTTTGTGCACCAAGTAGTTGATATGCACCTGCAACTAGGTGGGTTTCTTGTTTGACTGAACTATTCCAGTTGAAATCCATACACCCTCAGTGGAAGACATGACCTTAATCTTCCACACAGGGACTGAATTTTGAATGGGTTACCCGACTGGGTGACTCCATTTGAAGTCTACATTCTTTGTGTGGGAGATTAAGGTTGTGTCTTCCATAGGGGGTATATGGATTTCAACTGGAATAGTCCATTTTGGCAATTGTGCACCTAATATAAATCCTCCTAAAAATGTATGTTACATGATTTCATACAGGTGTCAAATCCTGAATAAGAGTTTACTACAAACTGTTCCCATCTAAATTATCACTACAGTTCTCATCTATTATTACTACTAGAGTTCTTACTATATAGATCATTACGTTTTGTTACCTGTGGAGATTTGATCATGTCTCACCTCCTTTTTCAACCAAATCGACGGTAATAACTCTTGTAGTGAGGGATCAACGTTTAACCACAAATTACCTCAGACAAAACTCACTTCGTGGGAGCCAAATATCACACAAGGTCATTTTTATGTAACTCATTGACCCATTTGTGTTATATACTGCCTCTAGCTATAATGACATCCTTGTAATCTGGTCAACTCATTGACAGATACGAGCCTCAGGAGGGAATTCAATTTTTGATCAATTCTCTCCAGGTAGTGAAACGTAATGATGTACCCATTTAACATGTGAAGTATTTGCCATGATGCGTTGAACGCGAGTATATGTAGCAATCATTTATGTCTCCCTCCGGTCACAGAATAATACAATACAAACGGTTTGTAGTTGGATGATGTTCAGCAACATGCCATGATCATAACAGTTTGTTTTAATAAGGCGCAGATTTCTCAAATAATTGCTTGAAGTCTTACAAAATTTAGGTCAATGAAAAATTTACATGTACAAAATAATGATCATTCCAAAAATTTATAATCAATATAATAATCATGAGAATAAAACTTTTAAGTTACTGAAATGTTTTCTGTTGATTTTCATTTGTTTCATATTTCGGAGATCCATCAGTACTTGACCTGCAAAATAACAGTGGCATAGCAAGGATATTCACAAAGCGGGTGAAATTTTAGGGGAGAAAAAAAATTTGATGAAATTGGTCAAAAAAGGCTCTAAAGATCTCAAATATCACTGCAAAGATGTTCCACAGGAGGGGGAAAGCTACTCCAAATAACCAAAGATTTGAGAAATCTGCTTAAATAAGAACATACCAAATTAAAGCCTAATTTCCTATGTTTATGCATACACACTGATACTACATATTAGAGGCCAGTACACCTACATATTTGAGGCTAGCATATTGCCACAATGTACACATGGACTAATGTACCCTTCTACATTGGGTTAACTACTTATGAATGTTCTATATTACATAGGGTCGAAATTGGGATCGAAACACAATATATAATTATATACTGTACACTTGTATAAAAGATTTACCCGTGTCTACATACATTGTACATTACATTTTCACTCAAAGGGTTGCATGTAAAAATCATAATATAGATTTATGACTATTTTTGTGTGGCTTCAAAGGGATGTACCATATTTTACAAGCAAAATAGGTTTCAACTTTGACAGTTCCTTTAAGGAAAACCAAACAGTGCTTCTCAAACAAAAGGTTTCACAATTAAGTTCAATTCGAGGAGAAGGGTAAACAGCATAATTCCCTGGTATGTTATTCATTACTCGAGATGCATAATGCATGACATGCTCTAAAATTAAGAGAAAACAGTTTTGAGTTGATTTTAGAGCAAGGTCAGATATTTTTGTATCACAACTTGTAACTCTGCAAGCTGTAGCAAAATGATTGATACCCATCATTTTTCAATAATGGATGAGCCTGGCACATTTTAAATTCAACATAAGATCCAATTTGTAGATTAATTGTAAAACAACTGCTATGCATTCTGAGTATCAAGAGTATCCAATGTTGTATTTGGAAGAGGCATGCTTTCCAAAAAACATCAAAATTGAAGAGTACCAATCATTTTGATGCACTCTGTATCAAAATATTGGTAAGTTGGTGTGTTTTGGGTGTCAAAATGAATGACTGAATCCTGTAAGTATTTGATGATTCTACAAGATGTTTTTTTTTACACTTATTTCAATTGACAGGCTCAAAGTAATTGGAATTCCACATTCACATATCGAGGGTTTAGGACCAGAAGATGCAATAGCTGCCCCATAGATATTTTGATAATTTCTGCATTCTATAGTGTACAGATCTAAATAACATGACACCTGGCAGCTATTGCAGATAGGGCTTTCCTTGCCCTACACCTTTGATATAGGCCTAATCAGTGATATGATCGTATTCAATTGTTTACAAGTCAACCGCACTGTAGCCAATCATCTGATGATGACATTGACCACATCCTGTGTTTCAAACCAATTAATTACCAGGTACCTGTAACCACAAGCCATTTTGTAACCAACCCTGATTTATTTCCACCTTATTATCTAGGGCAGCGAATTGTCATCAGCAAACCCTGATATATCCAAGGCTGAGTTTATACTCGCTTGCTTTTGCAGAAGTAAATTCCTGCATGACCTGTGTTTACTTCAATTTTCTGAGCATTAAGCCGATTAATCAATACTTATCTCTTTTTCAAAAAGGACGATTTCCTCGAATGATATCGCTTGTTAACCGAACTGCACTGACCAATCATTGCATACCAATGGATTTATTATTTTGCTAATTAATATACTTTCCTTGATCATCAAGATTTGGAAGTGAAAAATTCATAACAATAATTACCAACATCAATGGATGTTCTATAAATATATCTTGTGCTAATTTAACTATTTTAATTATATGCAATGAATGTAAAAGTGACGAGCGACGCATCGCAAGAACAAGCAATTGCGCATCACTTTTCAAAGCGATGAGCGATTGCGTGTGCGGTGATCACTTTTCAAAAGCGATGCATCGCAATGACTCATATTATGATATTAACAAGTTTTTGTCAATTCCTTTCAAAATGTTTTGTTTTAACACCAATCCAGAATTATCACTATCTCACTCCAACTTGACTGTTTTGATACTAATCATAGACAAATTGGCAGCTTTGAATCTGGCCTGTTTTAACCACTTTTACACAGGATTTCCTGAATGGTGACAAGATGGTCATTATCAAATCAAACATAACCTTGGTGTACTTGGATTAATTTATCAAACAGCCCTCCTCTACACATGACTCTCAAAAATCCATATGAACAAGACACCTGTTAGTCTATCAGCAAGATATCTGTCCCATTTATGACCTATTGTCTTCCTCCATGGTGCCATGTTTGGTCAATGAAACACACATTGGTATACTTGGAACTAATCTATCATACAGGATACCTCTACATATTGGACTATTCCAGTTGAAATCAATATACCCCTTATGGAAGACACAACCTTAATCTTCTACACAAGGAGTGTGAATTTCAAATGGGGTTACCTGAATGAGTGACTCCACTTGAAATCTACACCTCCTGTGTGGGAGATTAAGGTGATGTCTGCCACCGAATCATCGAGTTGATCTATCTAACAGACCTCTTTAGGTGCAAGTCTCTAGAATGGTCACTGTCTATCAAATTCTGTCCGACATTATTACGATATTTTTGAAACAAGGCTAGGTACAGTATCTTGCATTCTTGGCTTAAATAATCAGTGTGGATGATTACAATATTTTTCAAACAGGGCCAGGTACAGTATGTTGCAATCTTGGCTTAAATGATCAGCATGGATGGTGACATTGAGTTCTCAGTAACACTGATTACATGAAAACACACACAGCCTTGGTGATCCAATAATCAAATAAACAGACCGTCTGACATTAAACTTGACCTTTCTATTGTTCTATATATAGAAAGCTAACAAGTGTTTGAGTTAATGAGTTTACTGTTGTGTTGTTCAAATAGGCAGACCTTGCAACATGTCGCAGCTGCCATAAAAATGCACGTCCTCAAAAACCGTTAATGCAGTTCAAGCCAGGAAAAGGCTAACCCCGACCATGGCATTTTACTCAAAACAAAGCACTGTTGACCTTCTTCCATTCAAGCATCTATTCAACCCATCTGCCCACAAGTTCTACTTGAGTGAGAGGAATGTTGAAATATCAACTCATATTTACAAGCTGTCACCTCTACATCCTCCTCACTCAAGTGGTTATATCCTGAGAGAACTAAGCTATGAGACGCCTCACTCAGATCGCAAAACTGAGGACAGTGTTAGAGTGGGACCTTGTGTAACAGCTGGCCAGAGCTAGAGCATGGCATACATAAAGCAGACGATGTTACAAATACTATCTTTTCTCATCTTCTTTGGATAAGTTCTCGTTAATACTTACATTAGCTTTTAGAAATAAATAGTGTTGTATGGATACCTATTTAGATTTCTTTTTTAATTTGTCACTGATTATTTCCGAGCGGTACAAGAAATGAAAACTTAAGCGGCCATTTTGTGATTCTTAAGAAGGTTCAAAATTCGGCACCGCTGTATTATTCTTTTCAACAGAGCCCTATATAGATCTCTATGGTGTCTTCTCATTACATGGCCCATACTAGTAAGACCTGGCTGGCAACATTTACCAAGCAGACATTTTGCGACTCTTGTGAATCAACGTCCACAAAAACGGTATAGGCAGTTTGTACAGGGTGTCATGGGCCTGGTATATCCTTTTGGTAAGTATATCAAATGAAAGCCAACAGCAGTGAAACATAAACAGGTCTTGGGGTAAATTGACTTCCTTTAATGTCCAACAAACTCTAGCCACATATTATATTACGGATAATACAAATCTAAATAAAATTATAATTTCTTTTCATAAACTTATTAAAACAATATAGGTTTACGAGAATTATACGTAAGTTATAACATGTCTTTCATACACTGATTTATATCACATCTAATAACGTGTAGTAACCATGGTAACACCATTTATATTGAACTCTTTGATAGGACCAGGGGTCGGATTGTTAAATTCAACATAGCTCAACACTAGTCTTGTACTAAATCATACACAGGTCATATAACAGATTCGTTGCTTCATACATTTAGTTAACAAGCTAGTATGTATATCATATTAAACACATTGATATTAAACATATTTTAGTGTTTTCATCCCTTCTGTTTGTCAAAAACACTTTAAAAATCTGACAGTAAATTAAACCTAAGCCACCAAAATTATTTTTCTCAGCCAGTGACCTTGTCAGCTGTTGGTTACTGCTCTTCGAAACTACTGGGCTATTCCAGATGATATCATTACACCCCTTATGGAAGACATGACCTTAATCTCCCTCACAGGGGGGTGTAGGTTTCAATTGGGAGTCGCCTATTCTGGTAACCCCATTTGAAAGTTACACCCCATGCATGTGTTGGAGATTAAGATCATGTCTTCCATAGGGGGTATGGATTTCAACTGGAATATATCATTTGATTATTGTGATGGTGAAGTGAATGAAATAATTTCAAAGGCAAAGATGTTTAATTTACTGTCAGTTTTACTAATCAAGACCAAATATACATCTACATGATCATTTTAATATAAAATGTCTTACTTTTCACCTTAAGACACATGATTGAAACACACCATCTGATCTTACAGTTAAAAACTTTGGGCCAAATTTACATAAACAATCTTCCAATCCGAAACAACTAGTAAACATCCAATTCCAACAAACTCTTTAGATCTGTACATAAAAAATAAACTATTTTACAATATTTCATGAACAAAAAACACACACATAAAAAAAAAATTACATCGCATTAAGTTTCTAAAAACTTAAATTAAAGTCAAACAAATTAAATTATCATGGCCCAGCCACATGTAATATTTATATACAGATGAACAAAACAAGTCATCATCAAATTTTCCAAACTCTGTTCATTTCTTTTCGAAGACTTTCTCACTCCAATTTTTTTGTAAAAACAAATAATTACAGATATTATTCATAATTAGTAAGTGAAAAGTAAGATTGTTCTTAACCTTTTTGAGCTTGGCTATTCCTGTTGAGATCCATACACCCCCTATGGAAGACATGACCTTAATCTCCCAAGAGCGGAGTGCAGATTTCAAATGGAGTCACCCATTCAGGTACACCTATTCAAAATTCACACTTCCTGTGTGGGAGATTAAGGTCATATCTTCCACAGGGGGTGTTTATGTATTTCAACTGGAATAGCTTGACCTGAATATACTTTCCACATTACCATTAAGTTTTTATCAATGGGCATACCAAGTTAGATAAAAATCCCTTTAAAAAGGGATGTGCTGGGACCTGGATGTTCACAATGAGTAACTTCATATTTCTTTTTATAAAAAGTCAAAATAATTTGAAGCGCAAAGATTCGGTTGGTTCAAACCTCAAAATCAGGCACTTTTTCCCAAATACTGATGACTCAGTTGGAAAAAGCATGTTACTAGACCCAGATGTTGAGCTCTGCTGCAAGTATGTCTTTAAATGCTCTAAACAATGTGTAATATAACATGCTCAATTGAACAATAAATGTATGTTACTAGTTGCACAATCAAAAAACAGCTACTACACTGGCTGTATGCATGCAGAAACACTTATCTATGGATATGCAATTGTACATTAACAAACTGACTTGATGACATATGAAGATTGTTTTATACTATAATAACATGCGAGTATTTTGTGACACATATTTTTAACTATGAGGTCCATCAAATAATGAATGCTTAATTTTTTATGTTGAGCCAATATCGTGTATATCATATTCTTACATGTGTACTTACATTGTTATAATTCAATTATGCGAGTATTGTATTAAGATCGATATCAAACAGTTGTAAGTACTGATTTGGATTTAGGAAGATGGTTGTGTAAATGGGCTGTTCCAGTTTGTGCACCTCCAATAGAAGTTGTGAGCTAATCTCACACACAGAGGGTGTAGATTTCAAAATGAGTCGCCCATTTAGGTATGTAACCCCATTTGAAATTCACACTCTCTGTGTGGAAGATTAAGGTCATGACTTCCATAGGGGTGATGGATGTCAACTGGAATAGCCCCTTTGCTTGGCTACAAAGAACATAATCAATACGGTAAGGAAATTGAGTTGGATATCGATTAAACTGTATTTTAGTTTCACAGAAACTGGCAATGGTGTTTACTCTGAGGTCCAATGAAAATTAGATTTGGCGTACAAGAATTTGCAATAATTGAGGATTTTTTGAGTCAAAATTAGGCCAATTTGGGCAATTGTGCTTCAGTTGCAACTCATACACCACGTATATCTCCCACACATGGAGTGTAGATTTCAAATGGAGTCACCCATTAATATTTAGGTAACCCATTCGAAATTCACACTCCCTGCATGGGTCATGTCTTCCAGCAACAGTCTATTTGAAACTGTTTTAAACTAGAAAATTACAGTAACTTTTGACACTTCCAATACAGTTAAATTCTGCTTCAATGTAGACTCAAATTTGATTGGAATGTAGGTGTAATGGTTGTCAACCATTGCACCGAAAATGTAATAACTTGGTCAAAATTAGAAGAATCAATGGTGTTGATAACCTTGACAAAGCAAAAGTTCACAAACTTATCTCCCCTACACAAACATTAATTTTCATGATATCATTTAAAGGATTTCCTGCTACAGAGTCAAATACTGTTCACAGGAAAGTTTGGACCAGCGAATAGTTCAAACTTTAGCTGTTTGGCCACAATATTTAGTAAATAGCTGATATCACCAAAATATTACTTGATAGACTGCTTCTCACCCACAATGGGCAATTCCAGTTTAAATCCATACACCCCCATGGAAGATATGATCTTAATCAATATGGGGTGTAGATTTGAAATGGATTCACCTAGGTAACCCTATTTGAAATCAGACTCCCTGCGTGGAAGATTAAGGGTATGTCTTCCATAGAGGTGTATGAATTTCTACTGGAATGGGCATATGCAGAAAGTAACTGTTCATATCCAGTGTACAATATAGTACCCAAATTCATTGCAACTTCTGAAGTTTCTATACCTTTGAGGACTACTGAAGGGGAAATGAAATTGCTGTGAATAGGTTCCGCATTATTTAATTTGCATGTCAAGGCTTTCAATTAGAGTGATTACTTCTTGATCGGAAGACAATCATTTGCAGCGTGATGTCCGAAAATATCAGTAGAAAATGAAAAGACTCACAATTGTGACTTCAAAGCCTATTTATGGATTACATTTCCCTGATCATGAAGCCTTTCAAGAGATTTCCCACTTTCATGATTGACAATTGTTTATGTATTTCCAGGCTATATCAAAATGATTTGTACCAATCAGTTTTGATGGTTATTAAAAGCTTACTTCTTCCATATGCCAGGTTTCTTGAAATGACCATAATTTATTGTTGTATGACATTTATCAACAAATTATGCAGATCCCATGTTGCATTTTGATATTTTTGCAATATTGCAGTCATGTCCATAATCACAGGAAACTGATGGGTACCAAACACTTTGATATAGCCTGTATACCAACAAATTGTCCATTTATAAAAGCAGACTTCACCACACAGGGTTTCTTGTTCACACCTTGTCTATTCAATTTCAAATCCACACTTTCCCTATGGAAAACATGGCCTTAATCTTCCACACAGGGAGTGAGAATTTCAAATGGGTTTAATGGGTGACTCCATTTGAAATTTACACCCCCTGTGCTAGCGATTAAGATCACATCTTCCACAGGGAGTGAATGGATTTCAACTGTAGGATAGCCCATTTCATCTGTTCAAGCCATTTCTTGATATCTCTTCAAAGTCATCACTAAAAATGACCCGAGTCAGTTCTTCAGATATTTCTGATATCAGTTTCCAGTAACTTTTGTTAGTTTTTGCTTAAGAATTGGTGACAATCATGGAAACGTGGTCTATATTTATGATGGACATACTAATTCCTTCTCTCACTTGACGAAATTGGTTTTAAAATGACACAAGCCGAGTTGTACGTATAATAAGGAATTTATGTTTTATCATATTTGCACATGTAAGATGGCATTATGTATTACAAGTTTATCATTATGTAAAGATAGTGACTATAATAGGTATTACACATAAAGACACATATACGGCAAAGCTGAAAGTTTTAGGTATACGTTATACACTTACTCTATCTTAAAACAATACAATGCTTACTACCCTATGGCATAGTATAGTCTTTAAGAGCAATTAACTGCAATAACTATCTATGAAGCTTACAATTGTTTCCATTAATTGTTTCGATTAAAAGCAAATTATAAACATTGGGCAGAAAAAACCTCCTACATGTCATTGGCCCCTGAACATGTTTAAAGCAAAAGCTTCCATGTAACCTGTTGGCAGTTTTGTTTTAAACATGTTCAGGGGCCAAAAACACATAGGAGGTTTTTACTGCCCAACGACAAGATATAAATGTGGATCAGGCTTTTCCAGATGAACTTCATATACCCCCTATGGAAGACGAGACCTTAAATCTCCCACACAGGGAGTGTGAATTTCTATAAATCCACACCCCGTGTTAGAGATTAAGGCCACGTCTTCCATACAGGGTGTATGGATTTCAACTGGAACAGCCCTTTACAAGCAGAGATTTAGCCAAAGTGTGCTAGCAACATAAGAATGATGTTCAAATGGCTCCGCAAAATGGTATACTATAGTAAGCTATGATGCTATAAAATGACATTGATGAATATTAAGTTAAAACACAACAGTACAGATGATAAATACAATGGGCTGTTACATATAAAATGTTCACTACCCCTGTGGAAGATTTGAAAAATATCATCCATAGGGGGAGTATGTTTTTCAAATGTAATTGGTCAGAGTTAATCATTTTGAAACCCACACTCCCCCTGTGTTATATCTTTACCTATATCGTTCACAACAGGAGTGAGTATTTCAAATGGAAGTTACCAAATTATATATTCTATTTGAAACTTACACTCCCTCTGTGGAAGACTTTAGCTAAATCTTCCACAGGGGTAGTGTGGAATTTAAATGGAATAGCCCAATCTCTCTGTAGAGATGAAGAAGTTAACAACTTTGATTGTCACTTTTGCTTTATTCCAAAGAGTAGCTGGCAATTTTTTTTCCACATGTGTATATTTTCATTCTTCAAAACTATTGCATAAGTGTTCACTGATTCCGTATCATCTTTGTATACAGAAAATTATAACAAAAACAAGTTTTCACATCACTAGACTATGTAAAAACCATACCATGGGTTTCTTTAAGGGATTTCCCACACTATCCCATGCTATCAAGAACTGACTCACCAAACTCCAAAAATCAATGAAGATCTTGTCTTATTTTCCAGAGAATCTTTGATGTCTGATATTTCGTCATGCTTGAATCAAAGCAAGGAATAAACAGCTAAACCCACCGCATAAGTTACCCCAAACATGTTTTTGTTCAAGTTACCATTTTTGACCCCTCACTGACCTTTAATTGTGATTTGACCTCTGGTCGTGACATGGTGACCTTTGACCATGATCTGATGACCTCTGAAGTCTGATCACATATAAATATGCTACAGTACTACACTAAAAAAGCTCACAAGTGGCCCAAAGTGCTGAATTCTGTCAAATTTGTAACAATCTGCTATGTCAGTAGACAGGTCAGCCACAGACAGACATATCTCCATTTATAGCTGCCATATACATAATTGTCTGCGACATGTATAAATTCACTCATGCATGGCACTCAAATTAGTGCATGCACTCTACATTGAATAAACTTATCATTGGTAATCATACACAAAGCAACTATGGAGATGTCTTTGTGCCGCTGAGCCATCATTTTTCAGTTTGTAAGTTCAGTTGTATGCTTCTTCAACTATACATGGCAGATTTGTCTTCTATAACAATGTTACAAAACAATTCACTCTCATACTCTATATTGCACATTGTGGATATATACAAATTTTGCACAAACCCATTACAAAACAACATATAAAACATCTTCATTGTCGCGTATTCCTTCGTTCACTGAAAACCTTGGACATAATCGATGTGGACGAGGCCGGATTCGTGGCCGTGGTGACAGAGAAGCCAATCGGGATCGACCTGATGGTCGACCATGAGGATGTCACCTTTTGAGAAGCTGAGTTCACCAGGAGACATTGTGACATGGTGGCAGAGGGCCTTCATTGGGCTCCTGTAAAAATGGTAGAAAACAAAGTATTGATTTAGGAACAAAAATTTGACAAACTCAGATCAACAAGATCTTATTGGAAAATTTGTAATTAGCTATATTATTGCATTTATATTTGATATTTCCTTCTTCTATCCTGTAATTCATATCTTTTGTGTCACATTCATAATATATGGAAACAGGGCAGGAAAACCTCATGTGTCAGTGGCCCCTGAACATGTTCAAAGCAAAATCTCCTATGTAACCAGTTGCCAGTTTTGTTTTAAACATGTTTATGGGCCACAAACACATAGGAGGTTAGAAAATTGTTCTCAGAAATCAAGTATATCAAGCGTGATGTCTTTTTCTGTCTCTCCAAAGACAAGAACTGTTTCTTAGCATTTCATACCAAATTAATGACAGTTAAGATCTACAGATATGGACGTATATGAAGACAACAGAAAAAAGAAACAAAGGGTTAAAGTTTGTTGCTTTACACATATTACCAACTTTTACTGTCATTACTTAGTCATAATGTGTACAATTGTATCCAAAAAACCATAAACATTTCGTCACCTAGTCACAATGTGTACAATTGTACACAGGCCCTAACTTGCATAATTGCCATATATTCCCTCATGTCCGAAAGGGTTAATTATAAAAAGTCAATCACTTTTGGAGAAGTCTGCCATATAATATTCAGATGTCAGCAATGCAAATTTTTAATGAACTCAAAAGTTAAAAGATGAATAAGCCTCTGTAAATAAAATTGAATAGTGTCATTGCAGAAATGGTTCATACAATTGGTGTAGGGAACACCTGCAGAAACATTTTGATTCCTGTGGCGGGAATCTTCAGCTTGCTCACTTTGTTCTGGTTAAACTGAAACAGTTTTCAGTACCACTTACCCTGGGCTAGCTTTATTCCATACGTCTGTTGCCTTTGGTTTACATGGTGAACCTGGTGGGTTTGAAGGACGTTCTTCAATTTGGACTAATTCTGGTTGTTTGGGGGTATTCTCCTGCTGTTCCTGTTGTGGCTCAGTTTGTCTCATACGATTGAAAGACTTGAACATGCTGAAAAAGATGAATAGCAATGAAAGAGTTGCTTAAAGGAGGTAAGCTATGAGAGATTTTCTATCCAAGTTATTTGGTATGAATATTCCACTGAAGGATCAGCAAGCACATTTTATGCTTATTTAGGTCAATTTGACCATAATAATTTATGTCAATTTCAGAAAACATTACAAACAACTCGTTCTATTAATGAGCATTCCAAGTGTTGACTGGACTGTTTGCATTCGTATGTTAACCATAGGTGCAGAATTCTACTGCCTCAGTCAGACAAGAAAAAAGTACACTTTATTTCACAAAGCCTGTCTTCTGCAGCTTTTTTTCATGTTTACCTTTAGGCCACAAAATAAAAGACAGACATGTTTTTTTATTTTGCTGTATTCATTTAAAATCAGCCTGAGCCATATTTGGCTAAAAGTTGACTGAGCTTGATGGAAATTGTTGTATGCATGTAAAATCAGATGTTTTGAGCAAAAAGTATTTCAAAATTATTTTGATTAAAAAAAAACTGTCAGCAAATTGAAGGAAAAATTAGTAAGAACATTTTGACTTACTCCCAAAATGAAAAAAAAAAAAGGTAAATTTTGATAATTTGAGGTGGTTTAGCAAAATACAAACACTGATCTTTACCTAGCACCAAATCTGCTCCAAGATGAGCCTGTGTTTGGAGACTGTTGAGCAGGCGGTGTTACCACCTTTTGTGATGTAGTGGTAGAATCCACTATTTTGTTGTCTTGTGATTGGTCGCCAGCTGCTACGAAACTCTTGATCCAATCCAACGACCATGATTGAGTACTATTAGTGGGCGTGGTCTCAGCTGAGTTGCCCACTTTGTTTTCAGTAATGTCTTTTGAAGGGGATGTGTTTGCAGTCCTCAACAGCCTGTCTGATTCAGGCTGTTCTGATGACTGCGTTTGACCTCTTCCTGAACTTTGACCTGCAAAGGTCTTTCCGAATCCAAACGAAGAGGAAAGAGAAGATGCCCACGAGTTTGATCGGTTTAAGTCTTTTCGGCTACCTCTCCCTAACAAGCTCGAAAATCTACCACTTGCTCTACCTCCCTCTGGTGATTGCCTCTGATCTTGCAGAGAACCCTGTCTGTGCATCGATCCGGTATGCTGTTCTTGTAATTGCTGCTTCTCCCTCAGGATAGATGCATGTTGTTGCATGTACTTGTGTTCAAATTGATAGTCAAGATTGAAGGGGAGGATGGCGAGTGGTTGAAGAGCTAACAAGAGCTTATCAAAGAGTTGCCGTGTGGAAGTATTGCATAACGAGAGGAACGCCTCCGGCTCATATAAGGTCCTGATGATATCTATAGCAAAAGAAAACAGAAATATATACATAGAGTGAATAAATATACACGTTTCATGTGAAGGACTGGGTTTTCTCACTTCAAGGTCGATATAATTTCCTATACCAATTCAACCATTTTAATTTTCTGCCCCAAAGTGAATATGTTTCTCGAAGTATGCCCCTAATGGCCGAAAAAAATTCACCCTTGATTCTTGAAATTGCTACATTTTCTTTTATCCTAAAAAAAAACCCAACCCAAGATTTTGCACAAATCGAGTCGGTCAGTAAGGGCAACAAAACAACTTTTTGAGCCGACGTAAAACAAAGACCATAAATTTGTTGTTAAGGAAAGTACAAAGGCCCAAAGAACAGTTCTATTCACAATAAGGATTTTATCCAGGTCAAAATAATGTAATTACCTTCACTCCAAACTGATACCAGGACCATAATCTGAGAAGTTATAACCCTGACCCGATCTAGGCCAAACTTATCAAGTGCCGCAGTGTGACAATACTATACTATACTACACAATTGCATTGCCGCGATTAAAAAGGTTGTTGAGCTTCCGTCACTGGTGACTCTGAAATCAGTCCTGATCAGGGATCAAGCTACAAATGGCACTTCTGAAAATGTTAAGACGGGCTGTCAGATGTGCTATTAAATTGCACTCGGTATAGAAGTTAAGGGGGTACTACACCCCTCGATAAATGTGTGTCTATTTTTGGATTTTTCTCAAAAACTAATAACACAGTGGTAACAAAAGTTATGTTTATTATAGGGGCAAGGAATCCAATTACTACAGCGAATTTCAGTGACCCAAGACAAGCGGTTCGTTATTTATGATAAGAAATAAGGTACCGCTAGGATGTACCTTGTTTCCTATCATATATACTGAACCGCTTGTCTTGAGTCACTGAAATTTCAGTGTGGTAATTGGATTCCTTGCCCCAATACTATACATAACTTTTGTTACCAGTGTGTTATTATTTTTTGAGAAAAATGCAAAAATGGTCTAAATTACCACAGGGGTGTAGTACCCCTATAAGGAATTGAGGTCTGCTATAAATCACACTCGGACAGGCGATTTAAGGTGTGCGATGGGGTGCGATTGCAATCGCGCACCTTAAAACTCATTCCCTGCCTGATGATGACAGAACACCCGACGAAAGCTCGACAACCTTTACAATTAGACGAAACACCCATTGAAATCTTGTTGCTCGTTATGGATTCGCGTCACATTAAATAACAATGATAAAATTTGGTATCACTTTATTTCATACCTGGGTGGCTTCTGATGTGTTCCAGCCATATCTCCACATTTCTTGTACTGTAAAGTAATAAAGAAAAAAAATCTGTTAAAATATATCAATAATAATAAAGATAATAATTATATAACTACTTAACAAATGTACATGCAATCTGATTAAAATCTGTGTTTGCACTGTATTTTTCAAGTTTAATTAAATTCCATCAAAATGTGACATAGAATAACAAAGATATACTGAAAGATTACATTAAATGTAATGCTCTGCATGCTAGCTATATATGCTTCAACATTGGAGATATTTTCTCAAAATATCAAGAGCTTGTTTGTACTCATTTTAATGCATTTTTAATGCTGATTCCAAATATGGTCATCAAAATTTACAATTCTGACATTTTTGAATTAAAAAAAAAAAAAGAGTTAAAAGGGCATTTCGTGATCCACAGCCTCATCCCCCCACTTTTCTCAAAAAAAAGTTGAGATTTTTATATTACTGGAAACCTCTGGCTACATCATGTTTATGTACAAAATACATCTTGCAGATTAATTCGTTTAGCAAAGATATTGTGAAATTTGAATTTCGTTCTGGTGCACCAGAACGAAATTACAACGTATTGTCTATGGAGCAGTGTAATACACATAATCATGCATAACTCGCAAACGCAAAATCGAAATCAACTGAAATTTTGGGAATAGGCTTTTTTCGTGAATATGTACTGAAAAATGTCATAAAAAGATGATGCTAGGATCACAAAATACTCCTTTAACCTTGTCATCAAAATGTTTTATTCAAATTGTGAGACAGGTTAAATGTACTATTGTCAAATATCATTGTTTTTAGATATCATTTTGTTAATTCAATGATGGAGCAAGGCTAATTGAAGCAGCTGGCATTCATACAAATATTAGCAACAGGTGTAATTTAATATTTAATTTATTAATTACAAGATGAAAACAACAAGTAATAACCAATGCCATAACATACAATCCTATGTACTCAAAATGTGTGTGTCATATCCCCAGGTTTTAATTAGCTCAATGGTATTAACTATAATTTATGGTGATGGTCGCTTGTGCATACTGTGTAGGCGTTTGCCAACAAACAAGGACACGCATTCTCACTTCACATTAATCTGTGGACCACACTGCAATGGAAGACTGTCCTCAGGTTCTGGAGGTCTGCAAATAACCGCAAATGCAGGTTTAGTGTATTTGCGAAATATGTCCGCTATCGTACTTGATATATAACATCCGCAGTTACTAGGTTAAATTCCATACACACAAATACACAAACAAAATGGTAGAAAATGTCCTCGGTATGTCCACTGAGTACAGATTCAGACGACTATGCTTACATAATCCTAAACTGCGTCAACGTGTGGAGGCAATTACATATGGGGTGGGGGGGGGGGGTTGTGTGTGTAAGGGAGGGGGAAGTTTGCAGGTGATTCACACCATGATGTATGTGCATGAAATCCTTGGACATAGGTTTAGGCCCTATATGTTTCAAAGAAAAACATTGTCAGACATATGACATGGGTCTCCTTTTTTCTGTGCTAAAAATATGGACCTATCTTAACCAAAAATCACTCGGTTTAACACTAAACGATATTTGATGCATAATAGGATATGATCCCTGCGAACAGCTTCCCCCACAAACACTTTTAACCATGTTAACCCGCCTTAATCTCCAAGAATAGACCCTTGTTAATTCCATCATGATGCAGCACTACATGACACAGTTTATACACTGTGTACAGTGGATATTTTTGTAATACATTTATTTTCACATTTTTTGTATTTTAAGCAGCTACCGTGAAATTAACAACTGACGAAAATATTCCTTAGAATTGGGAATTTAAAATCAAGTGAAACAGTTCAAAATTGGCAAAAGGCAAAAATAAAATCAATAGCACAAATATTTCCACTTTTAGTATGAACATAGAACTGTACAGTAGCATTTAGCTTCTTCACAATACGGGCTTAAGGGGTTGTATGTATTCGCTTCCTTCAGAATAATTTATGGCAAACTGTGCTGATTATATCCCCACAATGAATCTTACCGACTCATATTTACCTCCCACTCATAAGGCCAGAAAAAGAAAAAAAAAGTGTGTTTGAAAGCTTGTGAAGATTTTAAAATCCAATACAGAATGCGTCCCCCGACTCAAACTCGGTCAAAGAAAGCTCGAGATACTTGGAACTTTTAAAACTTGCATACATATATTATGAAATAATTTCACTAATATAAAGTGTTAATTGCACAATTCTAATAAAAATGATTTTAAAACATATTTGATTTAAAACAAAAATGGAAAAAATTAAATTTTATTCCATTTAAAAATGGCCAATTAATCCGAGATAAATACATACTGCAAAACAAATGTGCCCAGCAGCTTTGAGAGTGATATACTATTTTTTGCTTGCCTAATGCAGAAGGTTTGATACCAGATTAGACGTAGTACAAATGAAAAAATATCGTCTTCATTAATTGTAGGTGGAAGAATTAGCACGATTGGCTTTTTACACTCCGCTAATTTTGAATGGGCCTCCTCCTTTCTTCAGTATCTAATTTTGAATTGGTTCACTTGTTTCTTGTGATTTATTTAGCTTAGGGACATTTTCTGGTCTAAAACCCACCAAACTGGGACATCTGATGATCAGGGACATTAGAGATTTCTCCCCCTGCACCACCTATGGCTAAACGTGCTAAAAGTGGCATTTATTAAGATGTCCCCCATTGTCTGGGGGTGTAGGACATGTACGCAATTGTAGGTTATAGACAAGTTTTGTGTGTTTTTGCGCACAAATGTCCCCAGTTGACAATCAATGTCCCCAATTTACACACAAATGTCCTCAATTGTTGGGTTTTAGGCTAGAATTGTGTGTCCCCTTTTGGTTGTTTCAGGCAAGAGTCCCCAATCGATACACGGTACAAAAGGGGTGTGGGGGTGTTTATGCGTGTGTATGCGTGCCCTAGTCTGTATACCGTGTACACCCAGCCATTTGAAATTCCACACAATAGACCACAATATCCTGTTTATTTACATTGGATCATAATTTGTGCATTAAATTATAATGAGGCCTGGATCATAACATTAACCACGCAAATTAAATTAAACTCTTCCTTAGTTTCTGGAACGTGTAATCTTTAAATAAATCCCACACAACAATCAAATTCTAGCGCAGATAATATCCTCATACCCCTTCGCAAAGTTTCTAGTAGTCATACATAACTACCATTTGTGAACTGTGTCACAGGGTATGAAAAGGCTATATTTACTACTGCTATCTTAGGGGCTGTGCAATAATTATCTGTCTGGGGGAAGAGGGAGGAGGGGGAAATTTCAGAATTGCCTGCCCAAAATGCTTGCTCCCTCTCGGCCTGCCATAAAACCATCTCATCTCTCTCATCCTGCCAAAACTTGCTTGCTGAAAAATCTCCCCCCCCCCTTTGCACATGCCAAATTTGTGGGAAACCAATTTGCATACCTTAAAAGGTCTAAATATATAATCATGCGTAGCGAGCAGGAAATTTGGAATATTTTCTAAAGCCTTTTTATAGTATTTTATTTAGCAGGTACCCCATGAATGTGTGCAAAAAATATCTTGCCCTCCTTTTGGCCTGGCAAAAATCTTTCACCCCACTTATGCCCTGCCACAATTTGTTTGCCCCTTCTCAATCACCGAAGGTTGTGCCTGCTTAAGTCCTAAAAAGTGATAATTGAAAGGCATATACAATGTGTTTCTGTTCACGGACAAAAATAAATTCAAGGATTATCTTAGGATGAACGTTAATTCAGCGCAAGGCAAAAGGGTAATTTGAAACAGAACCTTTCAAGAAAATAATGGAATGAAACTGAACTGGTTTACAAAATTAGAATCTGATATAACACTAAACAATTGATGCAGGGACATACACTTGGATCCACAACATGCTCATCTATCAGGGCACAGTTTTTTACCCCCCGGCTTTAACCCCAATACATTTGTACACTCATTGAATGACCTTTGGAAATTTGGGTACAAAATCTCATACTCTGTAACTTGAGGTCTAATTTTGTACTACCAGTGTTTAATTGAGGTTATTGAACTATGCCATTGGGATGAGGCCATTGTGGTCCATAGTGGTACAATGTATAGACCTATTCATTGTTTCTTTCAGGAAAATGCAGAGTAAGACAGTAACTGATAAAAATCATAAAAGTTTCATAAAGAATAGATTGACGCATGTTCCTTTGTTCCAAAATCAACAGCGCATATTTGTGAAACAAACCAGGAGAGTAAAATAAGCTATTCCAGTTAGAATCCACACACCCCCTATGGAAGACATGACCTTAATCTCCCACACAGGGTGTGTGAATTTCAAATGGAGTCGCACATTCAGGTAACCCCATTTGAAATTCACACTCCCTGTGTGGGAGATCAAGATCAAGTATTTTACAGAGGGTGTATGGTTTTCAACTGGAATAGCCAGTGTCACTGACTTCAGTCAGTTTGTCATACACTGTACAAATACATGTCTAGTCTACATGTACTACACATGCACCTTTGCTAACAGGCTTAAGGGTAGGGAGTGGTATGGGTGTCAACTTCTTTCAATCAGTCATACATAAACTGGAAATAATTTCCCTCAGCTGCCCAAGATTTTATAACTTTAGTTTTATATCTTATGTGTGGTGTTTTGGTGTGCATCTAGGTGTTTGACAGCAAACGAGGACACACACTCGCACTTCACATTTAAATCGTGGACCACTGCAATGGGGGACCATCCTCAGTTCAAGGAGGTTATCAAACGACGGCAATTGCATGTCTAATGTATTACATGCATGTCTAATGTGAGATATATCGTCCGCAGTTGCTAGGTTAAATTTCATACACACAAAAATACACAAACAAAATGGCAGAAAACGTCCTCGCTATGTCAATAAATTGAATTTCCAATAAAGCTAAAATGATAATCTAACTTTTCTTAATTTCCACTTACTTTAGCAGTCCAAAAATGAAAGCATTAGTCTTCATTGATGGTTCTTTCAGGTAGCGTAGTTTGGTTAGTGTACATACCAACTCATACAAAGACCTTGTTCCAGGACCTGTGAAAAGAAACCAACACCACTCAAATTTAGAACAAGAGTTTTATAATATGATGTATATTCATATGTAGCAGTAAACTTCTACGCTACTCAAATTTCACTCACCGGAGCGCTTTACCGGGTCAACCGGCATCTTCAGCGGATGTTATTGCTCTGAAGATTAGCAATAACAAATCTTCAGAGCAATAACATCCGCTTAAGACGCTGGTTGACCTGATGAAAGCGCTCCGGTGAGTGAAATTTGAGTAGCGTAGAAGTCTTAAATTGCCTGTGATTTTGGTTTTTAAAACGGGATACAATAAAAAATGCATGTCAATCTTAACTTGGAAGAGCAAGTTCCCAAAAAGTGAGGTTCTGAGACTACCCTGGAATATATATAGTGGGACATGTGAATCATGTTTGAAAAGGGGGCTCATAGTAAACTGGTGTTACTCTCTCTCAAAAAAAATTAAGAAGAAGAACCCCTGCTTGGATGCTGTGAGTTGCTATTTCATATCACATAGGCAATTTATAATGTGAAAAGTTCAAAGTTGCAACCATCGAAAGAACTTTTAAGGAAAGTATTGGCAATTATAACTTCCTGTTATTTGTTACAAACTGAAAAGGGCTACCAATTTTTCTATTGTTTTCTATATATATTTCAATATATGGGGATATGGAAATATTATGTATTGCAGTCAAGCATACTACCACTTGGTATTGAATAATATTCATCAGCATCTTTCAATGAATAGGCGAGTGTTTTTCTGAAAACTCAAAACAAAATTTACATTTTTTGGGGATTTTTTCTGAATCTGGACATCCTAAATATACAAAATTCATTTTTTAACAGTTTTTCACATTTTTAAAATTTGTTTTAGAACATGTATGAAGTGATGCTGTAATAATATACCCCAATTCACACGTAGGTATTGACTAATGTCTTAAAAAAGAAAAGAAAAAAGACATCCAATCAGTGGAGGAAAGGCAAACAATTAGGTTTTTTGCTTAATCATAGACCAGATTCTAAACACAAATCACAGCTGGAGGACTCAAATCCTGGACTCAGACTCGACTCGGACTCGGTTGTGCAGGACTCGCACTTGCCCTCGGGTAAAGTAAACATGACAACAGCACTGGTGGCTATCATCACAAAAGTAACAAAGCAAGAACAAGTTTTACTACAATTTGGCATACTGTTGTAACTATCACTTTTCTCATTTTATTTTATTTTTGTAATTTTTAGACAGGATTGAATTCTGGTTCTGGTTCTGGTTAAATACTTCTCAACACTTTCTACAAAACCAGGCGAGAAGGGTATTGTGTGCAGAACGTCAGATGCTAGTTGTTTCGAGCTGTGTTTTGGTGATGTTTTAGGACTTCTTTCTTGAATACTTTGGTTACTGTAATGTCGACTATGGTTTGAGGAAGCTGGTTCCAATCTTTGGTTGTATTGGGGAAGTACGAGTACACCCAGCAGTCTTTCTTGCCTGTTGGTCTTTGAAAACTGCACAAAATTAGCCCATCACAGAAATGTTCTCCAGCTTGATTCTGTAAGGTGCTTAATTCCTCAATGGAGTCTTTACAGTTACACTAGTCTAAATCACGAATATCTTACACCAAGGATACATTTACTCTTTTTACGCAGGTGTCGACTGCAGACGACAAGTTTCAAATTTGTTTTTAATTCAAAAATTTCAGAAATGTAAAGTTTCATGACCATATTTGGAATCAGCATGAAAAATGCATTAAAATAAATACAAACAAGCCTAGTATTGATTCAGTAGTTCTTAAGATAGCTCTTGATATTTTGAGGAAATATTTCAAAACTTGAACTTTATCCATTGAAGCGCATGACTAGCACGCAGAGTATTAACAGATGACTCCATTGAGGGATTAGTTCTTGGACCTGACATGTCAACTCATCCTTACCCAATCTGGTTGTAGCCTCAACTGGCGTCCAAACGGTCGTCTTGACGCGTCCTACAATAAAACTCTGCATGTGTGGTTTGAGTCCGTCCACTAAGAGGTCACTAATGGCTGGACACAGGTAATGGAGGACAATATGGCCAACGTTAGGTGTCTGCTGGGAGTCTCCAAGTCGGACCTGGTGGAAGAAAAAAATAGAAGATTAAATGGTTAGAGGTTGCTGTTGCTTTATATCACCAGTGATCCAGTTTTACCTTAAATATCAACTGCTCAGTGCCAGAAGTGGGTAAGTGCAAATAGCTGCCCTGTGAATATTTGGCAATTTATACAGTATATTTTACTTATCTACACATGACAGCTATTGCACTTACACACTTCTGGCACTGAGCAGTCGATATCCGGGGTCGATATATGTGCACCAGAGGTGTGGTCATTTTTGTTAAAACTAACTAACCATTATCTCTTGGAACTAGCCCAGTTCCACAAACCGCGATGCCCCTCGAATCACTTCGTTCGCTATTCGAGACGCGTCCCAAGGTGGTGGTTACTCACAAAATGGTATAAATATGTGACCTAAAAATATTGCAAAAAAATGTACTTTTTTCACAAGAACTTGTTTAGGCCTTAAAATCTTACAAATTATATAAGGTATTTTTGTTGAGCTTGTTTTAGAAGGAATAATGGAAATATTTTGTCATCCAGAGATGTCATGGATGTGTACAATCATATTTAGGCGGTGCCTTCAATCCCAACTTGCATCCTAGCTTTGTATAATGTAATCTGGAAATTTAAATTACGAAGGAGGAAATATGGTAGGCCTATACATTTACCTGCCCATATATATAAATAGCAATATGAGGTAAACTTTTCATTTTGTTACCACAATTAAGCAAAATTCAGTGAAATGTTCTAAATTTGACACAGAGAAAGGAAAACCACACTGTAGAGATATTAACACCACATAAAAACAGTATACCGTATTCGTCCGAGTATAGTCCCACCCGCTTTTTAGGTGACATTTTTCAAAATTGGGGGGTGGGATTATACTCCAATTTAAAAAAAAAAAAAAATTTAAGTTATTTATTTTTTCGGACAAATACGGTACTAAATTTTGATATGCAATTATATTTACCTTCTATTTATAATTTGAAAGTATCATTACAAAATACTATAAATATGTTTTAATTTCCAAATACTATAAATATATTATTGTATCACCATATATCCTCCCCAGGATATTATAATTGCTTGGAAATATGAGCCTACATAAATTGAAATAAACCATCACCCACATCTATCATTAAAAAAAATATTTTTAACTTATGTTATCATATCATATCATTGCGGTGAAATATGAGCCTAAATTGAATTAAAATCATTATCCACATACTGCAAGTGCTATGATTAAAAAATATTTTTAACTTTGACATCAGGTTATGTTAGAAATTTCTGACAAGTCATGACTATAGGCAAAATACTGAATGTGTGACCTACATGTACCAGTTATAATGTGGTTTCCTGTGCCATTGGAAACCAAAATAGTTTGACTCATTTCATGCTAGGGAGGAATAAAAAAATTGGGGCTGATAAAAGGCACAACCAAACCCAGGATCCAAACAGAGGGCTTTTTGCTTGATAAAGCAATGCAATTCTCGAGTAATAACTTACGGAAATCTGTCCAGTGGCGAAGCGTGGGTCATCATATTGGGGGGCACCGACCATGATTGGGGGCCAGGGGGGCACCAGGTCTGATTGGGGGGGGCACAAGCCATTTTTCGGCAATTTTCCTATGGGATTTTCTCATTTTTGCAATCCATAGGGGGCAAATGCCCCTATGACGCTATGCCACTGAATCCGTCGTTTGAACTGTCGTTCATGAGGATTCCACCATGATCCCTAAGTTTGTCGCCAAATTGATCTCCAAGAAATTTAGAGGATTTCACGATTTCACAGAGTGATCTTCATAAATAGTCCTTGAGTGTTACTGCTGCGTGAATGAGCAATTTTGCCATTCTTGAGTGCTGAGCGTAACCTATGACCATGATTTAATTTATTTTAATATGATTCAATTTTACGCACCACGTCTGAGCATGCCTATTGTAGGGAAGGGACATCAGCAAATGTAGTATTTTCAATAAAAAGTATCAATTTTGGAAGACATGACCTGAATCTTGATGTAATGTTACACAACCAATGTTAGACAAATATTTATGATTAAATAGTCAGGATACAGACATGCGACGGTTGGACCATGGAAGTACGAGATGGTTGGACATAACTGATTGGACGAGTATCAAATATACATATGTAGGGATCAGTCTATTTTCAATTAAGTTTTCAATTGGGAAGGTATGGTCTGAATCTTGTGTAATGTTACACAACCAATAATAGACAAATATATATGGTTTTAGTAGTCTGGAAACAGACATGTGATGATTGCCATGGAAGTATAAGATGGCTGGACATAACTGATTGGATGAGTATCAAATATAGGGATCAGTCTGTTGGAGTATTTTCAATTTTTCAATTTAAGTTTTCAATTCGGAAGACAGGGTTTGAATTACAGTCCGAAGTTTACCGTTTTCTAAAATCCATTTTCCGTGTTGTAATCCGTATTGTAAAATTTTTAAAATTTGTAAATCCAAGTTTTGTGAATAAAGCTTAAAATGTATAAACAATGATTATGAATGATATCAATGTCACAATAAAGTGTTCAATATCGCGATTAATGTGGTCGATTGGAATATTCTCACGATAATAGGCTGGCTGTTATGATGTTTGGATGGATAGGGGGTTCATGCCTTTAGTAACATAATTGAATACCTGAGTGGAAGAAGGGCCCAACTCCAATTTTTTACAAAAATGAGTTAGACCCAGCATTTTATTGCCAGCAGATTGTTCTTCCTTGTGTGTGAAAGATGAGCCAAATTCCACTCTCTAACTAATCTTCTACGTACAGTTAACATGGTTTTTATGGAAGAAAGGCCCAACTCCATGGAGTTGGGCCCTTCTTCCACAAATATTGGGTTAAAGAGGAATTTTGTTCATCCATGAAATCTGCTTTTTACTACAATAAACTTTCTTGCTAACATATTACATGCTTCTATTTGTGCAATTAATGGATAATTATCAAATTTCTGTAGCTATTTATAACACATCTGCTTACGGAACTGGCACTTGCAGTATATTAGTGGAAGAAGGGCCCAACTCCAGCTCGTATTAAGGCCTGTACCGTTGCCATGGAAACATCATTTCTAATTTCGAATGTATATAATATTGTATGTTCATGTATTAAAGGTCCACTGAAGATGAAAACATTCTGTCTATAAAACTTTTCCAAATATTAAGTTTTTTCTTCATATCTCAAAAACAGTTTTGATGGAGTTGGGCCCTTCTTCCACTCAGGTATTCAATTATGCCTACCTTTATTTCGGTATTATTAAACAGTATTTTTTATCATAAAAATTTACACACACAACTCAAGATTGTTTTAACAATTTTTGTCACGTCATACAAAAATGTCATTTTCCGTGCTGTGCCTCCGATTCCGTGATTTTTTTTCGTAAAACAGAAAACTTCGGACTCTAGTTTGAATCTTGATATGATGTTACACAACCAAATGAATGATAGACAAATGGATAAGATGTTTTAAAGTATAGTCAGGAAACTAACATGCGACTGTTGGACATAACTGATTGGACGAGTATCAAATCCTCTATTGGGGTATTTTCAATTAGTTTTCAATTTAAGACATGCCAAGAATCTTAATGTAATTGCACAACATGATCCTGCCAGCAAGAGGTCTGCATGGGGTTTAAGTCTCCGCACAGGCAGGTATGTCCGGAGTTTTTACTCTGGTATATCTGCCTATGCATGCCATGTTTCCATTTGTAATTTCATGTTTAATTGTGCTAGTGTGCGATACATAACTCGTCTTTCCCAATAACGATTAAGCATTATTAATTTGATCTTGTGCGCTAGCGTTCCAGTGTATGATGCGTAAGCCTCTTCCCTTGTAAATATTTATGGTTAAATAGTCAGGAAACAAGCATGCAATTGGCCGACTGTTGGACATAACTGATTGGACGAGTACCAAATATAGGGATCAGTCTGTTGGGAGTGCACATGTATTCAAACAGCGCAATGCCTACACAGGGGTATAGAGCTAGGCATGGAGCTTGGAAAATGTGGGGAATCCTAAAAGCTCTTTCTCACAAAATTTTGGGAATTTTTAAAGGGAAAGTTCGCTTTTCCAAATAATACATAAGAAATAGTGGGAAATATCAAAATCTCTAGAGAAATATGACTTTATCTTCTTGAGAAATAAATTTAATTTTTGCAGGCAGGCCTATCATTCATACAAACCTCTCATTTTTATACATAATGCTTCACAAGGGCATACCGCATATCAAATCTTCATGAACACTCACTATTTTTGGTGACAACTTGGCTGAAATTGTTTCCTGTCATTTCAAAATTTGACCTAACAAAATCAATGCACAACATGTGAATAACTTCCCCTATATGAGGTCAATTCTCAAAAGGGAGTAATAATCCCTAGTTTGACTAGGTTTATATAGGTTCGGTACCAAGCTGGCCTAGATCATTTTATCTGTACCCAGTATACAGGGATATGGGAAATGGCAGGGCCCTGGTACCATTTTAATGACTTGCTGTATCAGACTACAGACATTAGTCATGTATACCATCCCTGGAATTGATTATACATCACTGAAGGCAATGCAGTCAACCCGTTGAACTCTTTTAGGTAACCATCACTATAAAGCCAGTCTCATCTCCAATTAGCAGAGTTCAATTATCTTGATTTAATAATTCATAGCTCAAAAGTTGACCTCGAGTTGTGGAGGATGAGTTTTTGTACCCAACACATCCAAAGGTTATTTTATGCATGTACAATCATACTGGGCTAAAGGAACTTTGCCCTGTTATATGAGCATGTTTGATATCCTGGTGCATGCATGTCTGCAAAATCATGTTTCTTGCTTGTTTTGATTAAATTTCCTGCAATTTTAGTAAAAGCCCGTTTTTGAATACATCACAATTTAAGGGTTTAAAACATAGCCTGGGTATGATGAAACATTCAAATTTTCTTATGCAAGAGTAACTGATTTCATAATTTGACTGCTCAGTGCCAGAAGTGGGTAAGTGTAATAACTATCACCTAGGAGTAGGTATTAGCACCCGAGTTAGCACCTCTTTTCATAAAATTAATAACTGTATCCGAAAATCTTAATGCTCCAAGCAATATATCTAACCTACTCTCCTTATCCTCAATGACCAAACTACTCTAGATTGATCACTATTTAAGTCGTGACTTCATAATGTGCAACAGATGATCCGAGCCCAGCCCCATATCTCCTTGCATTGCTCACTCATACAAAACCAATATAAGGTGGTCAATGAGCCATCCCTATTACTAATGACCTTTTACTAGGTTAATATCTTACAAAACAGCAGTGTCCATAAAATCATAAATAGCAGATTGCTGGGGTATTGACTTGGGGAAACTTGGGGATAAGTCTTGAATTTAATTGGCACAATCTGTAGATTAAAATTTGGCTCTCCAATGTTGCATTTGGAATTGGGTAAATGAACCATGAGAGGACTCCATCCTTAGGAGGGGATGTGAAGATGTTGGTCCTGATACCTGTACATCTCACAGTCAGTTTCTAAAAGAGTAGGGGGATAACCCCTCCTGGTGCTATTTTGATATTCACAATCTATGTACAGACATGAACGATTCCGGGAGGAAGTGAATTGACTCTGAAACATCTGCAGACGTTTGAGATTAAGGTAAAAAGCGCTATGTAATGGCATTTATTGGTTTATGAATAATGCAAGTATTCCGGGACATGTATACAAGTAATATAGTAGTTGCTCAAGCAAACATATTATTGTCATTGATGAATTTCTAATCAACTGCCCATGGGACAATAATGTTATGCAAGACTCACCAATGATAAGTTTAATTAACTGTTATCAGTGGTATACATTACTACTCTTGCAGATAGTAACAAGACCTTTTGTAAGGAGTTGTAAAATCAGTTTTCCATAGCTGTCAGTGAAAAAAACAAACAAACAAACAAACAAAAAAAACAACCCCAGTGCATCTGGTTGGATTTGGGAGCTATAACTTTGGTTAATTAAAATGATTATTTCAAACATAGTGACCCCAAAAATAGTTCCTTTTGGTTTATAGTTAAAGAACATTCAATGCTACTATTATACATCCAAAAATGAAAACAAAACTACTATTTAATATTAATTTTAAGCTCAGATTTCTGGAAATTCCCCAAGATTTCCCTAACAGGAAATATACGATATCTCCGGAAGGAAAGGTGGTATGAAGGTCAAACAACCACCAAAATGTGTATTTTTACCCACACTATAATGTCATGCCAATAACTCAATTTCAGCTAGAGGTGGATGTAGGGGCTTTTGCATCTAAGCTCTTCAAATATACAACCACCCATGCTCACCATAACATTATGATAGGCACAAATAGGAAATACCAGCTACCTACGATAAGAGCAACTGTTTTCGCAATCCAGCTATCATATCAGTGAATTGTTTAGATGGTTGATGCACTTTACTTGAGGAAGGAAATTGTTGTGTTTTGATTATATTACTCTCTGGTGTCAGTGTCAAATCTGTCAAAACCACAGCGACAAGTTGGTTAACTCCGGTGTTCCGTGGTCTACAGGTCTATCCTGGTTGTATCTCCAGCATGACCAGTGAGGCATAGTTAAAGGTATACACAGTCCATGTGATACAGTCATTTTTGACAGCAATGCAGATTGAGTGCCGCCAGCCCCCCTCCAATTTGCAAAAGTATACAAAAAGTCCCAAAATATGACAATTGGCGAGCGTCTCAGGCAACAAAAAAAAAAAATCAGTTTTTTTACGCTTTTTTTGGTCAAAAAAGGTCCAAATTTTGGAAAGAAAGTCCACTTTTCACAAAATTGCCCCTCTTGAAAAAAAAGTCCACTTTTTCAAAATCAGCACCGCCCAAAAAAATCCTGCGTACAGGCCTGCAGATTACAATGGCTTATTCCCGGGGTTATTCCAGTTAAAATCCATCTCCATTATGGAAGGCATGACCTTAATTTTCCACAAATGGAGTGTGAATTTCAAACGGGGTTACCTGAATGGGTGACTCCATTTGAAATGGTCACCCCCCTGTGTAGGAGATTACGGCCATGTCTTCCACAGAGGTTGTATGGATTTCAACTGGAATAGCCCAACGATGAGCCATATTTTACTACACGTAATCAGTAGCTTCAGGAATTCTGGAAGCATAATAGATGTCAATTTTGACACCCTAATATGAAAACCAACCACAATGGCCTCATCCCAATGGCATAGTTCAATAACCTCAATTTAACAGTCACAGTGCAAAATTTGACCTCAAGTTGCAGAGTATGCGTTTTTGTGCCCAAACTTTCAAAGGTCATTCAATTAATGTACAGATTTATTGGGGTTAAAGAACTGTGCCCTGATAGATGAGCATGTTGTGGATTCTAGTGCTTACAGCTTTTCACACCAAAAGTTTCACAAGTTCAATTCAAGAAGAAAGGTGTACAATATCCAAAAAAGAACTGCCCATGTGTGATAGCAGTCCTATACTTAACGCACGATAGAATAAACTACATGCATTATTACAGCTTATTCAAAGGTGTTATATTTTACTTGTAAAATATATAAAAAAAAACCAGTTGAGTGGATGTCATGCAGTTACAGGGTCAGGTTTTTAAAATCACAACTTACATACCGTAAAAACTCATCTAGAAGCATAAGAGTGTTTTTGATGAAAGCTAAATTAATGTGAAACAGCCGTAAATATGATAATACAATAGATTGGTCTTACAAATGTACTTGTTTGAATGTTTGTATATGCTTGCTTCGGTAATTTATTTGCTCAAACTCCATAATGTTATAAGTTTGTTGGTGGATGGCGCCTGGATTAATTTAGCTTTCATGGATGAGGTTTTACGGTATTCTATCAAAATATCAATAAGTTGGTCTTACATATTGGAAGCCAAAATTGGATTTCTGATGAAATGGTTAAGCAGATGTGGAAAAACTACCTTATTCTTAAAATTCTGTGTTTTCTAACCTCCTAAATGTGTCGAGCTACTTGCCCAGTGGCAAAAAAAATCCACCCTTTCACTTGTTTTTTGGTCATGCATGTCAGTGGATATCTTTAGTTCCCCCACTCCCCCTGATTAATATAATAGGTAACCTACCTTTTCAAGGGGGCTCTTGTTGATAGCTTGAGCAAAATGACCCAAGATGTGATCCACTGCTCCATCGATGGCTGCCACAAGGGCTGAAATGAATTAAACATTATGCCAATTAGAATATAAGTATACTGTACTATGTACATTATAGGTACATGTCAATGTTTATTGTGTAGGTAATTTGGCACGTAAAATCTAGCAATTCCTGCTTGGAGTAACCATCCAATTTCAAACTCTAGCAATGGAACAAGTATTGGACTAAACACACTTCAAAATTTGGGCTATTCCAGTTGAAACCCATACACCCCCTTAATCTCCCACACAGGGTGTAGATTTTAAGTAGAGTCATCCATTCAGGTAACCCCATTTGAAATTCACACTCCCTGTGTGAGAGATTTAAGTCATGTCTGCCATAGGGTATATGGATTTCAACTGGAATAGCCCAATGCTCACATTACATGTAAGTATGCAAATGAAAGGCAAAATAGATGGATCTAAATGCACAATTAATTATTACTGCATAAATTACTAATTACAACAATACCCAAGACAAAAACATTTGTGACAGCCTTGCTAAAAATGCATAAACAAACAAAAAATTGAACTTGTTCAAAAGCAAACTTTTTGAAAGCTAGCCCTATTGCAAATTTGATAATAGAAGTTTTACAGCTATTTGCCCTTTGACTTCAGCGGTACAGCTAAAAAGTTAATTTTATCAAACAATTATGTCACATGAAAGCAAGTTTAGCCATTATACATGTACATACAAGAATAACGCTTGTAGAGTTGCATGTTGCTAACTGACTGGCGAGTATATCAGGAATGAAATTATTATGAGAATAACTTATGATTGTTTATGTTTTAAATTCAAGTAGCGTAGGAAACAATTTGTTATCCTCAAGATAGGAAGGGTGACACAGAGAATAGGATATCCAGTAGTTAGATTACATTATAGGATATTAAGCTTTAGGGATCTTTGTAAAAACATGTGAATGTATGTGCACCTTGCAAAAACTTTTGGGAAATAACAATATTGGAAAGATGTTTGTTTATGAAAGTGTGACACTTTCACTTTGCATATTTAATTTATCCGTCGCCATTAGGACCCAATTGTGTCTCCACACAGAGTGACACATTAAAACAAGCAAACAAACAAACATGCAAGCACGCAAGCAATTGCTTATAAAAGCACTCCTCTTTTTTAGTACATTATACCATGTCAAATGTTTCTATTATTATTTATAGTGTACTTTTACCATGAATATTTTGTTTCATTTTTGATAAGGCCTTGCTTAAAGGAGTATTTCTCGTGATCCTAGCATCCTCTTTTTATGACATTTTTCAGTACATATCCACGAAAAAAGCCTATTCCCAAAATTTCAGTTGATTCCGATTTTATGCTTTGCGAGTTATGCATGATTATGTGTATTACATTGCTCCATAGACAATGCTAAATTCAAATTTCACGATATCTTTGCAAAACGAATTAATCTGCAAGAAATATTTTGTACATAAACATTATGTAGCCAGAGGTTTCCAGTGATATAAAAATCTCAACTTTTTTGAGAAAAGTGGGGGATGAGGCTGTGGATCACAAAATGCCCCTTTAAGTGAGCAAACTAAATGCTGAAATATCGTGTTAAGAGAATGAAAAATTTGAAGTAAACCATAAACATTTGAAAGGAATGATGTCAATGGAAAAAAAATGTATAAATTGTTGTTGAGGAATTTATGAAAACAATGTGAAATAAAAAATATTAAAAATAATGAAGTAATATCAGCCCTGGTAATATACATGATACAACATTGCCGGTACATGTACATTACTTAATAGGCCAAAGAAATATTTCTCTCTTGTGAAGAATAATAATTGCTCTGCAAGCTCAAACCTTGAATGTAACATTTCTTGATTTTTTTCAGCCACAAAATCAGATTCTAGTGTATCACAATCCTTTCATTTTTAATCCATTCATTTTTGTGATAAATGTATGTACGTACATAATGATTTGCATTTTTAAGAAGATCCCAATTTTTCTGGGAGCTGTGTTCTCACTCTCGTAAATTTTCTTTTCCCTGACATTTAACTCCGTCTTCAGGCATAATAGTCATTGCTTTCTTACCATGAAAAGCAATCATTCTAAGCACACTTTCCACCCTACCGCCTGATTGCTAATCCATTTGCATACTCCTAAACACACAACTTAATTAGCATACCTCGTTTTCGCAGCATATCAACTGTATCATGGTGGCCGACAAATCTTGGCGACACTGGTATCTCTTGGGGCGGTAATGCTTCCATGCCATCATCGCAATAACTAGCTAGCACCAAACTATGAGGGCGCTCTTGCATATATGATTGGTTGCCTGAGTACACCTTATGCATATCCGCTGCAGACTCCGAAGAGATCCGCTCTCTGAATGGTTGGTTTGAATCTTTGGATGACTGTGATTGGCCATCGCTGTTATTCAGCCAATGACGATATCTTTCGAGGTGCGGTGGTAATGACTGGTAGTTATCTGTCGATGCGATGAACTCATCGAAGGGTGGAGCGTATCGCGCGGGTGGCGTACTAATCGGGGCTTCCAAAGCATTTAGTTTTTCAAGAGCTGAAATAAAAAAAAGTGCGTATGTTATTGTAATGATCTTATTTTCATAGATTTTATAGAAATAGTATTGTGTATGAGATCCATCTATGCATAAACATTCAGAGTAAATGTGGAAAAGACATGATCGATGTGAGGAAATCACAGGATTTGGATTTAATGGTAGAACAAAACATTGATTTGAATAAAGCAAAAAGTTGTTTCGCAAAAATAGTTCCTACTCAAAATGTTTGAAAAATCATCAACAATTTGCATAATTTTCAAAATCAAAATTAGTCTGTCCATTTTTTCTGACTATTGACAAACTGTTAACAATAATTTTAGTACAAGTGGTAATTTTCACACATGTGTGTAATTTTTTGTGCTGTGCCAATTTTTTAACTAATTTGCTTGTTTTTAAATTTATAATTTTGAGTTTTCTTACAAAGGCCTTTATAAAAGAACATATTGACTGCTCAGTGTCAGAAGTGGGCAAGTGCAATAGCTGCCATGTGTAGATGGGTGCAATATACTGTGTGTAAATTGCCAAATGTTCACAGGGCAGCTATTGCACTTATCAACTTCTGACATTCAGCAGTCGTTATTCACATGTTATTTTCGCAGTAGCTGTGCCGAGCACAAAAAATAATGCTTCATGAAAATATCCAATTTGTTTTACAGTAGCAGATGATACATGCAGATGACTGATGTCTATAATTATTGATGTACAGCGTTTATTATTTTTTTTAGTTTTCTCAACATTTTGACAAAATATTAATGACATGCATATATATATAAATCAAAGGCATACAAAAGTATGATACTCTTATTAATGACATGCACATTAATATAAAATTAAATGTTTAAAAAACATACATTGACAACAAAGGCATGCAAATATATGAACCAAACTGCAATATTCTGAAGAACACACAAATAAAAAGATATTTAGAAATAAAATAACATGTTATTTTTCAAGTCAAATCATAGGCACTAGTGAGTCCAGTTTGATATTAAGTGCAAGAAATGAAGTCTGTGGTTAATTAAAGATGTACATTTATATAAAGGATTACTGCAGGTATGAAAATTACTGTACATGTATGATAGAGGAACAAAAATTAAAATATGAAAATAAAAAAGATAATATTCAAAATAACTGTTCCAAATTAATGCACATAATACACAGTCTATAGTGTGTTTCATCTAAAGTTGAGAGTTAACACCATGTTGGAATTCACAGTGACAGATTCGAATCGGTGCGTTTATGTACATACCAGCATTACCAACATACGGACAATTTCTGCACGTGTGCATACTGCGGGATTAGGTTAGCATGCATAATTCGAATCTGCTATTGCAAAAAATCCAACATAGCATTACTCTCAACTTGAGATGAGACATACTATAGTGCATAATCTTTCTGACATTTACGATTCTACTCAAACCCACGCTTTATGCCACTTCACTAATGCATTATGGGTAATAAAAATACATAATATCAAGTGTTATTCACAGGCTTTAAAATACTACTGGCAAGGAGGACTTGTGAACTTTGTCTTTTTTAAAGACAATTCTTGTTTTCGGTGTGATTTTGTTTACATAGAGATGAAAACAGGGAAAGTATTGACCGAACACACAAAAAATGTGTTTCCAAGACCTGGATGTCTAAAAATGGAGAACTTTGTTTACTATATAAAGAATGAACCAAGTTAGACAAAATGCACAGTGGACATAAAAAAAACCTTGACTTCCTGCTCTCTAGACAAATGGAAGTCGGAAGTACGTTTAACATTGATTTTTATCCAAATCCTGTTGAATTTGTTCCATTCCAACAAAAGCAAATTGCCCATGTTTCCTTTGAAGTGGTGAGAGTTTCCTTATAAGTCATGGGAGATAGGTACCATATATCAAAAATTCTGTTTTCCCACACAAATATGCATCACCTGTAGACAGCTGATATTGTGTTTGAACTTGGTAGAGGCAGGTATTCATTCTCTCAGTCAGCATTAAAGCCTTAACGTACGATTTCCATCAAATTTCAATTTTGTTATTCTTTATTCAAAATGTTGAAATAATATTAGTAATAACTGCCATCCATGATTCCATTTAGGTGTAAATTGGGACATGTGTAAACATTACAAATATGCAACAAAATCAGGTTTGAAAAAAATTAACCAATTTCATATTATAAGATCGCAGGGCCGTAGCAAGGTTGAAAAATGTGGGGCGGCCATCATAAATGTGGAGCGGCCAATATACAAATATATGCCCAAATTGACATAAAGATATAGAAAAACATAATTTTTTTTCCAAAAAGTGGGGCGGCCATGGCATCCCCGGCCGTCCTGTAAGATTGTACATTATGACTTTAAGCCACTTGCGTAAGTCTAAGCCTAACACCCTTTCTGGATTTCGCAGCTCCAAAAGACCCCCTAAATTTCACCAAAATAGGGCTCCGAAAGACCCTAGTTGATTGTGATAATTTCAGCTTGACACCTCACATTTCTGTTTTTATTTTCCAGGTGATTTTCAATCAGATTTTCCAAATGCAGACCTTTTCAAGAGAAAGAAATCTTCATTCTGGCCAAAAGTAGACGTTTAACCACTAACTTTATCCACTTATGTAATTGATTTTTGAATCCTATTTAACAAATTTCACACTAAGTTCATGATTTGGACAATATTTATCAATTTTTTTGACATTTTTGGCACAATTTTGCTATTTTATTAGACAAAGCAGACCTTTTGCAGATTTTGCGTTGCCCACACCCTACAGGCCTGGGGCTGGTGCTTTTTAATGTTTTTAATTGGTCTAATAGCCAGCATCTACTAGTAATTATTAAAATCAGATAATACATTAATTTTAGAAGGGCATAATATTCTAAAATTTCTCTGTTGAGAAAAAGTAAAATCGACCTGCAATTTTAAAAGATAGTTATTTGCATATAATTATCATTGCTTTTTCACATGTGTACATATCAGCCTGGCACTGGCAGTGTATTTGCACAACAGACGATCAAATTTCAAATATGCGCAGATAGCATGAAATCAATTTCAGAATTTAGAATAAATATTTTCGCTTTCATGTCCCAATTATGAAATTAATACTTACAAGCCCTTAAGTGTATTGGGCTATTCCAGTTGAAATCCATACACCCCCTATGGAAGACATGACCTTAATCTCCCACACAATGGAGTCACTCATTCAGGTAACTCCATTTGAAATTCACACTCCCTGTGTGGGAGATTACGTTCATGTCTTCCATACAGGGCGTATGTATTTCGATAGGAAAAGCCCATTTAACAAAATCAATTTTGCCTACAGGTAAGATATATTTTACTTTCAAATTTCTTTCAACTTCAAGATAATGCCATTTCAATTTTAGCTTTCCATATTTTACATGTATCGTACTTTCATTTTCATTTTAAATTTCTTTATATTTTCAATAATTTGGTAAATACATTCACTACTGAAATATAAAAAAAACATGATTATTATCATAATTAATTTTGCTTCCGGGTATAAGAGATTCACTATCATTAAAAAACATTTGTTGTTGTGTTTCCTACTCTTTCATTGCTAAAAATAATAATACCTCATATTTCTTTCTACATTTTTAAAGAGTTGATTGCTACGCCCTGGACACTACTTCCGTTAAAATTTATTTGAAATTTATATATCAAATGTTAATCATCTTCATAATATATTCTGAAAAAGTACACTTTTACATACATCATTATAAACACCTGTGTGCTCTCTCAGAAAGGAATCTAATTGAGTCCATCACTAAATGATATTTTGATGCACTGCAATTTAAGGAACATTCACAAAAACCTGTAACGGGGGCTGATGCAAAAAGAAAAAAAATTCACACATTTTTTCAGGGCCCCCTTTCGGACCTATTAATTAAAATTATTTTCAGGGCCCCTTTTTTGGTCATGAAAAATGAGCATCAACTCCATAGAAAATAGTGTAAACTCATGTTCTACAAGAAAAATTAAGCTGATATTTTAGAGACCCCCTTTAGAGGGATAAAAATGTTCAAGGCCCCTCTTTTTACATCAGCCACCCCTCTTTACAAATGTTTGTGAATGGTCCCTAATTAATGTTCAGACAGTCATAGAATTCTGGAGGATCGGCGTGCTTGAGAATTGCGATTCCTCAGTCAATCCCTGCACGAGTGTCCACACGACTCAGCTCTGGGATTACAACCGGAAGCTTACTGTGACCCATCTAGTGGCACGCCAAATTGAACTAAGGTCATAGGTTAAGCTCGGCACTCAAGAATCGCAAAATATATCGTTCACACTGCGATTGCACTCGAGGACCACTCACAGATAGCTCAAGAATCACTAGGGGAAATCATAAAATCCCTAAATTTTTTTGGGATAATTTTGGAGGCAAACATTCCTCGAGACAATTCACACAGCGGATTCCACCCAAGTTTTTGCTCAAGAACCGTGTGAACGTCCCTTTAGTGAACATTAATAGATGGAATAATTAATTTGCATATATTCCCCACCTGTTTATAATGAGTAATCCAACAACAAAAATATATTATTCTCAAACTATTCAATGCAAAAATAAAATTACAAAATGCTATTTGTAAATTGCATGTAATTATCAATGCTCATTACATTATATCCAATTTTGTTTGAAAATTTTCTCTCAAACTCATTCAAGCACATTTTGAATGGTTTATATTTGATTCATGAATCTTCAATAAATGTTTTCAAAATCAATATATTGCGGCAAGCCAACAAATGTAAACCAAACATACTTGGGCTATAGCAACCTACATTGTGTATTTACTCAATAAAGGTCTTCTTCTCCAGTGTTTATTATTTCTATAAATATACCAATTCAAGAACTTTCATGATTTTGATGACATGAATATTTGGCATTATAAATGCATGCAAGCAAGTACATTAAAAGAAACATATTTCTAATAAAATGTGTACTGTTCTGTATGTAAATAGAGTATTAATCTTGTTCTTTCAGTATTTTCGGAAAATATAATTCTAACTCTACCCTTAAATCTTTTGATCCTAATCCTAACGCTAATCCCAGGCCCATAGCCAGAGGGTACAGTGGGCCAAAAATGTATATTTTTTGATAAATTTTTTGATAAATATACCCCAAATCATGAACTTTCTGTGAAATTTGTTAAAACTTAGGATCCAAAAATCAACTTCAGAGGGGATGAAGGTCTACTTTTGGCCAGAATGAAAATTTCTCTTGAAAAGGTCGATCTGCATTTGGAAAATCTACACCCACCACAAAACAATTCTGTACTACAGGCCTGTGTAATCCTAACCTAAAAGCTAAAAGCTAACCTGATCCTTATTTCTTGCAGTGGCAGTATTTTGAAATTTTAGAATTTTTTTAAATATTGCAAACTTGAGTGCACACATAATACTAACCTACATTTGTAATACATTTCTACTCTGCCTGACCGGCGCTAGCCAGATCGTTCCGCAGCTAGACAGATCGTTCCACAGCTTTTATTATTTCTATCGCCCGATTCTCTAGATCAATAAGATACTATTCAAACATACACAAAAGATGCCCCAGAAAAGATGCCAATGTATTCATTTATCATCCATGGCAACATATTTTTCTTAACTCTCTCCATGCGGGTATCGACTGCAGACGACAAGTTTCAATTTTTTTTTAGGAATTCAAAAATTTCAGAATTGTAAATTTTCATAACCATATGTGACTCCTCGCCACAACCATGGAAGAAAGAGATAAGAAGGAACCACAACGAACGCATTCACTTTGTACACTCCCTTTACCGACAGTTTAATTGACATTGTTATTCATGAGGATTTACTTTGATCAATACCCCGCATTAAATAGGTGATTGGTATTGTATTCCATGTATTTGCATGTCTTCTGGAGCGTGTGCGAAGGATGATTTGAACTAATGACCTTCCGTGCAAGCACCCTATAGGATTTTCTTTGGTGACGTGATCATCGGTCATTGATGGTCTACATCTTTTTCTTCCATTTTGCCAAATTTTTCCGAACTTTGATGACTTTTTTCTCAGAGTTGGCAGTCTTTGGCACTGAAACGAAGTTAGCTAGTTACGATTATACACATATAAACTATCAAATTAAACAAGTTTTATATGTACCGGACTCAACCGGAACATTGTGCATTATTTAAGAACATTTTACATCTATTTTTCGAAAAAGTCACCAAAATCTTACCTTATTTGCTAAAGATGAAACTCAGCAAAAAAACGGCCGATTTTGATTACCTTTTCGATGTTTTATAGGACATTTTCTACACAACACGATCAAGAAAACAGTTTGACTGTAGATCCCAAAACAAAGCTACTATACATGTTCAGAGCATCAGTGAAATTCCATAATCTTACTTCTGGGTAGCGTTTGTTTGTTCGTGGATGGGTTTGTTATAAATTTTTCCAGTAATGATTTTGCCAAGCATCGATCGCGGTAAATGGATCATACATGAAAGTAAGTACCATTGATAGCTTTTCTTTTCATGCGTCAATAGATAAGCGGATTAAAACTTGGCCAATCGAAGTCGTTGTGGTTCCTTCTCATCTCTTTCTTCCATGCCACAACTGAGCCCGGATGTCGCCAGTGCCACTATTGAGATATGCTCCATCGAACTTAACAATAAACAGTAGGAAAGAAAGGATTTATTGACTGTTTTATTGATTTTTCACTACTTAAATGTCAAGTACTATAGACATGATATACATCATTTTAAAGCTAATTTCAAGCAGAATATTTTGGTTGAATATCTCAAAAATGATGATTGGCGACATCCGGGCTCAGTTGTGGCGAGGAGTCACATATTTGGAATCAGCATAAGAAATGCATTATAATAAGAACAAACAAGCCTAGTATTGGTTCAGCGATATCTTTTTCTTAACTCTTTCCATGCAGGTGTCGACTGCAGACGACAAGTTTCAATTTTTTTTCGGATAAATTCAAAAATGTCAGAATTGTAAATTTTCATGTCAATATTTGGAATCAGCATGAGAAATACATTAAAATGAGTACAAACAAGCCTTGTATTTGTTCAGTTGTTCTTAAGATAGCTCTTGATATTTTGAGTAAAAAAAATCAGAACTTGGGACTTTTTATGTTGAAGCTTATGGATAGCACGCAGAGCATTAAGGTTCGCTATATACTTTTTATTCATCATAGAATATTTGATGTAACAGGTCTTCATTATTTTGCCCCATTTCCACTCTATTTCCAGCCATATTTAACTTCTAATGAATGTTTGATGATGTAAAATTGATAACATATTTCCACCAGACACACGACATTGAAATGTAATTGATTTTGCATCAACAAACATTCATTTGAAGTTGAAATAAATTGAAATACATGTAGATTGAATAATGAGTACTTGTTTTAAGGAGTATTCTATGTCAAATATTTGGAGGACTTATGACCTTAACCCTCATCTCATGAATCTTAATTAATTGCATCCACAAATTTGCACCTAAAAATTTCAAAAGTTGCCATTTTTTAAATATTCATGATCATAGTTTGTTATCCGTACCAAAACTAAATAATTTCAAGTACAAACATGCCTCCTGCTTAAAGTTGATTCGCTGACTCTCCCTCTGGACTATTGTATACATCAATGAAATATTTCAAAGAGACATTACAAGAAAAGATTCCAATTAATTCACAGACTAATTAGTATTTAATTACATTTTACTTGCATGTGGTTGCATGAGCAACCGGAGGAGTTTCAAATTAAAACTAAATATCATTTCCACAGCTGTGTGACTAATTCTCTGTATAGTTTAAAATTTTTGTCACATGCACATATCACAATTATTTATTCATTAAACTTCAAACTATGTAATAGTAAAAATTTCAAATGCTTACAAAAGTCATACAAAAGTCACACTTTTGTGTGTTTGTTTAATATTTACTCATAAATCATTTATGAATTAATGATTTCATGTTGACCATTATATGATTTTATATTAATTCAACACAATATATTTAATAACAATAAGGACTCCATCAAATACATAAGTAGAAATCGGTTTACTCCAATATCATAATCTCTACCTAAACATATAAAAGGATAATTTTTGTTTTAATAAACCACACGGGACAAGACTAAACAATAATCTTCATTTTGATGTCAGATTTTGTCTTATCAGATTGCTATCATGTTTGCCATTTGTCCAATTCAGTAGAACATTTATTTTTGATGAATTTTAGGTTGTTCGTATTCTGCAATCACTGGTAATATCTCTTTTAAGGTTAGCAACTATTTCTAACTGTTACGATTTGGTACTTGACAGCATCTTGCAAATACTAGTGAGCTTTGGCAAAAATTGCATTGATCATTTCATAGCGATTCTTGAGTTATGATGTAAAGAGGGCTGAAACAACAATACTTTTGTAAAATGTACCTAACTCATTAACAACAATAAATCACGCAAGTATATGATTTGTATGATGAACTTCTGCAAAACATTAAACTGTTATTTTTCAATAATATATTGATTTACATAATGAAAATCATTTTTCTTTGCTGCTTCGACCAATAATAGTAATACATGTACCTCATGTACCCTAAATTGAATTGGCTGCACATCTGATATTAACTAACTTCTTCCTCTCTTCTCTTTAAGCTTTCCATGAATAATTGCCCAAGATAATTACACAATTTCAAGTCAATGCATGTATGACCACATCCCATCTCAGCCAGATTATTTGTCATGATAGCGCTATATTACAACCTCCCCCACATATGATGCAAGACCTGTCTCTCTTCATTACCTATTAAATTACCTTCTCGTGTTTTTTAACTACATGTTAGCAGCTTGTTCAGACATCCATTTTGTTTTCCTTCTATTATTAATCAGCTTGTTAATAAAAGGTTTGATTTGTTATTACCGTACCGACTTGAGTACCCCCTTTTTTAAGTGAAAAATGATCAAAATTGGTGGTGGGGGTGGTGGTGGGGGAGGACTATACTCGAATTTACTTTTTTTTACATTATTTTTAATTTAGAGCTAAATTCTAGGGTCATTCACAGTTGACTAAAAATGAAAAAAAAGTTTATGTTCGTGATGGTTTCGTTCATTTAAAACAACGGGGATGTCCTCACAAAAGTAACTTTATTTTTTTCTGAAAAAAGGCAGTTTTTCTCATAAAAATTACATTAAAACTGAATAAGAATGAGAATAAAAGATAGATTTTTGTCTTTTGCCTATCAATATCGTGTAATAATGGATGGGGTGGCCAATATTTTTATCGTAGCCGCATCCACTACTCAAAATATTGGCCAGCCCATCCATTATGACACGATATTGATAGGCAAAAGACAAAATCTATCTTTTATTCTCTAAATCTTAGTTGAGGGTTTCGTCTATCCTGATTTTGTTATCAGAACATAATACAAAACCATGTCTTCTTTTTGTTTGTTTTTTTGGTTGTTTCCATCAAATTTTCTTGATAAAAATCATAAAATACACCTGGAAAAAGTGTGATATAATGAACAATTTCATATTTTCTAATCAATATATTCTATTTTATCATAATTTCCAAATAATTAAATTTTGATTTCATTTCACCAAAATGTCCTCACCATATGTCTGTCATCCTTAATTTCACAATCGTCACTATTCTCACATATGGTACAGTATTATGCATTATGGCAGTTACAACTTTGCACACAGCGAGCAGACTCAGCTAGTATATCCCCATGCCGCGCATAGCATCACTCCACAAGATACTCATGTACAGTATTACCAATTTATCTCAAGAACCACTGAACCAATACTAGTCACATTTGTACTCATTTCAATGCATTTTTCTTGTCTATCCATCCCACATGGGAACAACAATTATTCTAAATCAGAATTTTTCAGAAAATATGTAAATATTTTTTTTAAATTGGCATTTCTACACATGAACAGAAGGTTAATTTTAGCATTAGTATTATTAACCAACACAGACTTCGGCATTTTTTGACTCACTGAACATAATACCAAATTACCTACGGAGCAAGAAAGGAAGTCTTCAACGGCCATGTTGGATGTCGATTTACCACGGCTCGCAAGACAAGGCACTTTTAAAGCACTCATACAAAAATTATTACTTGGAATGTAGAATTATAATTACGATGAATCCTCAGATAATTACGTTAGCGATATGAATTGATTGCATTTAGGTTGTTTGGATGGTTGGCATTCTAATAATTTTTTTGTTTTTATTAATTCACATGCAGGCTTTATGGAATGAAGAAAATGAGATTAACAGCTGGTTGTGTAGATGGCACAAATAGATTCAAATTATCAAATTATTGAGGCCGGTGAAAGTATATTCAACCAAATAAGAATAAATAAATAATCTACTCTTTACTTGAGTTGAGGTACAAATAAACTGAATTCCAAGAAGGCAAGACTTTCCATATTTTCTGACTTGAAAACAATGTTAACCTTTTACTTTATAATCTTGCTAGCCCAATTTTCAATCATACAACATTATACCTGTACCGTATAATTCCATTGGGGGGGAGTGGGGGGTCTCACTGATGAGTATTTTTTTCCCTACCCAACTCTGTATAAAGGTTAACATTAAATTTTGCAGCGAAAAATTTTTTTCCCCCCAAACGCAGCAAAATTCTGCCTGACCCTAACTCCCTAGCCCACCAATAATATCTAACGGTGCATCCCTAAGCCTTGCATCCACTGAAAGAGAAATCTTATCCACTTTATTCCCCCCCCCAAAAAAAATCCATATTGGGCTATTCCAGTTGAAATCCATACACCCCTATCAAAAACATGACCTTAATCTCCCACACAAGGGGAGTGTAGATTGCAAATGGAGCAACCCATTCTGGTAGCCCCATTTGAAATTCACACTCCCTGTATGGCAAATTGAGGACATGTCTTCTATAGGGAGTATGGATTTCAATTGGAATTGTCCATTTCACGTATCTGATACAATTGTATTAAGTAGTCCTTTGACCTTTTTGAGTATTTTCCAGTTTGTTTACCAGCTACATTTTATAAATTGCTCAAGCATGTTCCGTTGTGAAGGGATGTGGGAAGAACTCAATGCGTTAAGTACTGGTTTGTAAGAGGCAATTTGGCGCCGCAATCTCTCTCGCCGATATGCTTAGAATTATTAAGATGGGATTACATGGACATACAAGCCTTCGCATTTTAATTACATTTTATGTAATGCCTCACAGTTGTGTGCATGTGCAGACAAAACAATTAATTACAAACAATTATGAAGGTTCTTTTAATTATTTCTTTCTATTCATGAAATTGGTTTAAGATTCATTTAGACACTCAGAATGCAAACAGCAACTCACTTTGAATCTATGTTTGCCGGTCGCATAGCGAAATACCGTAAAACCCCGTCTACAAGCATATATAGTGTTTTTTATAAAAGCTTAATTAATTCGAAGCAAGCGTTAAAATACCAATACAATAGATCGGTCTTAAAATAATACTTGTTTGTATATGCTTGGATCCGTAATTTATTTGCTCAAACTCCATAATGGCGACTGGATTAATGTAGCTTTCATCAGAAGCACACTATATGCTTGTAGACGGGGTTTTACGGTAATCTGGAAGTACATTTTAAAAGTGGCCTCCATGATTAACACACAAACATGGCAGAGCCCGTACTCTCTGATTCTACCTCATTACATATACCACATACAGTGGCAGTGCCATAGGGGGGGCATGGGGTGGGAAAATGCCACCACAATCAGAACTCTTACTCCCCCTGTTGCCCCCCTCAGTAAAAATGAAAAAATACCACTTTTTGCAGCAATTTTGCACACAATTTGTTGATTTTGCCCCTGAAATTCACTTTTCCCCCATGCCCCCGGAAAAAAATCCTGACACCGCCACTACTGACCACGTCCACATATAAATACCAAATCTGAAATGGGATTTACATATGATATACATTATTTCAGTTTACAATATATATCATAAATAAATTTATTTTAATTTTGATGCATTTGCTTTCTTAAACAGCATTCATTCATCTATAAGCAAGATTCCTTATAGGATAGATGACATGGTGTTTAATGTGCTATTTATTTAAAGTTTACCGCAGAATTAAGGTATGGTCTTAGCCCAGTGATTCTTTCACCATTAAATGTAGGCCACCAGAGTTTATTTCTGTGTTGCATTGATCTATTCTAAGCCCAATCTCAATTTAGTGGTTATAGGTTCAGAAACTCGCATTAATAAATGTTGAAAGATGGACACCTAGCTATGTTAACTCTATGGACTTAGTAATGTATCCAATATACATACATGTATGTATACCCGCATCACACAAATACACATTGGGACACTGATTTCATGAGTTGGCAACTTGGTACAGCAGCTCGGAGCGAGCGCATAGCTCTCGAACTCTCTGAGTCACTGTGCAATTAAGATTTTGCGCACATATAGTTCAGAGGACATTTTGGATAGAAAATACATTATTGTAAACCAGATTCAAGAATTACTGAACAAATTTTATTATTTGCATTCATTTTTCACAGATATTTCTATAAATGTCTAAAATGTTGGTGGCTTACTTTTTCTCGCTTGTTTTATCTCTGTACCCAGGGGGTAACAATAAACTATTCTTTGTTAGTTTTCTGCATGCAATGGGCTATTTTATTCACAAGGTTGTCACTTTTTCAACACCGATGTTGAGTCGCTCAGGTTGAAGAGTGCAAATGGCCAAAATATTATCATTAATAAAATGTGCACAGATGTATAATAGACTAGAAATTGACCAGTTTTATCTTGGTTAAAGCATGATCATGATTTGTTCTTTTTTATATATAATAAATTTTTAAAAATCATTTTTTTGGCCCAATTGGGTGTAAAACAACTCATGGCAACTCTTGATTTAAGCACAACCCTTTCCTGAAGGAAATCAGTATCTGACAGCAACTTCCTTATTGCTAGTCTATAATTAATTCCTCAATTAGGTATTGACCAATCAGGATGCTCCATTACTGGGATGGGTTTATATATTAACCAATCAAATGTATCGTACCTTGAAAGTCTGCAGCTAGGGTTTTGGTCGTCTTATAGTGTTGAACTTTGAAAAACACTAATCTTTTTTACAGGTTTGGGCTTTGTAACTATATTGAATTTAGTTTTTGTCAATTTTGGGTTATAACAATGTTCCCTACTTTTTCAAAATGCTATGAATGTCTAGCTAAATAAGCAAGATTTCATCCTCAAGCAGTTATTTTACAAGTCTATGGAGGATAAAAATGCAATTTTGGGTATGTAGCCATAGTAACAATAACATATGCTGCAAAGCAAAATTTGCATTCAACAATTCAATAATAATTATTGCTCCTATATTAATCCACCATAATTCACATAAATTAATTATTCTGTGTCTGTCCAACTTCAGATTGGTGCGAAAACTACTGTCTGATTTTATCTTTTAAAGTAAGACTAGTTGAAAATAAAATTGCATGTGAATTTCAAACATTTTCAAATGAAATATCTACAAGCTCAGCATACAAATTATTGGCAACAAAAAAAAGCTTTCTAAATTTAGCAAAGTTCCAGGCCATTTGAATTCAGTGTATTATGTACAAAATATTATCTGCAAATTTGCAATTGTCTCACTGCTTCCTGTGAAGTTCAATGCCTGATTTGGATGAGTTACAATAGTTGCATGGGTCACTGAAATTAGTCCTGAGGAATGAGACAAACAGGTAAAAAAAGGTCAAACTTCTTTCGGTCAGATGAATGTTTAGTTGTCAATTTGAAGTTTTATCAAGCGTTCGACGTTCGTTCCTATTACAAGTGGTGTGATCAGATCCACAGCATTTTTCCCATTTTTCTTCATCAAAACTGCGATTTTGGTATTGGAAGAAAGCTCATGTTTTCTCACTACGACCCCAGTAAAATTTAATGCCCAAGATATATGTCAGTTTATGGTGTGAACAAAAACATGGTGATTTGTGGTAACCACAACTAGAAGCGTACATACTGGATGCTTCTCATATCAAAACCACCGGAGTCATACAACTCAAAATTTGGAAACATGTTTTAATGGCAGGCCTCAATGTAAGTTAGAAAACAGAACATGAAAAAGTTGGGCCACACCCTTTTTCATCAAAGACTGAAAACTGAAAATGCACAAAAACAGATGAAATTGGCGTAAAATAGCTCAACTTGGGCTGAAAATAGAAGAAACACATACATTTGAGCAACCAAAAATGCTGAAATTCACTAAAAAGTTTCAGGTTTGATCATTTCAAACTTAATAGCATGAAAACAAATACTGAATCAAACAGGACTTAATTTGTGACTCTGATCAGGGACCTTGTATGGAGGGACTGGAAACGCCTTCCATCCATATGCGAGTTGCTGGTTTACAAATTATCCTCAGTTGAGCAAGCATGAATAATACGTTGATCAATAGACCCTAGTACGAATCCAAGCACAGTTACAACACTGCGCTTGGCTTGTCTTGTACATTGCGAAATGAGCCTACATGTTTGCTAGTATAATGACAGATTCTAGAAATGCCAACATAAATCTTCAAAGATCATCATCTTAAGAATTATTTCAGTATCGAAATCAGTAGGAATACCAAGCGTACGGTGTACACATTCCAGAAAAAATATAATTTTGTTTGTTCTAGCATTCTGTATCTCCACAAAATTATCACATTTTGTCTCCAAAATCCTATGTAAATGATTCTCCATGCTACACAGAAATTATTTTCGACAAAGGATAGACATTTTACACAATTTGTCATAACTTAAAAGATATTGGAATACTTGATGCGTTTTTTGATATTTTGTAGAGCAACATGAGTAAATAATAAAATTCAAACTCGGCGCAACTCGCATACAATCGAAGGTCGTGAAAGATAATCTGATAACAATACATGTAGCTTGACAATAGCTATCAATAATCCCGTTTTCAGTCCCTTCATACACGGTCCCTGCTCTGATATATTATAGGTAATAATTATAAAGACTTGCATCTTCATCAAACAAGACATCATTATAAATAATATAAATTTACAATCAAATTGCAATCATAGTTGATACATCATTAAGTCATAGCTACAAAATGTATACAAAGCATGCGTGTTAACAAATAAACATAATTTAATAAATTATTTGATCAGAGTTATTCACATGCCCTACAAGGCAAGTTCCATGAGTTATAAAAATTATATACTGTCGGTACCCTGGCTCCCTCGACCCATTTTACCAAACAGAGTCACTTCTCAATACCCTGACTGTATGTGGTATTCGCTGCCGTAGTGCACGTTAGTAACCATTGGTTACTGGTTCAAGCCTGGGCTCATACACTTGTCCGAATTATGATATACCATAGGGTTTGTGTTGTGATCATTTCGATTAGTGGTTCGTAACAAAGAAAGCGTGAGCCAGTTGACGTAGCAAAGGTCATATTCTAACGTGCACTACACCAGCAAATATTAGCAAGAAGAGAAGATGCTTTTGTGATTCAAACTCAGGTGTGTTTAACCAAGTCTTGCAAAGATTTACTCATAAAAACACAACAAAAATTCTAATAAATTTTAGCATGTGAATAACACTTTGTAAATCATACAAAATCATGCATGGACTATACCAACTTCCACATTCCACACAGGCATAAAACAAAACTAAAAAGAACAAAATCTCCATGCAGAAAATATAAACCATAGGACAACAGAAAGCCATAATAAAGAATATTTCCATGCACAACAAATAACCATGCCAACAAACAAAAACCACTAAAAATCCCACCTTTTCGCCTCTTGTACTCTGCATCCACAACATGAATTGGTTTCAAGGGCCTGTGACGAATGTATTTAACATCCGATCCATCGGTGATATTCTCAATCCTCACCAGCCTGCGGGGGCGCTGGTCATCGCTGAACACAGCTTCGCACGTAACGCGACTCGGTTTCACCCTGTTACAGTCCACGAGCCACGTTTTCACTTTGGGTTCGTATTTGACGCTCCTCACGTTTTGCAATGTTCTGATAGGATCTTTATGTAACGACAGGAAAGTTTTCGATCTCGGCCTCGACCACGGTGAATTTTCCGAAAAGTATTGTCCCATTTCGCTGTAACCGTTTACAGACTGACACAATCCGTTTTCTGCTAACATCGATTCAAAAGAGTCACATTTTGTCAACAATTTCCTCCTAGACATCAAGTCGTGAAGATTCTCGTGACTTTGAAGGTCCGAAACTTGACATCCGACACTGTTCTTTTCAACTTCCACAACTTTTTGCTGATGATGCGCAGTCTGCGCCCATGTTGTCACTGGCTGTGGACCGTTCGTGGATACAACATTTTCTTCTTCAATTCTATGCCATAAGTCTTTTAAAGAAACCGTAGCCCCAATGGTGGCGCTTCGTACTCTATACCAACTAGGAGTTGAGTCCATTTCCGTTAGGCATCCCACATCATCCTGGGTAGGCGTTGAAGATGGGGATTTACAAGGAACGGCGCTCATTTGCTTGAAAGTAGTCGTATTTGTCGATGTTGACTCAGCCGGCGCTTCACATGGCTGATGGTAACATTCAGGAAAATCGGACCATGACACGCACCTCGTTTTGGGTGGCTGACTCTCAGGAGGCGTCGGTCGTGGACTGGGATTGTGAATCCTGAATTCCATATCGAAGCTGTTATTTGATAGAGTTTCGTCCAGATCATCGTCGGTGAAATTGGCGTTGATGTCCATGCTTGGACTGTACTGTCTTAGAGGTCTCTGTTGGGGTGTCAATGACTGATGAGGATAGAAGAGGTCTTGGGATGATGATGATGCTGGTATTGGTATCAATGGTGCGGGTAAAGAGGCCTGTTTCTGCATGCCAAATCTGGTGAAGGTTCCAGATGCAGAACTGATGGCTGTGTTGGTGGTTTGAGACTGACCCCACGATGCTATAACGAAAGAAGGGATGGGTGCACATATGATATGAATAAAAATTCTGTAATAAAAGTTTTAATATCATAAAATATGATTGCGATGCGGATGTTTGAAATGAATTAATTAACACTTATTAGTTTATTACTAACATGTTTAATGCTCCAATCATGTAACTTGTAGAAAACATGGAAATGTAGTATGCTTCATACAATATAGGGCCCCGGCCTATAAAATATATTTTTAAACAAGCAAGTATGTACATGACTGATTGCCACATTATTTCAGCTCTAGTCTATATTTTAAAAAGTATGATTTGTATTTTTAAAAAGTATGATTGCTTTTTAGGATAAAATAAATAGCTGTTCATAGTAGAATTAAAATTTTTAAAAAAATCTTCCTGAAACATCTTTTCATTAACATCTGTAATATCATTATGACATCGCAAGCACATAGTTACATGACAGAGTGGATGGGCTATTCCTGAAATCCACCCCCCCCCCTCACGGAAGACATGACCTTACAATGTAATCTTAACACCTTGGTCTGGGGCGGACATTTTAAAAATGAATTTAGGAGAGCAGCAACGGCATCACTTCCATTACATTCCAGATGTTAAATCTACATCATATGCAAAATTCTAGGAAATTTGCACGAGTCCGTTTTATTTTAGGGCCATTTGTCTATAACTGGTCTTTACATGTAGCCCTATGGAGAGAGTGTCCATTGAGGGCGCTATAACCCCCCACTTTTAGGAACAAAAATGTGATTTTAAAAAACCGGACTGCTGCGAATTTTCTAAAATTGTCAAAGTATGTAGTATGAACATGTAGAAATATAATCAAGTAGCTGCCCTACCTGCTCTTCTCCCAAAAATAAAAAGTCCTATACCTCAATGATAATGAAACCTAGGTGTCTTCCATACAGAGGACTGTGTAGATTTCAAAAGAGGTTATCTGAATGGGTTACTCCATTTGAAATCTACACCGTATGGGTGATTTAAAGCCCTATACGATTTTCATCAAATTTTACTTTTGTTATTCCTTACCCAAAATGCTGAAATAATACTAGTAATAACTGCTCTGGGCTAGGAAGGCTTTCTGAGTTTCTGTCCATTTTAAGCTTAAATATTAAATAACAAGGGAAAGTAAAAGAAGCTCCACTGGCTATTTTGGTACATGGAGTTCTATGGCGGACATAAAGTCATAATTATGACTTTATTTCAAAATCGCTCTGTTGAACTACTAATTCTAACACAACAAATTTGGTCGATTCCATTTAAGTGTAAGTTGGGACATGTGTAAACATTACAAATATGCCAAATAATCAGGTTTGAAAAAAAAAAATTCACATTATAACATCGTACATTATGGCTGTAAGTTCATATTTTCCATAGGGGGTGCATGGATTTCATCTGGAATAGCCCTTTCACTCTGTCATGTAGCTATGTACAAGTCAAACTAAATGTAGCAACAACTGCTATTTTCAAACCATTTTTCCCTCTTTTCATGTCATAAGCCTCAAGTGCTTATCTTTGTCAACAGGAAATAGGCTGTCTGAACATTTGAGCTTCTGTCAACTTGTATGAAATTACTCTCATACTCAAGAGTTCCATAACGCACATGCATTATGTACAACCATGCAACTCTGAAAACTCTCCATGACTGTTTAGAATGCTAGGTCAAAAGGGTGGAGTCTGAACTTCAGCATAAAGATGAGGTATTTATTTATTTATGGCAGGGTTGGCAATCCATGGTAAAAATGATGACAATCAGTGAAAAGTGTTACATCGCTGTAATATTTTTACTCTGTGAGTCAATGCGCATTTCATTGGATACAGCTTCAAATCGTAAGTGTTTTTGCTAAAAAACATTGGCCTTCCTTCACAAGCAAAGATTTATGTGCAAGCGAAACAGCTGCCTTGACACGTTTACAATACTGACTCGACAAGAGTAAAAATACCATCGCAACTTGTAATTAAATTTCAGTCCAAATTTCAATATGTTGTACAAATTTATCGAAAAAAAGACATAAAATACTTACTAGTTCTAGTCATCTCTGGTTGTTGGCTCTCAATTGGCAAACCATCGGCTCCAAAGCCTTCAGGTGCGCTAATAGTTCTCGTCACCCCACGCATTAGGCTTCCAACTCCCGGCTGCGACTGATCCGGCGTTTATGGCGTCGGCCTACTTGCTGGCTTCGTTATAAACCTCAGCTGAATCGGCAAGGAGGCGGTCTTTTTGGTGTGTTCGCATCAGGGGTTGATGCATCGATGCTTTCTGATTTTTCACTATTCTTCTTCTCTTGATTAGCAACCAGCTCACTCCAGTGTGTTGGTTTTATTGTGAGTGTCTGCGGAGCCTGAATAACATCCGCTTTCTTTCTCGTTTTAGCAAGCTGTGCAAAAGTAGTAACTTTCTGTCCTTCGCTACAGTCTACCGCCTCGCAGTTTGACTGTTTGGATGGTAGACTTGTACAGAGTCTTGAATCATACATCCCTGAGCTTTCCATTGCCTCGTTCTGTTCATTGTCAGAATGCACGCCTTCTAGTACTCGTTGTTGCCTCTCTGAAAGTGCTTTTTGCAATTTAGGAGAGGCTTGATTAAACATCTCTAGTGGCGTCAAACTCGGAGCATCGTTCTCGTCTGCCTCGCTTTCTCCGCCTCCTTCTTCGTCCTTCTCGATCATCACGGGCGGCTTCAAAACTTTTGTACAAAAGATCGTAACTTTCGGGACTAGAGGACAAGTCTGATTTGTGGACTGAAGGGATGCTAAAATTGGAAGAATTTGTGCTGGATGGCCGGCTAGAGTCATCTCGGTCCGTATCCTGGCTATATCTTCTATAAAGTCTTGAGCTAGAGGATTCTGTACTTGTACAAGAATCCTGATCGCACGAAGACAACATGTTTAACGTTCTTAGACTAGTTCTACTTTTCAAGTAAGCTTCAAAATCTCGGCTTTCTAAGCTACTGTATAAATCTTCCAAAGCATCACGTTTTCTTGATTTCTGCTTCTTCTTCTTCGATGATGTTGAGCTATGTTCAACATTATCATCATCTGGGGTTTCAAATTTAAGGGATTCTACTAAATTACTACATGTTCTCTGAATCTCTTCCGTTAATAACGCTTTCTCGCGATGAACAGGACACGCTGGACTGATGTTCTCGCCACACGAACATTCTTCTCCGTCGTCATTCGTTTCTGCCTTTTCCGAATCAACAGTCCCATCCTGCGACTCTATATAGTTGTCGTTTAAGCTATCTAAACTAATCGAAGAATTCCCCTTTTTTAATCCGCATGTGGAATCCCATGTTAGCGGCTTTGTCAGGTCCAGAATATCATTGTTCATCTCCATACATTCTCCCGTATATAAAATCGGCGGTTCCTCGGTGCTGTTGAACGTGGCTGCCAAATCGGCTGGTGGCGATGATATTCCCTCATCTTGAAACTCGCTGAGCATGTCCGATAAGGCGAGGTTTTTTAGCCGCCGCGGGCTGCAAGCCCTCCTCTGCATCGTGACGGTGTCTTTGTTATTTACCCCAATGGGAGAGCATCGATTTGTGCATATCTGATCATCCTCTTCTTCGCCGGTTATGACTTGATGTGTAGCTTTGCCACTCATAGAGGGCATGACTTTGGTCCAATCAACGAGGCTGTGATTAGTCTGGTCTACATGTTTGGTTTATCTCTGCAACCTGGAATTTGGCAGAAAACAAATTTAGATCATGATTAAAATCTGCAACTAGTAAACACTTCCTGAGAAAATCTCAAAATTTGATTTTACTTTTATTGACTCGAGGAAGGTTAACAGACTATAAACATGCTCAAGTAAATCAGCTGTCCTTTTAAAATGGGCGAATCCATTAAGTCCACACTCCCCCCTGCGGAAGTTATGAGAAATATCTTCCACAGGGGGAGTGTGAATTATAATGGAATTAACACATCAACCAACTCCGTATTTAAAACTCATCCTCCATCTGTGGAAGATTCAGGTTGAATCTTCCTTAGAGGATGCATGAAATTCAAATGGTGTTGCCTAATGTGTTCATTCCATTTGAAATTCATACTCCCCCTGTGGAGGATATTTCTTATATCTTCCACAGGGGGAATGTGAATTTTAATTGGAATAGCCCAATTGATCTCTTCATACTTCCATCATTATCAGTTCGATCACTGGCAGCTGTAAAGCATTGGTAATGATGTATGTCCTATGGTCACAGCTATGAGAAATATTTCCATGTGTAAATACCAGACAATAAGGTTAAGGTTATAGTGCAGTTGAATTAAAGTTAAATATGTTGTTGCTGAAATACATACAACTGCATGATGCAATTATATAAGGTTACAAAGAAATCAAAAGAGGGCATGGATCAGTTTGGTAACAAAACTACATGTAGGGACTTATCCAGGGGTGTAGCCAGCTTTCTTAGTCGGGGAGGTTGGAGGGGCAAAATACAAATTTTTGTAGCAAAGACAAAAAAATTCCCGGTTTGCATCATTTTGAGTTGACAGGATATATTACCAGTGGGTATTATACATAGGACAATGTGCAATATGCGCATACACTTTTTGGCCCATGATCGGGATGAATTTTGGTGAAAAATTGGCTCTTTGCACCTTTTCTTTTTCTTTTATTTTTTTGTCGGAGGGGCATTTCCTTTTTCATTTTTTATCGGAGGGCACTCTGCCCCCCCCCCACCTCTGCCCCCACTGTGGCTATGCTACTGGTCTCATCAATATTTTGGTTTGTTGGTTTCTTTAGTGAAGATCACATTTTCATTTATGAGTGTGCAGGGTGTCGTCATGTTGCTTCTAGTGCATTAATACATTTTCTACAGTCCATGATTAAAATCTAGGGGATTTCCATCCCTTTTTTATTTTAATGAAATGCAAATTCATCCATGTGGCTTTATTTAAAAACAGCGAAACTTATTTGTTACATACATACTTATTTGTTGTTTTTGCTTGTAATTATGATTAATTTCACAACCAGAATACTTGTTCCTAATTGTGATTTCATATCCAATGGTATTCTATGCTTTATCCCACATGAAGCATGTCAATATCCGTGACATATGTGTGAATGATTTAATTAAAAAGTATTTAGTTGGAAACCGCAACGATTATCACTTTTATCATGATTCACCAATAGGTCCAGTTGTAGCAAAGCTGGATTGGAAATCATGAATATCTAACAGACACCTTGTTCTTTACAACAGCATCAGTGAACATGTTACACATGAATTTCATTTAAATGAGTCAAAACTCATTAAGATTCATTGAAGCAGTAATATCAATTAGTAATTAATTAATTACAAATAATGTACAATCACAAACCGAAAATGACATGAATGGTATGTTTCTAAATACTTCTAGGGCAGAGTGGGTGTATAACCTGCTTGTCTTAGGCTGAGTAAAAAATAAAACATGTTTCTCGCCCCCTTCCACTTCCTTTTTTGAGGTCGCTTCAATTTTTTTTAAATTCATGCAGTTATAACTTTAAAAAAAATGTCTAGGAAGTTGAGGTACTTTCTATACTATAGCCACAAGCCACACTTCTGTACGGTTCTATGATTAGAGGACTTAACTACCAGAACAATAAAATAAAAAAAGGCCTCCGTTTTTCAGCCATTATGCTAAATACATGGTATTTACACCATTTTCGATAAAAAATAAAAAGTCTCTCCTCCTCCTTTTTTTTGTTGAAAACCCAGACAAGAAACATGTTTTTATTTTTACTTGGCCTTACAGATAAAAATTATTTGTAAGTAAGGGTTCCACATTCTACATTTTCCTAATTTTCATTTTTTTTAATGTTCTGTGGTTTGTCCAGTGTCCACTACAAATATAATAGATAATTCCAAACCCTATTTACATTTGGGCAGTACACCTCATCGCATACCTAAATATGAAAGACCCTTTCTCCCTTCTCCCTACCCCCATCCCACCCCATATTCACATGAAATGTTAGGTCTATGGACCAACAAGTAATTTCAAATGTGTACTTTTAGGGCCTACATGTATATATATTTTTTGTCAATTACAATGTCGTAAAGTTAATTGTAGATAGAGCCATGTAAATCCTACAGTAGCCCTTCTCAGGTCTTCTTCACTGACATCCAAATACTCCGGCAGCTGAATACACAGCATACTAAAGATAGATGGTGTATTTATTTTCACATACTAAATGCACAGAACTGAGCTATGATGATTCATCAGGCCGATAGTTTTGCTATTAGCATGTTATATAAATACAGAGGCCTGAAATTATGTCAGGGGCAAACTATACATGTATGTAAAACACTATGGCAGGTATATTGCATATATTGGAATATATGATTATTTCTACTGGTCGGTATTTAATACCAGTAGATTTAGAAAACAACATCCTAAAAAGTTCAGGGACAGTATGACTTATCAAGCTCTAGTTTTGGTATACATGTACATGCCTAATGATGTGTAGCATGCTTTAATTAAACAGAGGTACAATAAATGCTAGCGAATTGTTTTAGGGGTAAATAGTAATTTTCATTTCTAACTTTTTTCTTCTGGTAATTTCAGGAGAAATATGCAGTCTCATAAAGGGCAAAAAAATACATAAACAGGATCTTTTTATTTCTTCCTTTATTTTCCTTGCTTTCTACCACAGACCTTCAACATTTCTATTCCACTTAAAAATGTTTTATTAAACTTGTGCTCATTTTACATAAACTTAGTACAATTTTTACACAGAACCTGTACTTATTTTTGTTTGATTCACACATTTTGAAAAGCCTAAGAAGTATTATACTCAACATATTACATATTTGTACGCCCCTTGTGGGTTTTTAAGAACAAAATAAAGAAACGAATATACCGTAATACAAACTTGAATCTGCTTTCTATTTACAGTGTCACTTCTAAACGGCTCTTTCATTTCAAGCACCAAGTCCTAGCCAGTATGTATGTGAAAGTGCAACAAATTTCCGTTAATCACTGCATTGTTTTTTTTAAAGACATTTCTTGTTATCTTTGCAGACTTCTTAAAAATGATAAGCATTATGTTTCAATGCTCCTATGGCGCTGGTATGATAATAAGTTCTAACCAAACCCCGCAGGTGAGCTTTACCTGTCTTCATATATGGGTATGGTTCTGACTGGTGAGTCATATTGGTACCTCAATCTCCTACTAGCTACATTGTCACCTCATTAACATGATTATTTCCGTACTAAATTACCGTAATTTCCAAGCATTTGTGACCCGCTCTGCTCCACTATAACAATTTTGGAATAAAGGTCTTAAGATAAGAAACTAAATATCTTCTGTTTTCTCATTCATTTTTGCCATCAATGCTGATAAGATATCTCAAATTTTGTTCGCATCACAATTAATATTAATGATAAATAAAATGCGCACTGTAATGCTTAGGCCAAAAAAAGCATTGATAAAATCAAGACGATTTGCAAAAAAAAAAAAATACGGGCATTTTTTTTTATTTCAAAATTGTTTAAAAACTTTTTTCCGGAAAAATTTGCATCACAATTTATTAATATTAATGATAAATATCAAGACATAAAATATGCACTGTAATTTGCACATGAGGTATTGAGAGCGGCCTTTAAGAGTATTACCATGAAAATGCAATGTTTTGCACTTATTTTGTCAAAAGTAAGGCTCCTGACAATTTGAATCAAGAACATGCATGGCTTTCAATATAGTCATGACAGTTACATTTACAGATAGATAGATGTGAATACACTATGGTTGTCTATTTATACATTTTTTAAATCAATACATTTTCACCTAAAAACCTATTTTCATCAAGTGTCCTACTTTTCCCCATCCTATATCAAATTTAAAAATGCTTTAAGGTAGTATGAACGGCTACGGTGTCATGCTCAGATTTGCTTGAAAATGATACAGAATGTGGAGATGGGTGAGAAAAAACTCACCTGCCAATTTTTAATTTTTTCCAAAAGAGCGTTTTTGACTTATGTAATTTTTTGTGATTGGAAAACCCCATAGACTTTACACACGGCATGTTTTTGGCGTGTTGCCAAGTTCTTCAAATCAGCTTAATTTTTGAAAACAAGTAATTTGTTTAAATGTGATTTTCTCTCCTTTATACCCACTGCATAAATCTGGTTTTTAATTTATTTTATTGCAAAAATGCTACTTAATAAAGGACAGCAATTTTTTCCAAGATATTGGCCTTAACAAAGGAGATATAAAATGGTAATGTTAGTACTTTTTCTAGAAACACTAAATTACCTTAATTCTAGAATTTTTTTGGAGCTAACTATAGGTCCAATTTCAACAAACAAGGTGTCATATGAAAGGTAATCAAATTTAGAAAATTCTCTCGCCAGCTTTTTTTAATTAAGTGTTTCTATTTTAAGTTATAGGTGTTTCTAAATTTCCCTAAAATCAAAAATTTAAAAATTAATTTTCTACAAAATTAAACACTTTATCTCAAAAAGCTGGCGAGAGAATTTAGATATTAAGCTTATACACCATCCCTGAAAGTTTGGAACCATAGCACACTCCATGTTGGCAAAAAAAATTATAATGTGGAAAAATTTAGGTAATTTTCAAAAAATAAAGAAATGCATAAGAAATGGTAAAATTTTTATGAAACTCTAAAAATAGGTGGAGTGAAGACTTATCTTTAGTTTGTTCTAAGTTTTAAATTAATACACTATTTCAATTTCCTATTGGGGCTATTTTGCTGCAAGCTTGATTGGCCGTTCATACTACCTTAAACATCTAATTTTTTGATACATAAAAAGCATTCAAACACATACATTTTTTCTAGAGATTTATTTTGAGACGTTGGCAGCATCATTATGCTTTTTCTTTCTTTTACCTGTAGGCAAGTTAGTGGCAAAAGTCCATTTTAAATTAAAGAACTTGTCCCAGTGTAAAAACATTATTTTTCTCTGAAAGACTGCAAATATTGAAAAATGTGCATCATTTTATTGAACAAGAGCACCAATGGCGCTGTGGCTCTACGCTTTTTTTGTGGGAAAGCAATTGTTCTTGGAGTCGAATGCGCAACAGGTTGGTAGCTGTATGGAAAGGTTGGGTAGGTCGGCCAATTTTTTAAAACCTTCAGTTTGAAAAAATTCCCCACAAATATTCAATACGGTCCTTGAAACTCGATGGGGGGTCAATCTTCCTCCGCCGCATTAGTATTTTTTTTGTCAGCATTACTATTAGTTGCAAAATCTGAAAATAATTCATTATTGTGCAAATTACTACTGAACCAGCAAGAATAATTTGTTCTGCAAAATTTTAAAATCCCCTTTTTTTAGTATTTTTAGTTTTCAACAACTATAGAAAGCCTTGGCAACTATTAGAATTCATCTAAATTGACCTCAGACGACCCCAAAATGACCTCCCAAAAATTTGGCTCTAAATGGTGACCTCAGATGACCCCGAAATGACCTTCCAAAAATTTGACTTCAAATGTTGACTGTACCCACCAAGTTTCATGCCCATACGACAGTTTTTAGTAATGTGACCTCAGGTGACCCCTGGCTGACTCGAAATGAGCTTCCAAAATTTGACTCTAAATGTTGACTGTACGCACCAAGTTTCATGCACATACAACAGTTTTTAGTAATTTGACCTCAGATGCCCCCTGGATGACCCCAAAATACCCTCCCAAAAATTTGGTTCTAAATGTTGACTGTAGTGTACCCACCAAGTTTCATGCCCATACGACAGTTTTTGCTAATTTGACTTCAGATGACCCCTGGATGACCTCTGGTGACCGTGACCCACTAACCAATTGATACAAACTTGTTCTGTACGACCCCACAAAATTAGGCTCCAAATGTTGGCCGTACCCACCAATGCCCATACGACATTTTTAGCAATTTTACCTCAGATGACCCCTGGGTGACACCGGTTGATCCTGAAATGACCTTCCAAAATTTGACTCCAAATGTTGACTGTACCCACCAAGTTTCATGCCCATATGACAGTTTTTGCTAATTTTACCTCAGATGACCCTGGATGACCTCAGGTGTCCTTGACCCACTAACCAATACAAACTTGTTCTGCCTGGGGTCAAGATGCACCCATCAAGTTCGAGGAACATGCGACCCCACAAAATTTGGCTCCAAATGTTGACTGTATCCAGTTTTTTAGTCATATGACCTCAGATGACCCCTGGGTGACCCCAAAATGACCTTCCCAAAATTTTGATTCCAAATGTTGACTGTACCCACCAAGTTTCATGTCCATACGACAGTTTTTAGTAATTTGACCTCAGATGACCCCAAAATGACCTTCCCAAAATTTGACTCCAAATGTTGACTGTACCCACCAAGTTTCATGCCCATACGACAGTGTTTAGTAATTTGACCTCAGATGACCCCTAGGTGACCCCGGATGACCTCAAAAATGCCCTTCCCAAAATTTGACTCCAAAGGTTGACTGTACCCACCTAGTTTCATGCCCATACGACAATTTTTAGTATCTTCCCACAATTTGACTTTAAATGTTGACTGTACCCACCAAGTTTCATGCCCATACAAGTTTTTAGTAATTTGACCTCAGATGACCCCTGGGTGACCCCGGATGACCTTCCCAAAATTTGACTCCAAATGTTGACTGTAACCAGTTTCATGCCCCTACAACAGTTTTTGCAAATTTGACCTCAGATGACCCCTGGATGACCTCAGGTGACCTTGACCCGCTAACCAATACAAACTTATGCTGGGGTCAAGATGCACCTAGTACCAGGGATCTATACGCCCGTCTATACGATGATTTTGTTTCTTGGGTGGATCACCGCATTTTACACATAAAATACACGTAACCCACACACAACGCAATTGAATAACAGACCGGTACTGCACAGTGCCGCTGGTTACCAGTTGTTCTCATTTATGTAATCAGCAATTGGAGCCTACAAAATCTGGTGCATTTATAGTGTACGGTACTAACATGTGATATCGGGAATTGACACAAATTTTACGGTAACAAAATCAGTCATAGGCCTACCCAGAAAGGATAAAATTCGAAGTGAGAAAATATTGTATGTGACATGGTGTACTAAAGATGCATCCACCCACCAAGTTTGAGGAACATGCTTCCCCTACTATAACTATGCTACTATTGCTAGTCTGAGGTGCTCTGACGAAAACACTCCGATCGCCATGCAATCTAAGTTTTGTAGGCCAGTGGGACAACGGAATCACTACGTGAACGAGCTACTACTACAATAGTCTCTGAGAAAAGAGGCAGACACAGACAAACAAACAGATAGTGAATTAAATAGTGATGATCAGTTGAGTTGTAGCAACTACAAATTTCGAACGTTTGTCAGGGGTCAAACCCCCACCATTTATATTTCCCCCACTCTTTTTTTTTATCAAAAATTGATCCCCCACCCTTATGCAGTGTTTGTGACCAAAGCTTACAGCATTACTTATCAAATTCGGAAGACTGAACATCGTCGGCGCTATCGCCGTTTCATACAGTCACTTCCGGGTCCATTTTAGCACTATCTGCGCCATCAATCCATTTCAGAATCCGAATTGATGCAGAATTTATCCTCATCTATCAAACACTCGTGATTTTCTTATTCATCTGAAACATTTGCGACATATTAAATGTTGGCAAAACTGCATCACTGCAACTGCATCGAAAAGATACGACTTTAGATTGTTTATCATAAACACATGGGCAAATTGTAAAGGGCTGAGATACCTGTGAGATCCTGAATTCATGAAAACGTCAGTCTATACTCTACTACGGCCGCTGTGGTTCGGATCGCTCCACTTCTAGTGTGAGCGAGCGGGCCAAAGCGGCTGATGTAGAGACTGAAAATTATATTCATTCATAAAACTCACGGCACGTCGATTCTTCTACGGGTGACGTCGTATGAATTGAAAACATCAGCAAATTAATTTTTGACATTTTCTTTCCAGATTTATGAAGAAAATATGAATGTTTTTCAACAGATCATCAAATTACTTTATTATATTTTTTTTTCAATTGGTAGCGTTACCCACACGCTTTATAATTATAAATTGCGCTTTTTAGAAACCCACCCTTTATTCTGCAAAATTGTAATTTTTACAGATTTTCAGAATTCCCAACCCACGCTGTAGAAAGCGGTGCCAGACAAACAATGATAATGAATAGCCAGATGTGACCTTCGCTGTCGAGACGTTGTTTTCAGGGTTGTCAAACCCGCGATTTGGTAACCCAATTAGGTGACTTTTGAAGATTTTCCCGGGACAATTTCCTGCCCCATAGAATGCAAAGGTAAAGAAAAAAAATTGGGCGACTTTTTTCGATTATTTGACCTGCGATTCGGGCTGAATTTTTTGGCAACCCTGGTTATTTAGCGTTAATTTACCTAAATTACTACGCCGCTGGTCTCTAAATATTTTGAAGTGTTGTCCCATGGTAACAAAACTCCCGAGAACTCAATAAACAATCTGGACAAAGGAATCATCCAATCACGTTTCTGTCCATGTGAGATCACCGCAAAAATTCATGATAAAGGTCACTTTCCCAAAGAAAAATAGTGCAATCCGTCAATTCCCGCCATGATCTCACAACTTAAATTACTCAGACCAAAATAATCTCTAGCGCATACAGGGAACCAAGCAAAAGCGATAGAAATGACTTGTTTCTCATGACGACTTTTGACTTTTCTCACTTCAAAATAAGTACTTTCCCCACCCCAAATTCACTTCTAAAGGAGTGCAATCGATTGCTAAATAACTAAGCAAACCTTGGAACGTAATTTCAAAGCCAAATATCATAAACAAAAGAAACCTTAGCATAAAAAGCAAGAGCAAGTGGCCAAAATATGTAGCAAAAATACAGTCCTCACTGACTGCAATGACTCAGGCTCACCTAGCTACGCTAAGAGCCAAAAATGTGTTTACTACAAAAAATATAAAGGGACGACTGATAGTGATCAAGAACAGCCTGAAATTTGGGGGTTATGCTTACCAAGCGCTGTTGGCAATGGCACTTATCGGCTTATCTATACTATTCAAGTACTCCACCCCTCCCATCCCAGGAAATGTGGGGAAATGATGGGATCCTGTATGGGATGGGCATTTCCTTGACCCCTGCATGGTGATCCCTGGTAGGCATTACATTCCCTGACAACTCATTGTTTATATCTACCATCCAAATCCCCCTAGTGGTAGGGTCGGCAGATTATACAATATTACAAAAAGCTGCAAGCGCCCCTTACCCCAAAAGCGCACCAACCTTACAATCCCCATCAGTGCCCCACATGTCCCAGAATAGGACGTGGAGGAAGTACTTGAACAGTGTATTATGTACACAATGGGAAGTGATGCCCCCTTCCTCTTCATCACATTCATTTATCAACACAACAAATGTAACACTGTCAAGTTTTCATCTCGGTTACATGAACGCATTACTGAGATTGTAATGTTATCACCCTCTCATTAAGTCCCAGACAATTAATTAATTCTTTATTATGTAGTAGCAGACATACATGGTATTTGTAAATGTCACAGCGTTGAGTAATCATGCTGCTTTTCACATTTGTCAAAATTAGAAATGTTACAGTCCATCTCTTTTATGCAGACTTCTTTTATACAAAGGATCTTCAAAAGGAAAACATATTTTTCATGCTTTGACACCTTCTTTTCATGTTCGGTGCCACAGGGAGGGGGTATGGGGGCATTTGCATGGGGGACAAATGACAATTTCCTTTGAGATCTTGCTCCCCAACAAAAACAAAATTTACAATTTTTGCATCAATTTTGTAGAAATTTCATGACTTTTTAACCCCTGAACCCCCCCCCCCCAAACACTTTTTTGGTGCCGGGTTATGGTGCGGCCATTGTTTATGTTAAACTCAGAAGCATTGGAAGTGCCTGTCTTTATTGTGTACATTATTATGCATGGCAACAAAAAATCATGCTTTACACACCCAGATTTTATGTTTTAGGGTGTGTTTTTTTGGTCAAAGTGGAATGATTTTTTTTGACAATGACAAATTTGAATTTCTAAACTTCTCTTTACTTTAAAGTAACCATATCATTTTCTAAACTGCTATACAATCATGTATATGGTCGAATCCAACCAAAAGTGTCCACGGGCCAAAAATAAAAGTCTGAAATAAAAATGTCTCCACAATTTTTTCCTTTTGCCCATTGATTGATGACATATTGGCCTTATAGGAACCAAAAGTGCCATTACTAATCTTGAAAAATAAATCCAGGACGTGTGATAGTAAATGTGATATCAAAACCCAATGTTACCTACGAATACCACTAGGATGCTTTCACTATCGCAATACTAATCAACCTAAAACAAATGGAATATTCCCATTAACGCTTTTTTCGTGTAATGTAGACCACAGGGTGTCAGGAAAATGCTAGCTCAACCAGAAAATATTTGTTTTATTTTTATAACGCGATCAATATGATCTTTGTCAATTTATGCTAGTTTATTTTTGAAAATGAAGTTTAGGTCAGTTTCTGTATTTTATTTATCAAATGAGTATGAATCAATTTACACATTGTATAGCGCGAGTAGGATATATGTTTTCAAGAATATTAGGAATTATACGCATACACCTAACGCTTTATACAATGAAAAGGTGAAGAAACCCGGTATTCAGTAGGTAACATGAACGATTTAACAATATCTATATTGAGTTTAGAGGTTTAAATTTGGCTATTATGGTAATGAATTAATAAAATGGTAGTTTTAGATCTCTTTCAGATGGTACGTCCAAATGAATAAATGCTATTACCTTAGATCAAAATTTTTGATGCTTTTAGCAAGATTTTGACCACTTCATTTTGATATACAAGTAGTTAATCAGCAATTTTACATAATAAATAATTGTTGAATGAATCCGTATATGGGTAATAATAGTGTCCTGGGGTACCGCTTAAAGTTTTTGACAATTAATTTCCATTGGTAGGGACACTTCATTACACATGTCATGTATTATGCTGTATTCGTAAGTAACATTTCAGTATTTGTAGGTAAGAATTAGACTTTTGGTGGATATCATAATCAAAACTTCATTTTATAAAGCACTTTGAATGTAATATTTTTTTATGCGTTTATTGATACTTAAGACCCTATCATGTATTAATAATGTCGGTTCACAGCGGTTGAAAGAGGATTGAAGTAAGAAACAAAGGCACTAAAGTGACTTTAATTTGATTAATTGCACACAAATCGCTTAAAACCGTTATTGCAGACTTGTGAAGTCCATCTTGGAGTCAGTTACGTCTTGTGGCCTTTCTTTTGAAGGCAACTACAATTAGCTTTATACCAGGGTCCATCACTGTGTTGTCTAGATCATGAGACAATGAGAACAGTCGTTTTTCCATGGTATTCAGTAGGTAACCTTATAAGCGAAAACGTCAAAAGTTACCTTCGAATAAATGAATTTGGACACAAATTACTCAGAAACCAGAAGGTCGGTAAACATTTAAAATGAAGCACACATGACAGTTGACAAATCCAAGTATTTATCCCTTCTAATCTTCTTTGAATCTGATTTTTCTTTCAAATGAGCAGACCGTCGTCTGTTTCAGTACATATTTTTCAACAATTAAGCCGTATTCGGTTTTGCATGGTGGGCATGTATGTGAATTCGCAACTTTCATTGACATATGATTTGATAGCAAACATACAGGCCTTCGTTATGTACCAATATGGGCATTGGCATGAATGGCGGTGTTTCACAATACTGTCATGATGTCAAATTGTATTCGTAGGTAATATTCTGTTACCGAAATTTACTTACTAATACTTGCTTTTATTGTTGACATCTCAGAAATATTTAAACGCAGGCTATTGAAACTTGGTAGAAATAAAGAGTGTATTACCCTGCACCTATTCCTTAACTATTGTTTACTATTCTCTCACTTTGTGGAAATGACACAGCTTTTAACATGTATTCGGAGGTAATGCATATTTTTTACCAAACCTACCTTTGTGCCATTTAGAATTTCTGGCAGCTAAACACAATATTAAAGATGTCCGAATACAATGCATTTCAGTATTGGACATATCAAAGCTTGTATCAATTGCGCATTTATTAGTGATTTCCATTTTTAAAGATATATCTAGTGCTATGAAAAATTGTATTCGTAGGTAATGTAAAAAATACCACTCAAAAATGATCACAAAAATTCATAATTATGTACAAATATGTGAAAAATTGAACAGGCAATCTTTGAATACACACCTTTCAGGAAATCAATTTAGATTCAATCCAATGACTTCTTTTCATAACTGATTTAGATGTTTTAAAAATACCTTAAGAAATATTTTGAAAAAATGGGTAAAAATAGCATGTTTTGGGGTCTCTGTGTCTAAATTTTTACCAGAAGGGGGTCTTATTATATATGGCGCGAAGCGTATGATCAAGGCGAATAAACACAATATAAAAACGAATGTCAATTGCTTAATACTTTTAAGTTATGGCCCTGAACATGCCGTGTACACTTTTCGTTGGATTCGACCATATGTTTGTAATTTTGTATTGTTAATGCGTCAATTTGATTCATATTTAGTGACACATTTGAAACTTCCATATTTACTTTGCTTTACTTTTCAAGTAATTCGCATCATTTCCTTCTTATTTTTAATGCGTCAGTTTGGTTCATAAAACAATGACACAATTTAGAAACTTCCAACTTAACTATATCAATGTCAATTCAGTTCACACTGACAAAAATGTGACTTTAAAACTTCCAAATTAAATAAATATCATTGTTCAGATATATTACACTAACTGTTCTGTATACAGGATAATCAAAGCATGGGGAAAATATTGCATCGCCATCACAGCTGACAAAATCATCATAATTACAGATCTAATTATTTATGTATACCACTTGTACATATGTGGTCAGTGAATTTTTCACTGGCATATCATTTATTAAGCTACTTGCGGTTCGCCATTATGCACTATAATGCGGGGGAGAGCCTCGAACTGGCAGCATACATGAAAGGAAGAATTATGTAACCTTACACAGAACGTTATGACTAGTTCAATTCCCATTCATGTATGCTGCCAGTTCGAGGCTCTCCCCGCACATAGTGCATAATGGCGGAACCGTGCAAGTAGCGAATGTATGTGGAGACTTTTTAACAATTTCTAATAAAATACTGCTAAAATAAAATATCAATTATAATAAAGTAGTATTTTTCAAAAATTCTTGAATTTAATTCATTATGTACTATGTGTATGATACTCCCGCAGTGCCAGTAACTGTGTGATGTTCAAAATTCATTTTTTAAACACTAATGAAAGAAAAATATTATCAAGGAAATATTGATTGAAAGATGTCTCGCAATATTATTCTTATGAACCCAGCAGATATATTACACTGCAATTAATCAATAATTTAATGATTATGATTTAATTACATCAAACCAGTGTTTGCCCATATTGTAATTGGCTTTTTAATCTTTAAAAGGCACTTAATCATCCGCCATTTTGTCTGTCCAATATGTCGTTGACACACACATATTAACAGTAATTTCATGCGCATCACGCACAAAACAAACCCTCCAAGAAGGCAATACTTACATCAAAACATACGTTTGATTCCTCCAAAATTGTACCGACTATCATATCATAAATTCCATACTGATATCATAAATCCACTGCTATATCCGTTTTTACGAAAGAATCTGAAACAGTCTACCGCGTGTAAAATCCAAAATATGGTACAAAAATATGTCTGCCGTATATCTGAGGTGATCTTAAATTCAAGCAGGGATGCTTTAGTGCATATTCAATGCTGCTGCACTACAAGCAAGCAATAGGAAGCCGTCCAAATCTACGTGCTTGCATAGCCATTGAATATTACACTGACATTTTCACTTTGGTTCCTGGTTCTTCATCCTGCATGGTTACAGTACAGTGAGTCATACTGGTGGGTGGAGAGTGTAAGGGAAACCAGCCAGGTTAGTGACGTATTGCTGCTTACCGATGACTGGGATGGATGTTAATAAGGCTAAAGGAAGAGTGTTGGCTGGAAAAAATTCAAGGGACCCACTGCAATTCTTACGGCACACTTTATATTAAATTTCGCAAGGTAATAGTTGTTGTTATGCAACTGTTGCAGCATTATTTTTTAATATAAACCAAATTTCATTTAATACTTGCTACAAATGAAAAACATTTATTGTTTTCAGGATTTTATTGCATATTATTATTATTGCAAGAGTTATTCCACCTTATAAAAATATTGAGGTAAAAAATGTCTCATATTATACAAGATTTCCAAAAAGTCAAGATATACTTACTTTGATTATTTGGTTTACAAGAGGAAAAATGGTCGACAAATTAAAAAAAATAAATAAAAAAACACCATAAATTAGCTGCATTTTGAACAGATATAATTTCCAACCATTGTAAGTACAAACCATTATTATAATAATAATTTGGGGCTTTTGGGTTTCTTTTTTTTTCACATTTTCTATATTTTCATGATCAGATTTCAGAATCCCAGCCATATGTATCCAAAACCCCAGGGGTTGGGAGGGGGGGGGGGGGGGGAGGGCACCCAACTTTTGAAAGTCAATGCTATGTGCCTGTCATATAGGCCCCCTTTTTTCAAAAAACCCACTGACCCCCCTTTTTTAAAGTCATACCTACTGATCCCTTTTTTTAGGTCCGACTTACCAATGACCCCCTTTTTTTCTAAAATTTATCATCAGAATGCCACAAAATAATGCAGAGACTTTCAAATTCTGTTATTTCAGCCAAATTCTATTGTAAATTTGGGGCAAGAAATAGAACTTTGCTCCATTTTTTTTAAATTTCTACCCGATAACCCATTTTTGGACATTTTATACCCAATGACCCCTTTTTTCACTATATTATACCCAATGACCCCCTTTTTCATTTTGTTTGTACATACTCAATGACCCGCTTTCTAAAAACAATGATTTGTACTGATAGGCCCTTACTGCGGAACGCTGATAGGCACATACCCATCACTTCTAAAGTTGCAAAGTTGAGTGCCCCCGGATCCATCAAAACCAAAAATCAATTCTTTTTCAAGTGTAAATCTCTACCCCTGGGGGCTACTCAGTACAAATAACCATGTACACAGGGGTGCCAATTTTCAATTTTAGAATGAATGGGTCATTTCTTTTCAAAATGGTCCTAAATTTTGGCAATATGCAATATAAATTTGGCCAAAATAATTGACTTATAGCGAAGGGTTCATGGTATATGAATGGGTCCACTTTCATATATAAAATCAACACATTTTCCAGATGGTAACGTAGCTTCATGGAGGACAGAGGAAGTGCCCCAAATCTACAATTGTTATGAAAACTGCCAAAAAACAACTTGTGCCCCCCCCCCCCAGTATCCGGCCTGTTACTGCCCTGACTCGAAAGCTAAGCCAAGTTTCATGTCCTGTGCGTGGATCGATATTCTATAAGAATATGAAATGATGGGTGTCAGTGTTTCAAATACGCAAAAAAGCCCAAGGCCATTAATTTTGTGCACTTGCTCTAAAATTAAACTTTTAATTTAAGGCCCCTCACTTTTTTTCACGCGCCCGAATAAATTAACCCAAATCTATAGGAAACCACAACTCATATAAGGAACACACACACATATTTCATTTTTATAGAACATTTTATTCACAACAAGGTAAGTTTTGCAGTACTTAATCAGTGCAGTGCGATTATGTCGACTCATGAATCCGGTGCAATGCATGTACATTTATGTGCAGCCAGAATTTCTTCGGGCCCGCACAGATGCTTTTTAGCGGGCCCTCACAGATTTTCACTGGCTGTATAGGATAAATGATCTCCAGATCTGAATCCAGATACATTTGAGAAAGGTTTCTTTTTTAACACAAGTCTCCACATACATAAATGACAGCCAGTGAAAAAATTTCACTGACCATCCAGGATTTGAACCTGGGACCTTCGGATCACCGGACCGATGCTCTGCCAACTGAGCTAATGAGTCAGACGGAGAAGAGCAGTGATGTTATTATCTATAGGCCTTCAGTTCAATACCCACCCTCTATCATCTTCTCATCTGATACATTTGATTTTTTGGATTAAAATAGTTTTCCAGAATCGTGATATACTTTATTTGATGCACAGCCCTGGATGCACAGTCTTTGACAGAGATGAAAACCGATTCATTCGAAAATCTGCAGTACAAATACCGAATTAAACTTACCCTGGATCAGTTCCCGAGACCCCTATTGGTAGGGAGTCCGGTGGAACGCAGAAAATCCAATTCCTATCTGTTTGTGTGTGAAAATGTCCAAAACTAACTTATCTATACCGTAAACAATTTTCACGTCATAAAAATCACAAAAAGTTTGCAGCTTAATATGTCCTTTTTCCCGTCAAAGATTTAGTGGAAATTAGCAAAAAAAAATTGTAAATATACAGCACTTTCCTTCATGCATGCCGTGGCCGTCCCCTGGGTGCGTTCATCTTGGCTGACGTACTTGCTTACCCATCGTCCTTTTATGCTTATAATTAATTCTACTTCTGGGACATTTCTTGAAATGATTATGTCATAGTGTTAAAGAAGAAAACCTGCCGATTCTGATGATACAAATTTGCCAGGGTATTTTCTTCTTGGAGGAGCAAATTTCGAGCTAAAAAGTGACTAGTAATTAGGTAATTTTTCTTTATTTTTTTTTTCATTTTCAACATCAAAAAAGTGATAGCTTAAGGCCCATATGGCCCGGGTATAGTGAAAAACTAAGCAGACAGGAGTTGGCAAGAACAAGCGATAAAATAAATTGTTCGGCTACTACACAGCGCGGTGTTGCGTGGTCATGAGCTAAACCCAGCCGTATTCGTCGGCTGCGCAAGGTAGTAATTTTAGCATTGGAAACGGGGAGGAATTGCTTAGCAAAAATGGATTATGTGCATTACACAGCAAGATTCAATTTTTGTTCCAGCTTTATAATAATTTATATGATATCTTCTGATTTTTAATTTTATAGTTTTGAAGTTCCGTACCATACAAAGGTACAGACGAATCCAATTTCACACATTCCTATACCTCAATGGCTGCCAAAGTTGGGCCCTGTCGGCTCAATCTCACCTAAAATGTGAAATAATGCAGCCTTGGAGGGTATTTTAAACTGCATTCTATCACCCGTGTTACACATAGACAAAAGAATGATGACAGTTGACACCACAAAATAATCTAACATCGATTTTTAAGCGGCTTTTTGGTGTTGCGGGGACCCAAAGATGCCTGACCAAATCCTGACCATAACTTGGCTCATTGGATTCGTCTATAACTTATTTTCCACTTTCACCAGATTGGTGTTGTTGTGGTCCCGGGTTGTGGTGCCATGAAAATTTGACAGACAAAAAACGGATTTTGAAAAATTAAAAAAACCATTGCATTTCTTTTTTGATGCGCTTTATTTAATACAGTGATACCAATTTGTTGGGGTTTTATAAAAAAAAAAATATCTACTTGTATACAGTCGTTCTCTGGGAACGGTTGTCTACTATACAACGTTGCTACAATTCAATAAAGCAAAAACTGGCAAAAACCTGTCTCGTTTTTGTCTCGTTTAAACCAGCAAAAATGGCAAAAACTCATGTAGTCAGTCAAATATTAAAAAGTACCGTAACACAGAAAGCTCATAAACAATATAGTCCAGGAGCAAGATCCCACAGGGGGCCTAAATAAGGACTTGGTTCATCCCCCACTACATACAAGGTTTGACACCATAGGTAGTTAGTATGGACCCTCTAGATCACTGCTAGGTAGGTAGTGGACTCAAATTGTGGTATCACTTTTTTTTTACTATATAAGTTCTATTAACAAAATTTGTTTGGTAAGTTGCCATTCATGTAATATTTTGAATATTTATATGTGTGTGGTGAGATCAACCGCTGTTTGTCAGGAAAATAGACTGAAAATGTAAAAATAGTTACTTTTCCACATGTAGCAGCGTGTGTATATAACAATATTAAGGGGTAGGGGAAATATAAACCATCATAACTCAACTTCAACTCATGATAATGAATTCATTTTGGAATTAATATGTAGCTAATTGATTGTTCAAACGTGTTAGTATTATTTTAAAGCAAAATTGTCAGGTAGATAGCCATAAAATGTGAGAAAAGGTTACTTTTCTATGTATAACCATGTCAAATATGGCTATCTACCTGACTATCTAATGAATTCATTTTGGTATCAACATGTAGCTTTGCTTTAAAATAATACTAACACATTTGAACAACCAATTAGCTACATATTAATTCCAAAATGAATTCATTATCATGAGTTGAAGTTGAGTTATGATGGTTTATATTTCCCCTACCCCTTAATATTGTTATATACACACGCTGCTACATGTGGAAAAGTAACTATTTTTTTATATTTTCAGTCTATTTTCCTGACAAACAGCGGTTGATCTCAACCCACACATATAAATATTCAAAATATTACATGAATGGCAACTTACCAAACAAATTTTGTTAATAGAACTTATATAGTTCAGCCGAGTGACATATTAAGACATGTAAAACACCCCAACCCTGAACTCTATACACAGTACACGGTACACCCCGCACCCACCCCCACATACCCACCCCCACCTACCCCAAACCCACACAACACAAACCAACATGCAAGCAAACATGCACATACATAAATATTTGAACCAGAACATCAAAGTTTGCCTAGATATGCTTGATATTAAAAACAAAAAAAAAAAATGGAAACTTAATTAATTTTGAAAATAGAAATTGACACAATAGTAAAATTTGAAGCCAATGTCACAAAAACACCCACCCTACGCATTGTTGTGAAAAATCTGATTTTTCACTAGTGTATGGACTGGCCACTTCAAATCATGATCAAATGAAACCTAGGTTTGCTTTCAAATAATACTAGGCAGTTAGAACAATCAATTAGTTACATATTCATACCAAAAAAAATTCATTATTATGAGTAAAAGTTGAGTTCTTGTAGTTTATATTTCCCCTACCCTTAATTTTGTCCTATTTTGGTGAATTTATGCGATTATCGTCCATACATAAAATGACCTGTAAAAAAAAGTGATACCACAATTTGAGTCCACTACCTACCTAGCAGTGATCTAGAGGGTCCATATGTAGTGGGGGATGAACGAAGTCATTTTTTTGAGGTTGCTGCTCCTGTACTAATAACACACAACTTTTAATCAATCATTCAACATATTTTTTTGTCTCGTCAAGTAAAATATATAAATAAGTTTGAATTTGATATGGCACAATTCAGTTAAATGGGGTATGAGCAATGGAAACCCATGCCTTTTAAATTTCTTTTTTATGTTGTCAAATCTGGCCTTTTCATCACGCTTTTAGTTTTTGCCATTTTGCCGGCAAAAACTGTTTTGCCAAGTGGTTAAAAGTAGTGATGTGGTCGGCACCGTTTTTTATTGTCGACATGTCGATATAATTCGTATACCGACGTCGACAGTGTGTCGACATAAAAAAATTCTAAAAAAAAAAATAATTTTTTTTAAATTTTCAAAAAAATATTTTGGCCAGAAAATCAAGTTATAGGCCCAAACTGACTTGTTATTCAAGGTTGAAACCAGAGAAATACTGCTACTCAAAAAAAAAAAATGCCAATTTTTTTACAAAGTTGAAAAAGTTGTACATTTTAATTACTTTTGTTTCTATTGAACAGCTAGCAATGCATACTAATTCAATGTGTCCCTGACTGTTCAATAGAAGCAAAGGTAATCAAAATGTACAAGTTCATCCAACTTTGTAAAAAAAATTGGCATTTTTTTTTTTAGTAGCAGTATTTCTCTGGTTTCCAACCTTGAATAACAAGTCAGTTTGGGCCTATAACTTGCTTTTCTAACAAAAAATATTTTTTGAAAAACTAAAAAAAAAAAAAAAAAAAAAAAAAAAAAAATTGTCGACATGATTTTTGATGTCGACATGTCGGCATACGTGCCGACGTCGACATTATGTCGACATAAGGCATGTCGACCACATCACTAGTTAAAAGTAAACCGCATTTTTTTCCGCCTGCGGCAAAAACCTACAAACCCTGGAATACAGTCAGTTTTCACTCATTGTTCAAAACCTGACATGTACACCAATATACAGCCCCCGAAATGGTCTACTTTTAGCGAACCTCAACTCTGAAACAGTTTAGTCGTAAATAAAAATGCGATCCCCAACCCTTTGGACAAATTTATAGCAGTCTCCGTGTAGGTCTCTGTGTCGAAGAATGCCCGGTACCTGCCTGGTACAAACATAGAAATGGCCACATTGCTTCAGTCCGGTTAATGAATATTTCTTCCGTACTCTAGGTTAGAGACTGACCGATCAGATCGGGAGCTTCCTAATCGGGCCGATTATTAGCTTATCGGTAGTGATCTGCATCGGCCGTTTTGTGCTCAGAGCATACATAATTATGGTAATACTTTGCGTACAAGTACCCTTTCAACATACAGGTGAAATTTACTCATGGCGATGGCAGCCATTGTTTACAATTGGGGAATCGGTAATCGGTGATCGGTGATCGAATCGGCAGATCAAAGAGGGAATTGATCGGCCAATCGGCCGATTCAGATAGGGACCTGATCGGTCAGACACTACTCTAGGTTCCAATGGGCTATTCCATTTAAAATCCACACTACCCCTATGGAAGATTTTGGAAATATCTTCAACAGGGGGAGTATGAATTTCAAATGGAATGAACACATTAGCAGCTTCATTTGAAACGCACCCTCCCTCTGTGGAAGATTCAGGTTGAATCTTTCTCAGAGGTTCAAATGGATCTGCCTAATATGACTAATTCCATTTGATATTCATACTCCCCCTGTGGCAGATATTTCCAAAATCGGTACGATTACCGAATAGGGTGCAACTTGCTAGACCTGATTCCAGTCCTCGTTTACGGAGTTTAGGGTTAGGGTTTAGGGTTGGGGTGGGGCAGTCTTGTAATAAGACTAGTAGAGTTGCACCCTATTCGGCAATCGCTCCCCAAAATCTTCCACAGGGGTAGTGTGGATTTTAAATGGAATAGCCCAATGTGGGCGTCACAGTGACTAGTCTCCTACACAACCAGATTGCGTCGGTCTGGACTCATTTAAGAAAAAAGGTGATCAATAAGGCTATGTGAAGAGAGGGATGAAACCAGCATTAGAGCCGCCATTTTGCCATGTGCGTTCTGCTCGTGAGAAAAATTACATTTTGTTGATGTTTATCCAACAAAATTTTTTCGATAACGGGTCATACTAGGTCGGATTTCAAAAAGGTGATCAATAAGGCTATGTGAAGAGAGGGATGAAATCAGCATTAGAGCCGCCATTTTGCCATGTGCGTTCTGCTCGTGAGAAAAATTACATTTTGTTGACGTTTATCAAACAAAATTTTCGATAACGGGTCATACTAGGTCGGATTTCAATTTTTTATTAGAAGTTACATGCTGTTTTGGGAATAACATGGGAAGTTTTGAGTTTATTTCAACTGGTGGTGTAGTATCGCATGGTGAGTTTGTGATGAGTTTCAACCATCCGATAGTAGGATATGAGACCTAAGCTAAAAAGGTCTTACGCATGCGCGGTGGTGTTCTTGAATTCTCTAATTCACTGTTATTGTTTCAGGCTGCCTGCTTGTTGTTCGAAATATTGTCTAACTGCAATGCGAGGCCGAGGGCATCTCGATTCTCGAGCAACTTGATACGAGTAATCAGTTCACAAGAGCCCCCCTTTTTTTTATACGTCGAACAACTGAATACAAGCACAATGTACGGACCAATATAATTTTTGTAAACATTTTAGGCCTATAACAAAATGTAAGTTCGTACAAATTGTACAACTATAGTTTCTACCCTATGACCTATAAAAGTTACATTATCAAAGTGTCCGCAAAAAACTGGTCATCGCATGCTGAAAACTAAGGATATTCACGCAGGGACAGGCCAAAAACCTTACCTCGATCATAAAATCCACCCGATGCATGTCATAAATAATTCATTATTACATTGTGTAGTTGTCACTGATTGTGTCCATGTATTGTTATTGCACCTGTGATCTCACGCGAGAGCAGTGGTCAAGCTGAATTTATACTCGATTGCTGGATCCCCACGTGAATTTGCCTCTCGAAAACCTCTACGAGGTTGTTGCATCGAGCACGCTGACTGGCTTAGCAATTATCCAAATAGTTTTGTAAACCAATCAGGTTAGACATACTCTAGGTATGCTTAGGGAATTCAAATTTGCCATCAAACTGCATCATTTTATATATCAAATTAAAGCCCTTGAGTAAACAAAGCCAAAACTGAAAACCTTTTTTCATAGCACTTTCCGTAGCAAAGTTACATCTTGTCAAAGATTGACTTTCATCAAACAATGTCAAAAAGATTCAGCTAGCAAAATTCCCCAAAACGGCATTTCGGGGTGTTTCTAGATCTTAATCTCATGATGATAGCAGCTTTTTTTAATGGAACTGCTATCAAAATCCCTCTAAAATTCCATGTGCGAGTGACTTATCACCATAAAAAATCATATATTTGGGTCAAGTGAAGTATAGAAAACATATAATGTAGGTTTCTTTCTTCGGCCAGTTGTTTTAAATTTCTATGTAAAAATGCATTGACATTGTCGGCGAATTTGGCTGACTAGCAAATGTGTTTGCCTGGCATACCTACATACTTTACTGGCGAGTCACATTAATTAATACCGTAAAAGGCCGTCACGTTCATTGATTGGCTTACGATTTCAAAGATTGCCCACACAGGGTATACCTTGCTCGAGAACTCTAGCCAAGAATTTGCTCACCAATAGCTTCACATTCTAGGCTAGAGACCTTTGCATTCAAAATCTAGTCGGATTCGCTGAAGCATGACACCGTGTAAAGCAATGGAAGGTCAGAAGTAAACACAGCCGATCACGACAGGCGATTGCATCAAAAATGTTGCTAAAATTACACTTCAGCAAAATTTTAGACTGTCCAAAATACGCAAATCTTGCTCAAAAGATACAGTTGACTCATCGAAATAACTTTCATTCAAATTTCAACATTAACAGAATAAATAAAAAAAAAAAAAAAAATTGAACCGCTGTCCGACCGAAAAACCATAGTAAAGTACTCTAGCATCGAATGCGTAACTATCGTGTGCAAATTCGAAGCTAGAGTTCTCGAACAAGGTATACCTTTTTTTGACCGGCTGATCAGTTCCCTACACCCCCCCTTTTGACTGGCCGATCAGTTCCTTACACTTCAAGTTCAAAACTGTCGGTGGCACCCCTACCCCTACCAAAAAAATTGAGTGCCCCCCCCCGGGGGGTGTTGCAACAACAAAATGAACAAGTCGTGCACATTTACGGCGATTTACATGTAAGCTTACGTTCATGAAAGTTCATCTGTCATGTCTGTGTTGGTATAAATTATGATTTTGATTTAAACTTTTGATCCAAACACAAGGAAATAATTCCTACCATCTGAAAATTCCGAGGTAGGAATTATTTCCTTGTGTTTGGATCAAAAGTTTAAATCAAAATCATTACATGTATTGTAAGCTTTAATATTATACATGTTATAAATCACAATTTTTTAGAAATCAAACTTATATTCTTACCCAGATTTCTTCTGTAATTCGCCCGTCAATTTTGATCGCAACCGGTCCATTGCTTCTAAGACTAAGCACTTAAAACTACACGTGTTTATAAGACACAAATTCGACGAATTTTAGGAGGTTTTCCGCTTCCGCAGGTGCCAGTCAGCCGGCAAGTCTTGTTTTTGTTTTGTTTATAAATTATATATAGAGGGCGTTGTTCAAATTTAAGTTCATGTCAGATGGGGGCGGACAGCATGCATAGTTTTATTCTGAATTTAGGAAAGCTAAATTTCTGGGGGAAAAAACGGTACTATTTTCAAGAGGGCTTTTTATGATTTTTTTGAAAATTTAGCATTTTTTGACCATTTTTGGTGCTAATTTCTCAAAGTTGGTTAAAATTCAAAAAAAAAAAAAAAAAAAAAAACGCGGTTCCTTAGGCCTATAGATATTTTTATCTAGTTTTCTAAGTTAAAAATTAATAAAATATAAAAATGGCCCAATATGAATATTTTGTTATACGTTGAACTGAACGAAAAAGAAGTGGGCCAAAAACCCAGTTTTGGGGGATTTGGGGCCAAAATGAGCATTTTTGCCCAAATTTAACCTCATTATTTATCAAGTCTTTGCCGTTCTGAACATGTAGGCCTAGGCCTATACTTTTAAACTACTTTAGACCAACAATTTAGCAGTTATGAGGCCCGAAAGTTTCCATACTGAATTCACGGGTTAAGACCAACCTTTTTAGGGGCTGTGCAATAATTATGAGCCCTGGGGAGGGTAAAATTGGGGCTCAACAAGTTTAATTTGAGAAGAAAGGTGATCTACGAGGCTAAGAAAAAACGGTGATCAACAAGGCTATGTGCAGCGAGGGATCTACGAGGCTTAGGCCTAATATGAGAAGAAAGGGGATCTACGAGGCTAATTTAAGAAAAAAGGTGATCAACAAGGCTATGTGAAGAGAGGGATCTATGAGGCTTAATTTGAGAAGAAAGGTGATCTACGAGGCTCATTTAAGAAAAAATATGATCAACAAGGCTATGTGAAGAGAGGGATCTATGAGGCTTATAATTTGAGAAGAAAGGTGATCTACGAGGCTCATTTAAGAAAAAAGGTGATCAACAAGGCTATGTGAAGAGAGGGATCTATGAGGCTTAATATGAGAAGAAAGGTGATCTACGAGGCTCATCTAAGAAAAAAGATGATCAACAAGGCTTTGTGAAACGAGGTATCTATGAGGCTTAATTTGAGAAGAAAGGTGATCTACGAGGCTAATTTAAGAAAAAAGATGATCAACAAGGCTATGTGAAACGAGGTAGGGGCCTATCTATGAGCCTTAATATGAGAAAAAAAGGGGATCTACGAGGCTCATTTAAGGAAAAAGATGATCAACAAGGCTATGTGAAACGAGGTATCTATGAGGCTTAATATGAGAAGAAAGGTGATCTACGAGGCTAATTTAAGAAAAAAGATGATCAACAAGGCTATGTGAAACGAGGTATCTATGAGGCTTAATATGAGAAGAAAGGTGATCTACGAGGCTCATTTAAGGAAAAAGATGATCAACAAGGCTATGTAAAACGAGGTATCTATGAGGCTTAATATGAGAAGAAAGGTGATCTACGAGGCTAATTTAAGAAAAAAGATGATCAACAAGGCTATGTGAAACGAGGTATCTATGAGGCTTAATATGAGAAGAAAGGTGATCTACGAGGCTCATTTAAGAAAAAAGATGATCAACAAGGCTATGTGAAACGAGGTATCTATGAGCCTTAATATGAGAAAAAAGGGGATCTACGAGGCTCATTTAAGGAAAAAGATGATCAACAAGGCTATGTGAAACGAGGTATCTATGAGGCTTAATATGAGAAGAAAGGGGATCTACGAGGATCATTTAAGAAAAAAGATGATCAACAAGGCTATGTGAAACGAGGTATCTATGAGGCTTAATATGAGAAAAAAGGGGATCTACGAGGCTCATTTAAGAAAAAAGATGATCAACAAGGCTATGTGAAACGAGGTATCTATGAGGCTTAATATGAGAAGAAAGGGGATCTACGAGGCTCATTTAAGAAAAAAGATGATCAACAAGGCTATGTGAAACGAGGTATCTATGAGGCTTAATATGAGAAGAAAGGGAATCTACGAGGCTCATTTAAGTAAAAAGATGATCAACAAGGCTATGTGATGTGAAACGAGGTATCTATGAGGCTTAATATGAGAAGAAAGGGAATCTACGAGGCTCATTTAAGAAAAAAGATGATCAACAAGGCTATGTGAAACGAGGTATCTATGATGCTTAATATGAGAAGAAAGGGGATCTACGAGGCTCATTTAAGAAAAAAGATGATCAACAAGGCTTTGTGAAACGAGGTATCTATGATGCTTAATATGAGAAGAAAGGGGATCTACGAGGCTAATTTAAGAAAAAAGATGATCAAAAAGGCTTTGTGAAACGAGGTATCTACGAGGCTTAATATGAGAAGAAAGGTGATCTACGAGGCTCATTTAAGAAAAAAGATGATCAACAAGGCTATGTGAAACGAGGTATCTATGAGGCTTAATATGAGAAGAAAGGGGATCTACGAGGCTCATTTAAGAAAAAAGATGATCAACAAGGCTATGTGAAACGAGGTATCTATGAGGCTTAATATGAGAAGAAAGGGGATCTACGAGGCTCATTTAAGAAAAAGATGATCAACAAAGCTATGTGAAACGAGGTATCTATGAGGCTTAATATGAGAAGAAAGGGGATCTACGAGGCTCATTTAAGAAAAAAGATGATCAACAAGGCTATGTGAAGAGAGGGATCTATAGGCTTAATTTGAGAAGAAATGTGATCTACGAGGCTCATTTAAGAAAAAAGATGATCAACAAGGCTATGTGAAGAGAGGGATCTATGAGGCTTAGGCATAATTTGAGAAGAAAGGGGATCTACGAGGCTCATTTAAGAAAAAAGGTGATCAACAAGGCTATGTGAAGAGAGGGATCTATAGGCTTAATTTGAGAAGAAATGTGATCTACGAGGCTCATTTAAGAAAAAAGATGATCAACAAGGCTATGTGAAGAGAGGGATCTATGAGGCTTAGGCATAATTTGAGAAGAAAGGGGATCTACGAGGCTCATTTAAGAAAAAAGGTGATCAACAAGGCTATGTGAAGAGAGGGATCTATAGGCTTAATTTGAGAAGAAATGTGATCTACGAGGCTCATTTAAGAAAAAAGATGATCAACAAGGCTATGTGAAGAGAGGGATCTATGAGGCTTAATTTGAGAAGAACGGGGATCTACGAGGCTAATTTAAGAAAAAAGATGATCAACAAGGCTATGTGAAACGAGGTATCTATGAGGCTTAATATGAGAAGAAAGGGGATCTACGAGGCTCATTAAAAAAAAAATATCAACAAGGCTATGTGAAACGAGGTATCTATGAGGCTTAATATGAGAAGAAAGGTGATCTACGAGGCTCATTTAAGAAAAAAGGTGATCAAAACGGCTTTGTGAAACGAGGTGTCTACGAGGCTTAATATGAGAAGAAAGGTGATCTACGAGGCTCATTTAAGAAAAAAAGATGATCAACAAGGCTTTGTGAAACGAGGTATCTATGAGGCTTAATATGAGAAGAAAGGGGATCTACGAGGCTACTTTAAGAAAAAAGATGATCAACAAAGCTATGTGAAACGAGGTATCTATGAGGCTTAATATGAGAAGAAAGGGGATCTACGAGGCTCATTTAAGAAAAAAGATGATCAACAAGGCTATGCGAAACGAGGTATCTACGAGGCTTAATATGAGAAGAAAGGTGATCTACGAGGCTCATTTAAGAAAAAAAGATGATCAACAAGGCTTTGTGATGTGAAACGAGGTATCTATGAGGCTTAATATGAGAAGAAAGGTGATCTACGAGGCTCATTTAAGAAAAAAGATGATCAACAAGGCTATGTGAAACGAGGTATCTATGAGGCTTAATATGAGACGAAAGGGGATCTACGAGGCTCATTTAAGAAAAAAGATGATCAACAAGGCTTTGTGAAACGAGGTATTTATGAGGCTTAATATGAGAAGAAAGGGGATCTACGAGGCTCATTTAAGAAAAAAGATGATCAACAAGGCTATGTGAAACGAGGTATCTATGAGGCTTAATATGAGAAGAAAGGTGATCTACGAGGCTCATTTAAAAAAAAAAGATGATCAACAAGGCTATGTGAAACGAGGTATCTATAAGGCTTAATATGAGAAGAAAGGGGATCTACGAGGCTCATTTAAGAAAAAAGATGATCAACAAGGCTATGTGAAACGAGGTATCTATGAGGCTTAATATGAGAAGGAAGGGGATCTGCGAGGCTCATTTAAGAAAAAAGATGATCAACAAGGCTATGTGAAACGAGGTAGGCCTATCTATGAGGCTTAATATGAGAAGAAAGGGTATCTACGAGGCTCATTTAAGAAAAAAGATGATCAACAAGGCTTTGTGAAACGAGGTATCTACGAGGCTTAATATGAGAAGAAAGGGATCTACGAGGCTCAGTTAAGAAAAAAGATGATCAACAAGGTTATGTGAAACGAGGTATCTATGAGCTTAATATGAGAAGAAAGGGGATCTACGAGGTTATTTTAAGAAAAAAGATGATCAACAAGGCTATGTGAAACGAGGTATCTATATGAGGCTTTATGAGAAGAAAGGGGATCTACGAGGCTCATTTAAGAAAAAAGGTGATCAACAAGGCTATGTGAAACGAGGTATCTATGAGGCTTAATATGAGAAGAAAGGGGATCTACGAGGCTCATTTAAGAAAAAAAGATGATCAACAAGGCTTTGTGAAACGAGGTATCTATGATGCTTAATATGAGAAGAAAGGGGATCTACGAGGCTAATTTAAGAAAAAAGATGATCAAAAAGGCTTTGTGAAACGAGGTATCTACGAGGCTTAATATGAGAAGAAAGGTGATCTACGAGGCTCATTTAAGAAAAAAAGATGATCAACAAGGCTATGTGAAACGAGGTATCTATGAGGCTTAATATGAGAAGAAAGGGGATCTACGAGGCTCATTTAAGAAAAAAGATGATCAACAAGGCTATGTGAAACGAGGTATCTATGAGGCTTAATATGAGAAGAAAGGGGATCTACGAGGCTCATTTAAGAAAAAAGATGATCAACAAAGCTATGTGAAACGAGGTATCTATGAGGCTTAATATGAGAAGAAAGGGGATCTACGAGGCTAATTTAAGAAAAAAGATGATCAACAAGGCTATGTGAAGAGAGGGATCTATAGGCTTAATTTGAGAAGAAATGTGATCTACGAGGCTCATTTAAGAAAAAAGATGATCAACAAGGCTATGTGAAGAGAGGGATCTATGAGGCTTAGGCATAAAGAAGAAAGGGATCTACGAGGCTCATTTAAGAAAAAAGGTGATCAACAAGGCTATGTGAAGAGAGGGATCTATAGGCTTAATTTGAGAAGAAATGTGATCTACGAGGCTCATTTAAGAAAAAAGATGATCAACAAGGCTATGTGAAGAGAGGGATCTATGAGGCTTAGGCATAATTTGAGAAGAAAGGGGATCTACGAGGCTCATTTAAGAAAAAAGGTGATCAACAAGGCTATGTGAAGAGAGGGATCTATAGGCTTAATTTGAGAAGAAATGTGATCTACGAGGCTCATTTAAGAAAAAAGATGATCAACAAGGCTATGTGAAGAGAGGGATCTATGAGGCTTAGGCATAATTTGAGAAGAAAGGGGATCTACGAGGCTCATTTAAGAAAAAAAGGTGATCAACAAGGCTATGTGAAGAGAGGGATCTATAGGCTTAATTTGAGAAGAAATGTGATCTACGAGGCTCATTTAAGAAAAAGGATGATCAACAAGGCTATGTGAAGAGAGGGATCTATGAGGCTTAATTTGAGAAGAACGGGGATCTACGAGGCTAATTTAAAAAAAAAGATGACCAACAAGGCTATGTAAAACGAGGTATCTATGAGGCTTAATATGAGAAGAAAGGGGATCTACGAGGCTCATTTAAAAAAAAAAGATATCAACAAGGCTATGTGAAACGAGGTATCTATGAGGCTTAATATGAGAAGAAAGGTGATCTACGAGGCTCATTTAAGAAAAAAGGTGATCAAAACGGCTTTGTGAAACGAGGTGTCTACGAGGCTTAATATGAGAAGAAAGGTGATCTACGAGGCTCATTTAAGAAAAAAGATGATCAACAAGGCTTTGTGAAACGAGGTATCTATGAGGCTTAATATGAGAAGAAAGGGGATCTACGAGGCTACTTTAAGAAAAAAGATGATCAACAAAGCTATGTGAAACGAGGTATCTATGAGGCTTAATATGAGAAGAAAGGGGATCTACGAGGCTCATTTAAGAAAAAAGATGATCAACAAGGCTATGCGAAACGAGGTATCTACCAGGCTTAATATGAGAAGAAAGGTGATCTACGAGGCTCATTTAAGAAAAAAGATGATCAACAAGGCTTTGTGATGTGAAACGAGGTATCTATGAGGCTTAATATGAGAAGAAAGGTGATCTACGAGGCTCATTTAAGAAAAAAGATGATCAACAAGGCTATGTGAAACGAGGTATCTATGAGGCTTAATATGAGACGAAAGGGGATCTACGAGGCTCATTTAAGAAAAAAGATGATCAACAAGGCTTTGTGAAACGAGGTATTTATGAGGCTTAATATGAGAAGAAAGGGGATCTACGAGGCTCATTTAAGAAAAAAAGATGATCAACAAGGCTATGTGATGTGAGGTATCTATGAGGCTTAATATATGAGAAGAAAGGTGATCTACGAGGCTCATTTAAGAAAAAAGATGATCAACAAGGCTATGTGAAACGAGGTATCTATGAGGCTTAATATGAGAAGAAAGGTGATCTACGAGGCTCATTTAAGAAAAAAAGATGATCAACAAGGCTATGTGAAACGAGGTATCTATGAGGCTTAATATGAGAAGAAAGGTGATCTACGAGGCTCATTTAAGAAAAAAAGATGATCAACAAGGCTATGTGAAACGAGGTATCTATAAGGCTTAATATGAGAAGAAAGGGGATCTACGAGGCTCATTTAAGAAAAAGGTGATCAACAAGGCTATGTGAAACGAGGTATCTATGAGGCTTAATATGAGAAGGAAGGGGATCTGCGAGGCTCATTTAAGAAAAAAAGATGATCAACAAGGCTATGTGAAACGAGGTAGGCCTATCTATGAGGCTTAATATGAGAAGAAAGGGTATCTACGAGGCTCATTTAAGAAAAAAGATGATCAACAAGGCTTTGTGAAACGAGGTATCTACGAGGCTTAATATGAGAAGAAAGGGGATCTACGAGGCTCAGTTAAGAAAAAAGATGATCAACAAGGTTATGTGAAACGAGGTATCTATGAGCTTAATATGAGAAGAAAGGGGATCTACGAGGTTATTTTAAGAAAAAAGATGATCAACAAGGCTATGTGAAACGAGGTATCTATATGAGGCTTTATGAGAAGAAAGGGGATCTACGAGGCTCATTTAAGATTAAAAAGGTGATCAACAAGGCTATGTGAAACGAGGTATCTATGAGGCTTAATATGAGAAGAAAGGGGATCTACGAGGCTCATTTAAGAAAAAAAAGATGATCAACAAGGCTTTGTGAAACGAGGTATCTATGATGCTTAATATGAGAAGAAAGGGGATCTACGAGGCTAATTTAAGAAAAAAGATGATCAAAAAGGCTTTGTGAAACGAGGTATCTACGAGGCTTAATATGAGAAGAAAGGTGATCTACGAGGCTCAATTAAGAAAAAAAGATGATCAACAAGGCTATGTGAAACGAGGTATCTATGAGGCTTAATATGAGAAGAAAGGGGATCTACGAGGCTCATTTAAGAAAAAAGATGATCAACAAGGCTATGTGAAACGAGGTATCTATGAGGCTTAATATGAGAAGAAAGGGGATCTACGAGGCTCATTTAAGAAAAAAGATGATCAACAAAGCTATGTGAAACGAGGTATCTATGAGGCTTAATATGAGAAGAAAGGGGAAGAAAGGTGATCAACAAGGCTATGTGAAGAGAGGGATCTATAGGCTTAATTTGAGAAGAAATGTGATCTACGAGGCTCATTTAAGAAAAAAGAAGAACAACAAGGCTATGTGAAGAGAGGGATCTATGAGGCTTAGGCATAATTTGAGAAGAAAGGGGATCTACGAGGCTCATTTAAGAAAAAAGGTGATCAACAAGGCTATGTGAAGAGAGGAGCTATAGGCTTAATTTGAGAAGAAATGTGATCTACGAGGCTCATTTAAGAAAAAAGATGATCAACAAGGCTATGTGAAGAGAGGGATCTATGAGGCTTAGGCATAATTTGAGAAGAAAGGGGATCTACGAGGCTCATTTAAGAAAAAAGGTGATCAACAAGGCTATGTGAAGAGAGGGATCTATAGGCTTAATTTGAGAAGAAATGTGATCTACGAGGCTCATTTAAGAAAAAAGATGATCAACAAGGCTATGTGAAGAGAGGGATCTATGAGGCTTAATTTGAGAAGAACGGGGATCTACGAGGCTAATTTAAGAAAAAAGATGATCAACAAGGCTATGTGAAACGAGGTATCTATGAGGCTTAATATGAGAAGAAAGGGGATCTACGAGGCTCATTTAAAAAAAAAATATCAACAAGGCTATGTGAAACGAGGTATCTATGAGGCTTAATATGAGAAGAAAGGTGATCTACGAGGCTCATTTAAGAAAAAAGGTGATCAAAACGGCTTTGTGAAACGAGGTGTCTACGAGGCTTAATATGAGAAGAAAGGTGATCTACGAGGCTCATTTAAGAAAAAAGATGATCAACAAGGCTTTGTGAAACGAGGTATCTATGAGGCTTAATATGAGAAGAAAGGGGATCTACGAGGCTACTTTAAGAAAAAAGATGATCAACAAAGCTATGTGAAACGAGGTATCTATGAGGCTTAATATGAGAAGAAAGGGGATCTACGAGGCTCATTTAAGAAAAAAGATGATCAACAAGGCTATGCGAAACGAGGTATCTACGAGGCTTAATATGAGAAGAAAGGTGATCTACGAGGCTCATTTAAGAAAAAAGATGATCAACAAGGCTTTGTGATGTGAAACGAGGTATCTATGAGGCTTAATATGAGAAGAAAGGTGATCTACGAGGCTCATTTAAGAAAAAAGATGATCAACAAGGCTATGTGAAACGAGGTATCTATGAGGCTTAATATGAGAAGAAAGGGGATCTACGAGGCTCATTTAAGAAAAAAAGATGATCAACAAGGCTTTGTGAAACGAGGTATTTATGAGGCTTAATATGAGAAGAAAGGGGATCTACGAGGCTCATTTAAGAAAAAAAAGATGATCAACAAGGCTATGTGATGTGAGGTATCTATGAGGCTTAATATATGAGAAGAAAGGTGATCTACGAGGCTCATTTAAGAAAAAAGATGATCAACAAGGCTATGTGAAACGAGGTATCTATGAGGCTTAATATGAGAAGAAAGGTGATCTACGAGGCTCATTTAAGAAAAAAGATGATCAACAAGGCTATGTGAAACGAGGTATCTATGAGGCTTAATATGAGAAGAAAGGTGATCTACGAGGCTCATTTATGAAGGCTATGTGAAACGAGGTATCTATAAGGCTTAATATGAGAAGAAAGGGGATCTACGAGGCTCATTTAAGAAAAAAGATGATCAACAAGGCTATGTGAAACGAGGTATCTATGAGGCTTAATATGAGAAGGAAGGGGATCTGCGAGGCTCATTTAAGAAAAAAAGATGATCAACAAGGCTATGTGAAACGAGGTAGGCCTATCTATGAGGCTTAATATGAGAAGAAAGGGTATCTACGAGGCTCATTTAAGAAAAAAGATGATCAACAAGGCTTTGTGAAACGAGGTATCTACGAGGCTTAATATGAGAAGAAAGGGATCTACGAGGCTCAGTTAAGAAAAAAGATGATCAACAAGGTTATGTGAAACGAGGTATCTATGAGCTTAATATGAGAAGAAAGGGGATCTACGAGGTTATTTTAAGAAAAAAGATGATCAACAAGGCTATGTGAAACGAGGTATCTATATGAGGCTTTATGAGAAGAAAGGGGATCTACGAGGCTCATTTAAGAAAAAAGGTGATCAACAAGGCTATGTGAAACGAGGTATCTATGAGGCTTAATATGAGAAGAAAGGGGATCTACGAGGCTCATTTAAGAAAAAAGATGATCAACAAGGCTTTGTGAAACGAGGTATCTATGATGCTTAATATGAGAAGAAAGGGGATCTACGAGGCTAATTTAAGAAAAAAGATGATCAAAAAGGCTTTGTGAAACGAGGTATCTACGAGGCTTAATATGAGAAGAAAGGTGATCTACGAGGCTCATTTAAGAAAAAAGATGATCAACAAGGCTATGTGAAACGAGGTATCTATGAGGCTTAATATGAGAAGAAAGGGGATCTACGAGGCTCATTTAAGAAAAAAGATGATCAACAAGGCTATGTGAAACGAGGTATCTATGAGGCTTAATATGAGAAGAAAGGGGATCTACGAGGCTCATTTAAGAAAAAAGATGATCAACAAAGCTATGTGAAACGAGGTATCTATGAGGCTTAATATGAGAAGAAAGGGGATCTACGAGGCTAATTTAAGAAAAAAGATGATCAACAAGGCTATGTGAAGAGAGGGATCTATAGGCTTAATTTGAGAAGAAATGTGATCTACGAGGCTCATTTAAGAAAAAAGATGATCAACAAGGCTATGTGAAGAGAGGGATCTATGAGGCTTAGGCATAATTTGAGAAGATAGGGGATCTACGAGGCTCATTTAAGAAAAAAGGTGATCAACAAGGCTATGTGAAGAGAGGGATCTATAGGCTTAATTTGAGAAGAAATGTGATCTACGAGGCTCATTTAAGAAAAAAGATGATCAACAAGGCTATGTGAAGAGAGGATCTATGAGGCTTAGGCATAATTTGAGAAGAAAGGGGATCTACGAGGCTCATTTAAGAAAAAAGGTGATCAACAAGGCTATGTGAAGAGAGGGATCTATAGGCTTAATTTGAGAAGAAATGTGATCTACGAGGCTCATTTAAGAAAAAAGATGATCAACAAGGCTATGTGAAGAGAGGGATCTATGAGGCTTAATTTGAGAAGAACGGGGATCTACGAGGCTAATTTAAGCAAAAAGATGATCAACAAGGCTATGTGAAACGAGGTATCTATGAGGCTTAATATGAGAAGAAAGGGGATCTACGAGGCTCATTTAAAAAAAAAAAATCAACAAGGCTATGTGAAACGAGGTATCTATGAGGCTTAATATGAGAAGAAAGGTGATCTACGAGGCTCATTTAAGAAAAAAGGTGATCAAAACGGCTTTGTGAAACGAGGTGTCTACGAGGCTTAATATGAGAAGAAAGGTGATCTACGAGGCTCATTTAAGAAAAAAGATTATCAACAAGGCTTTGTGAAACGAGGTATCTATGAGGCTTAATATGAGAAGAAAGGGGATCTACGAGGCTACTTTAAGAAAAAAAGATGATCAACAAGGCTATGTGAAACGAGGTATCTATGAGGCTTAATATGAGAAGAAAGGGGATCTACGAGGCTCATTTAAGAAAAAAGATGATCAACAAGGCTATGCGAAACGAGGTATCTACGAGGCTTAATATGAGAAGAAAGGTGATCTACGAGGCTCATTTAAGAAAAAAAGATGATCAACAAGGCTGTGATGTGAAACGAGGTATCTATGAGGCTTAATATGAGAAGAAAGGTGATCTACGAGGCTCATTTAAGAAAAAAGATGATCAACAAGGCTATGTGAAACGAGGTATCTATGAGGCTTAATATGAGACGAAAGGGGATCTACGAGGCTCATTTAAGAAAAAAAGATGATCAACAAGGCTTTGTGAAACGAGGTATTTATGAGGCTTAATATGAGAAGAAAGGGGATCTACGAGGCTCATTTAAGAAAAAAAGATGATCAACAAGGCTATGTGATGTGAGGTATCTATGAGGCTTAATATATGAGAAGAAAGGTGATCTACGAGGCTCATTTAAGAAAAAAGATGATCAACAAGGCTATGTGAAACGAGGTATCTATGAGGCTTAATATGAGAAGAAAGGTGATCTACGAGGCTCATTTAAGAAAAAAGATGATCAACAAGGCTATGTGAAACGAGGTATCTACGAGGCTTAATATGAGAAGAAAGGTGATCTACGAGGCTCATTTAAGAAAAAAAGATGATCAACAAGGCTATGTGAAACGAGGTATCTATGAGGCTTAATATGAGAAGAAAGGTGATCTACGAGGCTCATTTAAGAAAAAAAAGATGATCAACAAGGCTATGTGAAACGAGGTATCTATAAGGCTTAATATGAGAAGAAAGGGGATCTACGAGGCTCATTTAAGAAAAAAGATGATCAACAAGGCTATGTGAAACGAGGTATCTATGAGGCTTAATATGAGAAGGAAGGGGATCTGCGAGGCTCATTTAAGAAAAAAAGATGATCAACAAGGCTATGTGAAACGAGGTAGGCCTATCTATGAGGCTTAATATGAGAAGAAAGGGTATCTACGAGGCTCATTTAAGAAAAAAGATGATCAACAAGGCTTTGTGAAACGAGGTATCTACGAGGCTTAATATGAGAAGAAAGGGGATCTACGAGGCTCAGTTAAGAAAAAAAAAAAGATGATCAACAAGGTTATGTGAAACGAGGTATCTATGAGCTTAATATGAGAAGAAAGGGATCTACGAGGTTATTTTAAGAAAAAGATGATCAACAAGGCTATGTGAAACGAGGTATCTATATGAGGCTTTATGAGAAGAAAGGGGATCTACGAGGCTCATTTAAGAAAAAAGGTGATCAACAAGGCTATGTGAAACGAGGTATCTATGAGGCTTAATATGAGAAGAAAGGGGATCTACGAGGCTCATTTAAGAAAAAAGATGATCAACAAGGCTTTGTGAAACGAGGTATCTATGATGCTTAATATGAGAAGAAAGGGGATCTACGAGGCTAATTTAAGAAAAAAGATGATCAAAAAGGCTTTGTGAAACGAGGTATCTACGAGGCTTAATATGAGAAGAAAGGTGATCTACGAGGCTCATTTAAGAAAAAAGATGATCAACAAGGCTATGTGAAACGAGGTATCTACGAGGCTTAATATGAGAAGAAAGGGGATCTACGAGGCTCATTTAAGAAAAAAGATGATCAACAAGGCTATGTGAAACGAGGTATCTATGAGGCTTAATATGAGAAGAAAGGGGATCTACGAGGCTCATTTAAGAAAAAAAGATGATCAACAAGGCTATGTGAAACGAGGTATCTATGAGGCTTAATATGAGAAGAAAGGGGATCTACGAGGCTCATTTAAGAAAAAAGATGATCAACAAAGCTATGTGAAACGAGGTATCTATGAGGCTTAATATGAGAAGAAAGGGGATCTACGAGGCTAATTTAAGAAAAAAGATGATCAACAAGGCTATGTGAAGAGAGGGATCTATAGGCTTAATTTGAGAAGAAATGTGATCTACGAGGCTCATTTAAGAAAAAAGATGATCAACAAGGCTATGTGAAGAGAGGGATCTATGAGGCTTAGGCATAATTTGAGAAGAAAGGGGATCTACGAGGCTCATTTAAGAAAAAAGGTGATCAACAAGGCTATGTGAAGAGAGGGATCTATAGGCTTAATTTGAGAAGAAATGTGATCTACGAGGCTCATTTAAGAAAAAAGATGATCAACAAGGCTATGTGAAGAGAGGGATCTATGAGGCTTAGGCATAATTTGAGAAGAAAGGGGATCTACGAGGCTCATTTAAGAAAAAAGGTGATCAACAAGGCTATGTGAAGAGAGGGATCTATAGGCTTAATTTGAGAAGAAATGTGATCTACGAGGCTCATTTAAGAAAAAAGATGATCAACAAGGCTATGTGAAGAGAGGGATCTATGAGGCTTAATTTGAGAAGAACGGGGATCTACGAGGCTAATTTAAGAAAAAGATGATCAACAAGGCTATGTGAAACGAGGTATCTATGAGGCTTAATATGAGAAGAAAGGGGATCTACGAGGCTCATTTAAAAAAAAAATATCAACAAGGCTATGTGAAACGAGGTATCTATGAGGCTTAATATGAGAAGAAAGGTGATCTACGAGGCTCATTTAAGAAAAAAGGTGATCAAAACGGCTTTGTGAAACGAGGTGTCTACGAGGCTTAATATGAGAAGAAAGGTGATCTACGAGGCTCATTTAAGAAAAAAGATGATCAACAAGGCTTTGTGAAACGAGGTATCTATGAGGCTTAATATGAGAAGAAAGGGGATCTACGAGGCTACTTTAAGAAAAAAGATGATCAACAAAGCTATGTGAAACGAGGTATCTATGAGGCTTAATATGAGAAGAAAGGGGATCTACGAGGCTCATTTAAGAAAAAAGATGATCAACAAGGCTATGCGAAACGAGGTATCTACGAGGCTTAATATGAGAAGAAAGGTGATCTACGAGGCTCATTTAAGAAAAAAAAGATGATCAACAAGGCTTTGTGATGTGAAACGAGGTATCTATGAGGCTTAATATGAGAAGAAAGGTGATCTACGAGGCTCATTTAAGAAAAAAGATGATCAACAAGGCTATGTGAAACGAGGTATCTATGAGGCTTAATATGAGACGAAAGGGGATCTACGAGGCTCATTTAAGAAAAAAGATGATCAACAAGGCTTTGTGAAACGAGGTATTTATGAGGCTTAATATGAGAAGAAAGGGGATCTACGAGGCTCATTTAAGAAAAAAGATGATCAACAAGGCTATGTGATGTGAGGTATCTATGAGGCTTAATATATGAGAAGAAAGGTGATCTACGAGGCTCATTTAAGAAAAAGATGATCAACAAGGCTATGTGAAACGAGGTATCTATGAGGCTTAATATGAGAAGAAAGGTGATCTACGAGGCTCATTTAAGAAAAAAGATGATCAACAAGGCTATGTGAAACGAGGTATCTACGAGGCTTAATATGAGAAGAAAGGTGATCTACGAGGCTCATTTAAGAAAAAAGATGATCAACAAGGCTATGTGAAACGAGGTATCTATGAGGCTTAATATGAGAAGAAAGGTGATCTACGAGGCTCATTTAAGAAAAAAAGATGATCAACAAGGCTATGTGAAACGAGGTATCTATAAGGCTTAATATGAGAAGAAAGGGGATCTACGAGGCTCATTGAAGAAAAAAGATGATCAACAAGGCTATGTGAAACGAGGTATCTATGAGGCTTAATATGAGAAGGAAGGGGATCTGCGAGGCTCATTTAAGAAAAAAAAAGATGATCAACAAGGCTATGTGAAACGAGGTAGGCCTATCTATGAGGCTTAATATGAGAAGAAAGGGTATCTACGAGGCTCATTTAAGAAAAAAAGATGATCAACAAGGCTTTGTGAAACGAGGTATCTACGAGGCTTAATATGAGAAGAAAGGGGATCTACGAGGCTCAGTTAAGAAAAAAGATGATCAACAAGGTTATGTGAAACGAGGTATCTATGAGCTTAATATGAGAAGAAAGGGGATCTACGAGGTTATTTTAAGAAAAAAGATGATCAACAAGGCTATGTGAAACGAGTTATCTATATGAGGCTTTATGAGAAGAAAGGGGATCTACGAGGCTCATTTAAGAAAAAAGGTGATCAACAAGGCTATGTGAAACGAGGTATCTATGAGGCTTAATATGAGAAGAAAGGGGATCTACGAGGCTCATTTAAGAAAAAAGATGATCAACAAGGCTTTGTGAAACGAGGTATCTATGATGCTTAATATGAGAAGAAAGGGGATCTACGAGGCTAATTTAAGAAAAAAGATGATCAAAAGGCTATGTGAAACGAGGTATCTACGAGGCTTAATATGAGAAGAAAGGTGATCTACGAGGCTCATTTAAGAAAAAAGATGATCAACAAGGCTATGTGAAACGAGGTATCTATGAGGCTTAATATGAGAAGAAAGGGGATCTACGAGGCTCATTTAAGAAAAAAAGATGATCAACAAGGCTATGTGAAACGAGGTATCTATGAGGCTTAATATGAGAAGAAAGGGGATCTACGAGGCTCATTTAAGAAAAAAGATGATCAACAAAGCTATGTGAAACGAGGTATCTATGAGGCTTAATATGAGAAGAAAGGGGATCTACGAGGCTCATTTAAGAAAAAAGATGATCAACAAGGCTATGCGAAACGAGGTATCTATGAGGCTTAATATGAGAAGAAAGGTGATCTACGAGGCTCATTTAAGAAAAAAGATGATCAACAAGGCTATGTGAAACGAGGTATCTACGAGGCTTAATATGAGAAGAAATGTGATCTACGAGGCTAATTTAAGAAAAAAGATGATCAACAAGGCTATGTGAAGAGAGGGATCTATAGGCTTAATTTGAGAAGAAATGTGATCTACGAGGCTCATTTAAGAAAAAAGATGATCAACAAGGCTATGTGAAGAGAGGGATCTATGAGGCTTAGGCATAATTTGAGAAGAAAGGGGATCTACGAGGCTCATTTAAGAAAAAAGGTGATCAACAAGGCTATGTGAAGAGAGGGATCTATAGGCTTAATTTGAGAAGAAATGTGATCTACGAGGCTCATTTAAGAAAAAAGATGATCAACAAGGCTATGTGAAGAGAGGGATCTATGAGGCTTAATTTGAGAAGAACGGGGATCTACGAGGCTAATTTAAGAAAAAAGATGATCAACAAGGCTATGTGAAACGAGGTATCTATGAGGCTTAATATGAGAAGAAAGGGGATCTACGAGGCTCATTTAAAAAAAAAAAATATCAACAAGGCTATGTGAAACGAGGTATCTATGAGGCTTAATATGAGAAGAAAGGTGATCTACGAGGCTCATTTAAGAAAAAAGGTGATCAAAACGGCTTTGTGAAACGAGGTGTCTACGAGGCTTAATATGAGAAGAAAGGTGATCTACGAGGCTCATTTAAGAAAAAAGATGATCAACAAGGCTTTGTGAAACGAGGTATCTATGAGGCTTAATATGAGAAGAAAGGGGATCTACGAGGCTACTTTAAGAAAAAAGATGATCAACAAAGCTATGTGAAACGAGGTATCTATGAGGCTTAATATGAGAAGAAAGGGGATCTACGAGGCTCATTTAAGAAAAAAAGATGATCAACAAGGCTATGCGAAACGAGGTATCTACGAGGCTTAATATGAGAAGAAAGGTGATCTACGAGGCTCATTTAAGAAAAAAGATGATCAACAAGGCTTTGTGATGTGAAACGAGGTATCTATGAGGCTTAATATGAGAAGAAAGGTGATCTACGAGGCTCATTTAAGAAAAAAGATGATCAACAAGGCTATGTGAAACGAGGTATCTATGAGGCTTAATATGAGACGAAAGGGGATCTACGAGGCTCATTTAAGAAAAAAGATGATCAACAAGGCTTTGTGAAACGAGGTATTTATGAGGCTTAATATGAGAAGAAAGGGGATCAACGAGGCTCATTTAAGAAAAAAGATGATCAACAAGGCTATGTGATGTGAGGTATCTATGAGGCTTAATATATGAGAAGAAAGGTGATCTACGAGGCTCATTTAAGAAAAAGATGATCAACAAGGCTATGTGAAACGAGGTATCTATGAGGCTTAATATGAGAAGAAAGGTGATCTACGAGGCTCATTTAAGAAAAAAAGATGATCAACAAGGCTATGTGAAACGAGGTATCTACGAGGCTTAATATGAGAAGAAAGGTGATCTACGAGGCTCATTTAAGAAAAAAGATGATCAACAAGGCTATGTGAAACGAGGTATCTATGAGGCTTAATATGAGAAGAAAGGTGATCTACGAGGCTCATTTAAGAAAAAAGATGATCAACAAGGCTATGTGAAACGAGGTATCTATAAGGCTTAATATGAGAAGAAAGGGGATCTACGAGGCTCATTTAAGAAAAAAAGATGATCAACAAGGCTATGTGAAACGAGGTATCTATGAGGCTTAATATGAGAAGGAAGGGGATCTGCGAGGCTCATTTAAGAAAAAAGATGATCAACAAGGCTATGTGAAACGAGGTAGGCCTATCTATGAGGCTTAATATGAGAAGAAAGGGTATCTACGAGGCTCATTTAAGAAAAAAGATGATCAACAAGGCTTTGTGAAACGAGGTATCTACGAGGCTTAATATGAGAAGAAAGGTTCGCTATACCTAAGGTTCGATATCACTAATTTTGAAAAAGGTTCGGTATTTCTAAGGTTCGATATCACTAATTTTAAATAAGGTTCGCTATCTCTAATTTTAAATAAGGTCCGCTATCACTAATTTATTGAAGGTTCGCTATCTCTAAGGTTCGCTATCACTAATTTAAAATAAGGTCCGCTATCTCTAATTTTAACAATCCCGGTATCCCTAAGGTTCGCTATCTCTAATTTTAAATAAGGTCCGCGTTATCTCTAAGGTTCGTTATCTCTAAGGTTCGCTATCACTAATTTCAAATAAGGTTCGCTATCTCTAATTTTAAATAAGGTTCGCTATCTCTAATTTCAAATAAGGTTCGCTATAGCGGTCCTTATTTAAAATTAGAGATAGCGGACCTTATTTAAAATTAGAGATAGTGGACCTTATTTAAGATTAGTGATAACGAACCTTAGGTATAGCGAACCTTAATCGAAATTAGTGATAACGAACCTTAGAGATAGCGAACCTTAATTAATTAGGGATAGCGAACCTGAAACAAAATTAGTGATAGCGAACCTTATAGGTATAGCGGACCTTTATTGGAATTAGTGATAACGAACCTTAGAGATAGCGAACCTTCAATAAATTAGTGATAGCGGACCTTATTCAAAATTAGTGATAGCGAACCTTATTTTAAATTAGTGATAGCGAACCTTATTTATGATTAGTGATATCGAACCTTAGAACTAGCGAACCTTATTCTAAATTAGAAGTAGCGGACCTTTTTTTAGGTATAGCGAACCCTTTTCTCTATTAGAGATAGCGGGATTCTGATCTCCATAGACTTTACACGTTAGTGATAGCGAACCTTAGAGATAGCGAACCTTAGAGATAGCAGGCCTTAGAGATAGCGGGATGTCACCAATTAATGAGAAGAAATGGGATCTACGAGGCTAATTTGAGAAGAAAGGTGATATACGAGGCTATGTGAATAGAGGATCTACGAGGCTTAATATGAGAAGAAAGGGGATAGACGAGGCTAATTTGAGAAGAAAGGTGATCTACGAGGCGAATTTAAGAAAAAAGTGATCAACAAGACTATGTGAAGAGAAGGATCTATGAGGCTAAATATGGGAAGAAAGGGAATCTGCTAGCCTAATTTGAGAAGATATCCGTGATGAGGTTAAGTTGGGAAGAAAGGTGATTTACGAGGCTAATTTGAGAAAAAAGGTGTCAAACTTCAACGAGGCTAATTTGAGAAGAGAGGGATCTACGAGGCTGAATATGAGAAGAAAGCGGATCTACGGGGATAATTTGAGAAGAAAGGTGATCAACCTTTGAGAAGCACGATGATAAGCTATGATATGATAGCGGCTAATTTGAGAAGAGACGGATCTACGAGGCTTAACGTGAGAAGAAAAGCTAAGAAAAGACATCTACGAGGCTAATTTGAGAAGAAAAGGGATTTTCGAGGCTAAAAAGATGGTTTACGAGCGCACGAGGCTATAATATGGGATCTATGAGGCTTAATATGATGAGAAGAAATGGGGCCGATCAACGAGGCTAATTTGATAAGAAAGGTGATCAACGAGGTTTAAAAGAAAGGTGATCAACGCGCAACGAGGTTAATTTGAGAAGAAAGGTGATCTACGAGGTTAATTTGAGAAGAAAGGTGATCTACGAGGTTAATTTGAGAAGAGAGGTGATCAACGAGGCTAATTTGAGAAGAAAGGGGATCTACGAGGCTAATTTGAGAAAAAAAGGTGATCTACGAGGTTAATTTGAGAAGAGAGGTGATCAACGAGGCTAATTTGAGAAGAAAGGGGATCTACGAGGCTAATTTGAGAAAAAAAGGTGATCTACGAGGCTAATTTGAGAAAAAAAGGTGATCTACGAGGTTAATTTGAGAAGAAAGGTGATCTACGAGGTTAATTTGAGAAGAAAGGTGATATACGAGGCTAATTTGAGAAGATAATCTACGAGGCTTAATATGAGAAGAAATGTGATCTACGAGGTTAATTTGAGAAGAAAGGTGATATACGAGGCTAGTTTGAGAAGATAATCTACGAGGCTTAATATGAGAAGAAAGGTGATCTACGAGGTTAATTTGAGAAGAAAGGTGATATACGAGGCTAGTTTGAGAAGATAATCTACGAGGCTTATGAGAAGAAATGGGACTCAATATACGAGGCTAATTGGACACTAAAGGTGATCTACGAGGCTATTTTGAGAAGATGATCAACGAGGGAGAAGAAATGTGATCACCGATGTTAATTTGAGAACAAAGGTTAATCAAAAAAGAAAGATGATCTACGAGGTTAGAAATAAAGTTGATCTACGAGTCAAAATCTGCCATTGTAGGCCTACACTGTGCAGTATGAAATTTTATTGTCCAACCGGGCGTCAATAAAATCAAACTAGTAGATATCTTCACTAATAGTAATAGGGCCTATTGAGGAGAAATATTATTTTGTCAATCCTGCACTTGTTAGGGGGGGCTGACCACAAATTTTCCGGGAAAATAGAGTTTTGGCCTATATATGCCTTTCTATGGGGTTGACCCAATAACCTAATTTTTTCATGTCAAGGGGGGGGCAACAAGTTTTGTGAACGGTATAAAGAGCGAGTTAAAATGGTCATACAAAAATTTCAACACGAGATTTACAGCTATTTACAACACTTTGACTACCTGTAGGCCTAACAGTTATTTGTTGCTAACTTAATTTCCAGTGGCGTAGATTTCTTTTTGACATGGGGGGGGGGGTGGTGAGGTCAGAAAAAATTGTTGAAGTAGGCCTATAGTGAACCCAGCCCCTTTTGGCGACAAAATAAGTTTATGGCACAAATGCGCGTCGCAAGCTAAAATGGACAAATTTGAGGTTAATTTGGTCAAACACCCAAATACAGGCGTCAACATTGGGGGAAGAGATGATTGCCCCGGATTGTATGGACTATCCCCCTGGTTACCCCCACCCCCTAGGATATACGCCTATGTTAATTTCATGTAATGTTTTTTAATTTATTGTATGAATTCACATACCTCGAGAGGGTTAATGAATAAAATACTGAAACTGAAAATCGGCTGAAGCCTGAAATGAACTGTATAAAATTTCTGGAAACTCCAAATTATCGAGTATCAAACACCGGCCAACCCTAATTTGAAATGTTAAGTTTACACCAAGTCGCCTAGCGATGAATGACTTACGTCTTGACCAATCATTTTGCAATAAAGCAAAATACGCATTTTTTATTGGTTAAAATTTTAATCGCTCAGCGTTCATCTTCCGACTAGCGACAACCAATTGCCGACAAATCGACACGCCCATTACTAACATAGCTGCATTGCCCAGCTGAAGTGGAAACCTGTGCAGAAATAGGACGAAATGATTACATTTTAACACCCGTTTTACATTATTTAACATCATTTTGTGCTGTAGGGGATCGACCATCTGCAATCATTGATCCATCAAGCGAGGTAAATATTGTTTTATTATACTGCAAAGTAACGCGATCACTGCTGCAACATGCAAGCCGGTTAACCGATTGACAAGTAAATTTTTGTGCAGTTCTTCAAAAGGGATGCACAATTCTGCATACTGCACACTAATACTGAAGTACTGAACATTGCACAGAACTTTGTCAGGGCTGTCAACTTTTCGGAATTGCTTGGCGTGAGCAATGCTAGTGGCGGACCATCGCGCAGCGCTTCCGCAGCGCAGAGGGATGTCTGAGGGGATGTGCCCTCCCCCCCGAGACGTAAGAAACTTAAGTTTTGCAAAATGACATGATTGATGAAGCGATTTGGTGGGCCATTTTGACACTAGGGTGTAAAATTTTAGTTTAAGTGATAAATTTGTGTCGGACCAATGAAGCCTTTCGTGGACAAGTTTTCCTTATTATTGTAGACCTATTTAAATTTAATATTATTACTAATAGTTTAGCGAACTCCGGGAGCGAACTGCTGCCACCAAATGGTAGCGGAATTAGCGAGCACAAACAACAATCCCACTCCTGACACCAATGTAGCGAATACATGTATAAGGCGCCGAGCACAAACAACAATCCCACTCCTGACACCAATGTAGCGAATACATGTATAAGCGCCGCGCCGGTTCAGTCAGATCAGGCGGGGTCAGGCACAGAAACCTGGCCGGATTCAGAGTGTGAAATCTCATGCGCAAAACACAAGGTGGTTAATTTGACACATAAACCATGGGATGCACTGAAAGCAAACACAACTAAAGGGGCTCTTACTTAAATACAAGAAAATCACACAAGACTCATTTTGCTCACATCACACCTTGGAAATCATCAATATATTAATTTGGAACACATGAATAAAATCACGACACTGATTGATTCCAGCCTAAATAATTAGGTACATGCCAGGCAAACCTTAATTACCCCGGTAACACATTTGCTAGTCGGCCAAATTCGTCTAGAACACAATACATATCCAAGAAATTAAAAAGAACAGGTAGGTCAAGGAAACCTACATAAGTATGTTTTCTAGAGGCGGCGGATGACATGATCGAGCCGGCAACTTGTGAAACCGCCCGGGCGTATGGCATTTTCCAATATAGTCGGTTAGTTTTGTGGGATTCATTATCGAACCCCAACAGTTTTCACAAGGTTTGTATTTATATTATTTATCAACATAGGCCTATTTGTTTGTGATATTTCAATCGTTTTAAAATTTCAAAGTAATCCCATTCAATTACACGGTTGACGATAAAAATTAACTGAATTTAGAGAATGCAATGCAGCCACCACCTGGTTTTCTATACTTCACTTAACCCAAATATATGCTTTTTTATGGTGATGAGACACTCGCACATGGAATTTTAGCTCTAGGGATTTTGATAGCAGTTGCACATAGAAAAGCTGCTATCATAGGGCTGCTAAGAATACGCAATTGCGTTATTTGCGGCGCAATTTGCAATGCATATTTTGGCTCCAAATGCTTTTTTTTTCCTTTTAATTTTTTTTTAATGATGCTAGCACTTGATGTTAGGTCCAGGGACTCTCCAAATCCGCGACATTTTTTTTGGTGTTTCTGGCGTGAAATTGCGGATTTTTGCGTTTTTTGGGAAACCGGGGTGTGTTTTTTTTAGACTCCAAAATCGCGTATTCTTAGCAGCCCTATATGCTATCATCATGAGACTAAGATCTAGAAACACCACCGAAATGCTGTTTTGTTAGCTGAATCTTTTTGATGAAAGTCAATCTTTGACAAGATGTAACTTTACTACGGAAAGTGCTATGACAAAAAGGTTTTCAGTTTTAGCTTTCTTTACTCAAGGGCTTTAATTTGATATATAAAATGTTGCAGTTTGATGGCAAATTTGAATTCACCTGGCATAGGCCTACCTATAATAATCAATAAAATGAAATCACTAGGACACATAATAAAACATTTAAAACCATACACAATAAATTGGATCCAATACCAGGGTTCGATTTACTTTGAAAAATTTGCATAGCAATTTTTAGCGAAAACCTTATTTAGGCGATGTTCTTAAATATTAGCATATATATGTTTACATTGTAAAATATTGCTATACAAGCTGAAATTTGTGTAGCAGGTTGTCCAAAATGGGGAGCATTTTGCTCCACAACACCAGTTAAAGGCCCTTTCAGTGATTTCACAGGAACATTAAAAAAATGGAAATTTGTCAGAGTTGCTCAGAAATAAAGAATAAGTCTACAGAATTTCATTAAACCACTTTTCCCCTGAATACATCGACAAATTAGTCAAAAAACTGAAGTTTTAGAAAGGTTTTCTACTTCAACTCTGAGAAAATCGAGATTTTCGTACAGTGCGCCCAATTAATCGACTGGAAAAACTTCCTAGTCCAGTGTTTCTAACACGGGGAAGTAGAGTCTAAATTGATTTAAAACAGACGCTTTTAAGCTACAATTTTGTAGTAGAAAACAAAATAAGCAATTAAAGGTCACCGAGGCAAACTAACGGTCAATTCAAATATGAAAAACAGTTAAAATTGTGTATTTTGTTTAAAATAGTAGCTACTGATGTAATAAGTAGTAGAAACAATACAACGCGTGTTGGTACGTGGAGAGTGAGCTTCTTTCGATCTCGAGTCGGACTTTTTGTACTGTCAGTATCAAAAGTCCAGAATCATGCAAATGCTTTATTTTGTCTAAAATACACGGCTTTCAACCGAACCACTAGCAGGCTATGTTAGCACATCTATGCCAATTACAAAGGTACCAAAATCTGAATTTTGATGATTTTTACGATCGTCCGGATGAGCAAATCACTGAATGGGCCTTTAAATCAAACCCTGTCTAATACACATGTATTTAATGCAATACCAAGTAAAACGTGTGTGTAAACCCTGTATGTTTTTAATGGTCATTCTATTTATCATGTTTAGGTGCACCTTGATCATGTTGATTGACACTAGATCTAGTGATTTGACTATGTCTATTCATGTACAAGTTACTGCAGAAAGGCCTCTCTTTATGCAGTCGATGCCAGCGCTACTTGAAAATTAACCAGTTCCGGGATGCATTGATGAGTTCCAAGCGGAGATCCTCACTGTGCAAACGAAAATGAAGACACAGCTCCTCGGTATAAATCTCCTTGTATAAAGCTCCATTTAGGTTTCCAATGTCAAAACAACTCAAGAGGCACTTCAAATTCTGCATAGAAAATCTCCGTAATTCACCATGTATTCAATTATCGTCGAATCACATTTAACAGCAGTCCTTGTATTAATCATAGCTGCAGGTTATATTACCAATCATCCTCCGTAATATGTACAAATCAGTCAAAACTAGAGTCAACAGACGCTGAATACAAGCCGCAATTTGACCCCTATAACTTGACCCCTGGGTCACGGATGGGGTCAACTGCTCTTGCATTGTGCTTAGGATGTCATAAGAAATATTTCTGGTCAATTTCAGCTTAATCGGAACTTATACATGGATTTTGATTTTTTTAAATTTTTGTTTGACCTTTTGACCCCTTAATGACCTTTGACCTCAATGAAAAAAACACCTTATGTACACCGACAAAATGCATTGTTCCAATTTTAATTAAAAAATTCTAACATGTTCAGTTCTTGAGATAAAAATTCTTGAAGTTATTCAGCTAAAAACAGGAAGTGACCCCTTAATGACCTTTGACCCCCAAAATAAAAATATCATGCATACATCAGGGAACACTAATTCATGTATGTTGGTTATATTATTCTGGTCTGTTTACATTTTGAGATAAAAATGTTTTGAACATTTTGATAATTTTGGTTTTTGACCGGAAGTAACCCCTTAATGACCTTTGACCCCGAAACTGTAGGCATCCTAAAGACCCTGGCTAGTAGCAATGCATGTGTGCTAATGGCGACTCTCTGCTATGTAATTTGTAAAGACAGTGATTTTTTGAATATTTTTACAAATTTTTCAGACTTTTACCGGAAATGACCCCTTAATGACCTTTGACCTCAATTCTTTTTGATAAGTTTTAAGCACTGCCACATGTTGATTCATATACATGAGTCACATGACCATTGCATGTAATTTGTGGAAGGAGTAGCATTTTTTGTGAAATCAATATTTTTGGCCATAAGATCAAGGTCAAAGGTCACAGTCAGGTCAAAGTCAAATGTAAGGTTTGGCCGAGTCCAGTGGTCATTTGGCTCAAGTATGGTTGAAATCTGTCGAAGCATAAGAGAGCTAGGGCGAAACGTGGCAAGTCACGCAAAATGTCACGAGTTGCCAGATAGAAAGAAGAAGAAGAATTGGAAGAAGACAGAACAAGCCGACGTTTGACGTCGGCTTGTAATCAGTGAAATAATCATCCCAAAATCATGTCACCCCAATGATTGTAAATGATTCCCTCGATTGTGATGGCGCAGCAAAACTATCACATGTTTTAACCGCACATCGCACAATCCTCCAGGTACTAAGTTCAGCGGTATACAAGAACACACGGGCCACAGGCACGCCAGAGCTTCGCTGATGTACGATGCTATCCGAGGTCAGATTTCTTAGAAGTGTCAACAAACTCACGCAATCTCACAGCCAAAATGAGGGCGTTATGACGGTCTGCCGATTGACGGCAATGCCAGGCGGTTCATTGTCATACCTGCCAACCGCTCCGATTTAATCGGATTCGTTTTTTTTTTTCGTTTTTTTTAGATTTTGTTTTTCAAAGTTTTTGGCGACTTTGGAGAACCACTGGACCTATTCTGAAGTGCTAGGATCATAAGGATCATTCACAGTTAATTTTATAAAAAATTGGAAAAAATTACGAACAAATTACAGTTTGTTATTTTTAATATATGCAAACCATTAACCAATATTTACCTCTTCATGTAGCACATATTATAAATGCATGGAAAACCAATCCATTTATAATATGTGACCCGGCAGCACAAATGAGCCGTAAATTCCCTAAAGTGTATTCTGAGTTACGGTGTAAAATGTGTACGAAGGTCGTATTCATCGGTAACTTAAGCTGGCCCGACATCCGTCTTATTTTGATAGTCAAAAACTAATCAATAATCCTATAGTTGAAGTGGATAATAAGCTTCTACCTTAGATGGCTATAGAACTTTTAATAGCTCTGGTCTTTGTTTGCTTTTGCTAAATCCTGTTCAAGTGGTGGGTTACCAGGCATTGTATTTTGTACAGGTATGCATAACCAACAATTAACAATGAGAGAAATTTCTTAAACCTCGTTGACTTGGGGATGATTTGAAATGACCGCCAATTAAGACTGTTTGATATTTAAATGTGGAAAAAGAGGCACATGTAAAAGCGTAAAAAGCTATAATTTTGTTGAAGGAGCAAAGTTTAAAAAACCATAACCTCGCTTCTGGATATCGTTTGAAGTCAAATGATATACCATTTTTAAGTTTATGATGTTTATTTTTAAACACGAAATAAAACAAAATTGACGGGGAGGAATTTACGGCTCATTAGCCGTGGGACGGTCACATATGTGATACATGAAGAGGTAAACACTATAGTTAATGGTTTACATAATAAGGATAACAAACTGTAATTTTTTCGTAATTTTTTTTTCAAATTTTTTTCAAATTACCTGTGAATGATCTTAGCATTTCAGAATAGGTCCAGTGGTTCTCTAAAGTTGCCAAAAACTTTGAAATAAAAAAAAAATTAGAAAAAAAAAAAATTCAAAAAAAAAAATTTAATTTTTTTCCAACCTTGAATAACAAGTAATTTAGGGTCTATAACTTCTTTTTTGTTTCGCTTCTCACTTCACTCTAATTAGACACCGACCTAAGTTCCAAAGGTTGGCAAGTATGCGCCGTTATGGGTGAGCATGTGCTTCGCGCGCCCCGGGTCGCGCGCACCCTGTACAGATTTTTATTTTTACAATGTTGGCAGGTATGCATTGTGCAGGGTCGATTTAGCACTGAAAATTTTGTTACAATAGCGTTAAATATATACATCTGCAAATGTCTCGAAAGTAGGGAAAAAAATTGGCACTTATTAATTCATTTATAATACGCAGGGGGGTATGTAAGTTGGACATTTTTGCAATTTAATGAAGACTTAGGCCTAGTCCACACTAGTATATTTTCGTCATCGTGTCGTAATTACCCGATTATGACACAATTATGATACATGAATGATGAGAGCGTTCACACGGTCAGCACCTCGTCATTGTGTCGTAATAAATTCACGCTACGGTAATTACGAAGCCCATTGAGTAAACATAAATACAACGACAAAATGCGTACACACGGGTAATTTTCATCATTAATTACGCATACACGATCATGCTAGAAACCGCCCAATGATGGAAATTTTCATCATTCGCGAATGATGACACGATTGTAGTATGCCGACGACATTGAGCGGGCACACGGTACTAATATTATAATACGATTATGACACGATCGTAATCGACGGGAAAAAACACACTCGTGTGGACCGGGCCTAAATTGAAGCGATTTGGTGGACCATTTTCGCACAATTTATTCTTAGTGTGTAGAATTTTAGTTTGAAAAAGTCGAAAATTTATGAAATGACGATCCATGAAGCATTTCGGGGACAAGTTTTCCCTATTATTGTCAGGGCCTGAGACTTGTTGCTGTTGGAGGTGAGGAGAATGAAAGTTGATTCTCCTGAAGATATTTTGCGAGAATCAATTGATTCTCACAAAAATAGAGAATGTGCGCAAAGCGTACATCACGAGCGTGTAGCGCGATGTCCCAATGGCTGCCTGTGTGCACTCTACAAACCCCGCCGGCATATGCCGTTGTGATGTTGCAGGCCTGCTTGGTCCAGGCAGTTGCTCATCGGGTGGGCTAGGGGTCTCGGGAATAAATTGCGAACATTTGCTGGAGTACTGATCCTTTGGCTTAACTTTCCGTTTCTGGCACTTGATACACAAGCATAATCATGGTCAAGATTGATTCTTTGCACAGCATGCAGGAGGTGCGTGGCGGACGTTCTATAGCTGAATGCACTTGAACGTCGACTTCATTCTGCTTGATACTCATCAAACAGCGGGAATGGTGCGGTTTGGCGTGCCGGGCCATCACCGCTGTACACGTCACTGAACAGGTCAAAGAACATTTGGTAAACTTCACCCAGGCTCACCGGGTAATCCTCTATGGAAATTTCGCCACATTATCTCACACAAATGGGCCTTAAAGTGAACCTGTGAATCCTAACAAAGTGATCCTTTGCATTCATCCATGTGCCTTCAATTTAGTTAGTATCAACTTTAATGATCTCACCGGTTTGAACATTTCTGTACCTTTTTTTAAGGAGTCTTGATTGAATTACCGTGAAATGGCGGTATCCTGCGTAATTGAGTTTTTGATACCCCACCAAGAGCTTAGGCAGCCAGCCAGCCGTGTAGAGAGTGTTTTACACACCCAAATTTGTAAATACACACCCAGTTTTTGCCCACATGGCCTATACTTTGTACACAAATCTTAAATTTACACACCCAAACCTTCAAATACTGCCTACATGTAAGACCCTGTACCCCACCTACCCATCAGTGTAGATGGTGGAGCCTACTTCCACATGCCAATTGATGATATTCATCAGCGTAGCTCTGCTTCTGTTTTCAACAGGATACATTATGCAATTTTCACTGCTTCTCTCTACCAATCCAACTACCCACACTTTCTCCTGTGCTCCGGGGTTAGAAGTGATATTTGACTTTCCGGCCAAATAAATTCTTGTCGATTTCAAAGATCATACCAGTGAATTTCTTCTCACCGTATATGACATCTTCCCAGACCCACTGAATCATTACATCTTTGACATATTGAGACCAAATCAGATGAAGTCACCAAGACCACGGTTATCAGTGTTCGAAATTTTGGTTGTCCGTTCGCCCGGGACAACCAAAACATGCACCGGACAACCGAAAATAATGCTCTTTTGTCCGGCGGACAACCAAAGATCTACAGCCATAAGTCACTTTTTCAGCATATTAGTTTGCTCAAACCTGACACAACTGATGAATTGTTAAATATTTAAGAGTATTGTTCATAAAATTGTTCACTCACTCCACTTTATTTACGGACAACCAAAAACTTTGGTGGACAACCAGAAATTACAACCTGGTTGTCCGTGGGACAACTCCTTTTATTTTCTTAATTCGAACCCTGACGGTTATGCTGTAATGAACTGCTGTAAATTGCGCACATTTAACAAGCAGATGGCCATCAAGAAAGTTCTTGATGAAAGAAATCACGTCTGGTATGGCGTGGTGCATTTGGTTAAAAAATTACCCAGCTCTGACAGTGGTTTTGTGCTTCTTATTGTCAGTGCATCGCCAGCACACACGTCAATCCTTGTATCCGTAGGTTGAATTTTACATGGAACACTGATCACATGTGATTCCACAAGGTCCAATCTTGGACATGTAATACACATCATATTCTCCTAGCTCTTTAAAATTAATAAACCCTGCTCCATTAACCACTGCAACCAAACGGTGTTACCTTTAAAAAAAAACCTGTGAAAGCGCCACAGGTCCTCAGAGTTCTTCCAGGTGATGTTACGGGGATCCAAGCGTTTTGGCAGCCTGTACCACCCTCCTTGAAAAATGAAACTTAAGCAGCATACTTTCTTAAACTTGTCTTACAAATTGCATATTTTTTTCAGTGTTATTGTTCATTGTGTAAATTTTGATTTTGCAAGGTGCTGTGTACTGTGTAGACCGCCCTACATGTATAACTATTGTGTAATAATAATAATATTTACCGTAGTATGAAATGGGAATTGAACTGAAGGCATAATAACATCACTGCTAGTCTTCATCTGACTCATCAGCTTAATTGGTAGAGCGAAGGTCCAAGGTTCAAGTCATGGATGGTCAGTGAATTTCTTACTGGCTCAGTGTTTATATGTGGAGACTTTCTCATAGTGCTGTAATCGATTGTCGTAAGTATCGATAGTCGGAAAATACATAGACTTCCGACATGTCGAAACACTCAATGTCAGTATCGATACACAAACGACATATGGCATACATGCTTAGATTATCTCAAATCAGGTCTCAAATTACCGTCAAATACTCAAATTACCGTCTCCCAATTCCAAGGTGAGCTTTACATCTAGAATACATGCATCATACACTTGTTGTTAACTTGTTTCTGGAACTTACTGATAATAAAATTGGCAAACTCAAATCCGTGTTTCAAACTGCGTGAGTATCGATAATAGTATCGACATGTCGAATGTTTGCCTCCCGACATATCGATACCCAGAAAGCTTATCGATTACAGCACTACTTTCTCATAATAATAAACTCCTCAACAAAAGTTTGGAAATTTTTTTCAAGCATCTATATCTCAAAATATTTATGACATATTCATATCGTGTTGCATATCAATGGATAGCTACCATACTCCCCTTTACAATGACACCCTATTTGAAACAATACCATTTTTCACGGCTGAGTACACGCCTTGTGAATGTAGTGGGGTCTCAAACAGAATTTGCCAAATTGACAATTATTCTGTGCTCAAACAACGCTAGCCACTAACATCAATAGCGGATGGAAAAACCACAGGCAGCCACAATATTAGTCAAGCACCTTCTCCTCATGCTGCTCACCGACCTGGTTACACATTACTGTGGCATGGCATTCTATTCTTCAACAATGATTTGTCGCAGGTCATTCAATGTGGTTGCATGGGCTTCTCTGGCATGTACAGCACGATCAAGCTGATCCCACAAGTGTTCAATAGGGTTGAGGTCTGGCCCCTGGGTCTGGCTCGATGGCAGGCCATTTAGGCTCTACTCCCATATTCTGTAGGTAGTCGTTGACTACCGTGGCTCTGTGGGGCGAGCGGTGTCATCTTGAACATGTTGAAGGATTGCATTACATTTGTAGGTCCCAGATTGTGAAGATATGGGATTGCAGCTTGCTGCAAAGAATAATGCTCAATTTGGCAAATTCTGTTTGAGACCCCACTACATTCACAAGGCGTGTACTCAGCCGTGAAAAAAGTTATTGTTTTATATGGTGTCATTGTAAAGGGGAGTATTGTAGCTATTAGGCCTGGCATTTTCGGGTAATTTTGTACCCGGGTACCCGGCGCGTTTTTCGGGCGGGTAAAAATACAAAACATCTTGAAATTTTTTTAAATTTTTTTTTTAGGTCAACCATGAATCGCAAAGGTAATTCCCATTTATAAGAAAGAAAATCCAGAAGTTTTCTCAAACTATCGTCCAGTTTCTGTTCTGCCATGCTTTTCAAAAATACTTGAAAGGCTTGTGTTCAACAGATGCATACATTACATTGATAAATATGAAATTCTAAATGATAAGCAATTTGGCTTTAGATCTAAACATTCTACCTATATGGCTATCTTGGAATTTATTGACAAAATTAGTAATGCTGTCGAAAACAATGAGACAACTGTTGGGATTTTCTTAGATTTGTCAAAAGCCTTTGACACTATCGACCATAGTATTTTATTACATAAACTGGAACATTATGGTTTTAGAGGAAAGCGTTTTAAAATGGTTTAAAGATTACTTACATAATAGAAAACAGTATGTGTATTACAATTCTTGTAAATCTGAACATAAAGATATAATATGTGGAGTACCTCAAGGCTCCATCCTAGGCCCATTATTGTTCATTTTGTATGTTAATGATATCATAAATACTTCCACCATTCTAAAATTTGTCTTGTTTGCCGATGATACTACTATAACTTATTCACATAAGGACATTGTGTCCAAATACGATCTTATCAACAATGAATTAAAAGAAGTAAATAATTGGTTTAAGGCTAATAAGCTATCAGTGAATGCAAGCAAGACTAATTATATGGTGCTTGGTACACATCACAAAACATCACACGTATTGTACAATGTTACTCAAAATATTATATTAGATAATGTAATCCTGGAAAGGTTGAATAAGACCAAATTTCTTGGAGTGACAATTGATGAGAATTTAACCTGGAAATTTCATATTACCAACATCTCAAAGAATATATCTAGAGGTGTTGGTGTAATAAACCAACTGAAACATTTTGTCCCCGAGCGAATAATGTATTCACTATATTGTACTTTAATACTTCCTTACATAAACTATGGTATCTTAGCATGGGGAAATACTTGTCAAAAATATTTGGAAAAAGATTTTCAAACTTCAAAAAAAGCCCTTAGAATGATATCGAATAGTCACTTTTAAGTCACTCAGCCCCTATTTTCAAGAATTACAATTTGCTTAATGTTTATGATAGTTATGATCTCGAACTAAGCACTTTTATGTACAAGTATAATACCAATCAGTTACCAAAGGCCTTCAATAGTTATTTTGTTGAGCAGAGGAATCACCTCAGGTATCACACAAGAAACGCTGAAGATTACAAGATCTGTCTTACAAAAACAGAGTTTGCTAACAAAACAATAAGAACCGCCGGGCCAAGAAAATGGCATTCGATTGACAGATGCGCCAAAACGGCTACATCAGTAAAACTCTTTAGATCCCAAATTAAAACAAACCTTATAGAAATGTACACTTAATACCTCTTAGTTTGGATTTACTTATTTTTATTTTTCTCCCTTTTAAAACAAAAAATCGATTAAAATTCACTGATCTCTTAGCATTTATACTATATTCACAAAATGTCAGCTTTCTTGTGCGATATACGTGACGTGAGCAAATGTTATGAAATCCTAATTTATATTCTGCATGTTCTTTATTCATCATTTTTTTCCTGCTTAGTTCGTTTCTACATGAATGTATGAAAGAGGGTGGGGGTGTTTGTATGTATGTAATTGTATTTTATTAGACAAATTAAGAAACTTAGGCTAAGGTTAAGGGGGTGCTTGTTCAGGCCTTTTTGGCCTTCTGAGCATCTCCTCATTCAAATGTGTTGTTTTTGCTGTTATTGTATTGTTGTATTTTGAATGAAATAAAGATTGATTGATTGATTGATTGATTGATTGATCTAGCGTTTAGGTCTAGGTCCGGGGACACTACAAAACCGAAAAAATTAAAAACTTTTTTTTTTTTTTTTTAAATTTGGTACCGGGCAGGGTATTTCCTGCCGGTAATGTAATCTCGGCGGTACCCGAATACCCGCCGAAAAATGCCAGCCTTAGTAGCTATCCATTGATATGCAACACGATATGAATATATGTCACAAATAATTTGAGATACAGATGCTTGAAAAAACTTTCCAAACTTTTGTTGAGGAGTTTAAAATATCCAATTCAAGAACCATTATGTATTTTTGTTTTGCTTGTCAATGTCATTGAGCTTATTGTGTAATTTTCCATAACTGCATTGAAAGTTCAGCAATTTGTGTTTTAGTACTGTATTGAAGGTTGTATTAGGAAATGCAGTCATGCAAAGTATGATCTGATTGCAATTTATTCTTTCTTCTGAGTTGGCCAAGAAGAAATAGTCATCCTTGGCCGACTGCGATGGCTGATGACCGTGATAGTCAAGGATGAAAGGTTTTTCTGTTTAATTGGAGGGAAAAAATAAATTGCAATCATACAGGGAGAGTCAAAATGATCTGTACCCAATACAACTTTTAAATACTATTTTTTTTGGCTGGAATCACTGACACCCTGAATTAAATATATCCTCATAATATCTCCTTCACATATGTTTTTTGCATCTACTGGAGTATTTGTATGTTTTAAAAACAAATAAATAAATGTAGATATTTATATAGCGCTTTATGCTGTAAACAGGGCTCAAAGCGCTTTATATTTATTCCGTTGTCATTAGAATATATTGGAACCATGTTTGCAGCCTACAAATAGCGCAGGGTTCATAAGTGCAATGACACTGACTACCCCTAACAGCTTCCCATTGCACCTGGGTGGGGTGAGGCAAGCGAGGCAAAGCACCTTGCCCAAGGGCGCAACACAGCGGTGGGACGGGGACTCGAACCCACGCACACTGAGCAAGCTCTTAGGTTATAAATCAAAGGCCATATCCGCTGATTGTTATCTGATTGTCCATCAGTCATTCCGACATTCTATCTGAGCTTCCAAGTGCCATTCTTAAAACTTGTAAGGCATATCGTGATGTGATTTGGTGCAGAGTTGGAAATTAGCGGCCTCCAAACTCTGTTAGGTTTCTGTAACAAAATATGCTAATTTGGAAGATTTATTTTATTCAATTTTTTTTTAATTGGAATTATTTTTAAATCCCCAGCTTCAAGTGAAATCGCCCTGGTTAAAAAAGATGTGTGTCAAGGCATTGGGCTGATGCTTCAGAGAGTGCAGTGATTTATTGTGCACAAAGGCAAAATGCCTAGAGACGTTGATCCACAAGCCTCAGCACACTTTACAGGTTGTTGCTGACCACTACTGTCCCACATCATTCCATAAAACCATTTAGAACAACAATTCAGGGACTTTGCTGCTACAAGAGCGCACACCCTAGACATTCCACAAATAGCCTTCGCAACCAGGATCAGCTCTCTGAGTTTCGTACACGTTACAACGAGACAATTAGCAGTAAGTTCCTTGTCCAGGGGAATTTCAAGCCAACTCAATTTTTCCACAAGAGCATACTAGGCACCGCCAGGGTTTAGAACCCGCAACCTCTCGTACCATAGTTGAGAATTGCGCAACCCAAGAACCGCAAAATTCTAGTTGAATTTAGAAATTTGGGACCTGGAAGTTTTGGGGAAAAAAATTGCCCCACTAAATGAGCAAAAAAATAAAAAATTACCCACTGTCACAAAACACATGGTACACCTATCTGTATAATAATACGTATGAAAAAGACTCACTCAACTTTTATTGTTACTTTTGACTGTTTTGACAGGTTGATGATTGGCAGACACTCCACACCATCATGACGTTTTTTGTCGTAGCCAGTGTCATATTCTTCCTGTACATCCTCATATTCAAGATACTCAATCTGAAGAGTCGCGCAGCACCACCTCATCTAGAATACATAGAATCCAAGTTCAACAAAGCCGTTTTAGAAGCTTGTCCAATATTTAGAGAACCGTAAGTACTGAATGGACAATTAACATGTTTGCAACATCAGGGTCATAGCCACGCCGGTCGGCGCGGGGGTAGCTGGCACGGACCGGCGCCGACAGGCACTAAAAAAAAAAATATTTTTCCACAAATGATTTATTGATCATAAAAAGAGTAAAAAACTATTCTCCAATCCTGAAAAAGATTGTGCCCCGGTCTAGCTATAAACCCTGTGCAACATTTGAGTATTTTTGCTGTGATGAGAGAGGGAGGGTGATGAGTGTGATGAGAGTGGGGGTCTAAACCTAAAGAGCAGAGCAGAACCACTTTAACTTAATACGTATACATTCAAGGTTCAACAAAACCCAGGGTTGTAGCTAGTTCAAGTTGGGTGCTGGGGGACACAATTTTTTTAGGGAACGCAAGTGATCGGGGAATAAGCTTGGGGGTACCTTTTTTGGTGAAAAAATAATTTGTTTAAAAATAATTGAATTTTTTTTGTTGTGCTGGGTGACCAGCGTCAGTCCCGGGCAGGGCTGTCCGGTGACGCCCACCATAGCTATAACCCTGACTGAACCTATCACTAACCCTAACTGACACAAATCCTGGGTACCTCCCGTTCAACGATGGGGCTGGGTAACACATAGGGCCCCTCTGACCAAACCCCTAGGCCCCTATAGGGTGTTAGAGTAAGTCAGGTCCAAGTTACCACCAAAAATGTGGCCAAAGCACACCATTCAATGTGTCTGATAATCCCAGAGCCATGTTCACCAGAAGAAGAGGCTACTCCCAACGTAGCTAGTAGCTACAGATGTACAACCCTGCAAAACCAGGGGAACGAGGGGTGCGGTCGTGCCCCCCCCCCCCAAAAGTGATCAAAAGGTCCCAAAATTTCGGAATTTGCAAGTGCAGCGAGCAAAAAAATCAAGGTTTTTGGTCAAAAAAGGTCCAAATTTGGGAAAGAAAGTCCACCTTTTCACAAAATCACCCCCTTGGAAAAAAGTCCACTTGTCAAAATCAGCACCCCCCAAAAAAATCCTGCGTACAGGCCTGTGCAAAACTGTTTTGTACATGTATGTACTCAATATTGCATTCTCAATGCTAAGCGATGCTCTGTAGCTATATACATGTATATTGTCTAGTCAATATTGACGTTTAACACATGTGTCTTGATGAGCTTGGTGGCATTATTATTGATTATTTTCACAGATGCAGTAGTAGAAGTTGTCATCTGTGTGATAATATTTTCTTGTTTTAATTGATTTAAATTGATTTAAATGATAATAAAAGGATGAATGATGATGATCATATATTCATAATAATTTACTATTTATAAATTTGATTATTTATTAGCTAGAAGTTGTCATCTGTATGATAATATTTTTAATTGATTTAAATTGATTTAAATGATAATGAAAGGATGAACGATGATGATCATATATTCATAATAATTTACTATTTATAAATTTGATTATTTATTAGCTATAAGTTGTCATCTGTATGATAATATTTTTAATTGATTTAAATTGATTTAAATGATAATGAAAGGATGAATGATGATGATCATATATTCATATTAATTACTATTTATAAATTTGATTATTTAGAAGTTGTCATCTGTATGATAATATTTTTAATTGATTTAAATTGATTTAAATGATAATGAAAGGATGAACGATGATGATCATATATTCATAATAATTTACTATTTATAAATTTGATTATTTATTAGCTAGAAGTTGTCATCTGTATGATAATATTTTTAATTGATTTAAATTGATTTAAATGACGAGGAATGAACAACGATGATCATATAATAATTTACTATTTATTAATTTGATTATTTATTAGCTACATATGTGTGACCACCTGTTATGCTTGAGTGAGAATGATGTTGGAACTATCAATTATAGATGAATATCTTGCAAATTAATTAAGACCTGGAAAAAAATAAAATATACTTGTGGTCAGCATAAATGAGTGATTTTGTGGGCATAGCATGGCACAATGGATGTAGAAAATAATTTGCAGGGAAAAAGTTGCATATATGATATATATCTATAGCAATGTCATTTAAATAATAAAAGGATGAACAACGCACAGTGTCAACTTCCTATTCGATAAATATAAATTTAATACTCCGTTGGTGAGCGACGGGCGACTGGTATTTCACCGAACGCAAGAAAAGGAGTTCTATCTGATTGGCTAGCAATCGATCGCTTAGGTCGCTTAGTAGTCAACTACAAACTCAAAACTGAGCATCGTATTCAATTCGATTGAAATCGATATTCTATTATTGCCGTAGATAAAGAGAGTGATAGTGTGTCAATAATGTACATTGTATTGCAGCTGGATTTTACATGCATTCTTTTATATAAATTTTTTCTCAAAGAGTTGAATATGATCAAAATGTTTACTCAGGATTTCAAATTTTTACCCGCAAATTGCAGTTAAACATATCCACAGCAAAATACCGGTCCTCACTAATTAGTGTATTTAATTTCCAGTTAGTGTATTTAAGATAAAACCTGACAACAAATAAAATTTTCTTGCAATAGAAATATCATATGGGATACTGATATGGTAGGCGCAACCGCCACTGGCGTGGAGCTGCTACTGGCGTAGCTGACTTTTTGCTCCGTGGAGCCAAATTGACCAATCATGATCATGTTAGAGTTTTTCATTACTCCGACGTAAAACTGACTAATTAAATACGACTTACTCATTACGTGAAGCGAATTTATTCATTAAGAATTTGCCAGACGAAGGCGTCACGTGAAGTTGCAAGATATCCTCGGTCACGAAAGTTATATGATTCAAAAAGTAGTTTATGAAAAGTACGAACTGACTTATTATTAAGATGGACATGCACTCATAAGAAACTCATACAGTATTGTACATAACTATATAGCTAGGCAGAGTGGTGGTAAACTATGCACAGAGTTCTGCGAGGTGCAGTGTATCGGCGGGAGCTAATGTGTATAACGGGCGCGGTGTCCCTGCGGAATTCGACCTTCAGCAAACTGCAAACCAGTTCGGATTTACTTTATATACTAGTAGTAGGCCATACATACTGTAGTTACTGTCCGTTTTCCTATACACAATACTCAGTGCGCTCACCATTGACGCGTGACCTCTACAAATAGTGTATGTTAGAAGTATAGGCCATTGCCTAGTTAGCGTCACTACTGTGTAAAAAATAACCGCCAATATTTAAAGTATTCTCTGAAATTCTAGAAAATATAGTTTTGTAACATGTCCTAAATTTTTAGCTAATTTAGGTTTGGAAATATTGGTACTTTTGTACCAAAAAAATATGAAGAAATTATTTCTAAACCGTGTTAAGTCATTAAGCTTCTCATTTTCAAGAACGCTGGTTAACAATAAGCAGACTATTGTCTCATTTAAGTAAACAAAAGCCCACAGTATTGTTACCTTGCGTTAAGCTTTATAATCGTTCACCCAACTGAAACTATAATACCAGCTCATTGCTCATTGCACAGGTAAAACAGACACAAGTGCAGTGTGTATTTAACCAGAGAAGATCTGATGTAACATAGTTGAGCCGTTTTCATTGAGTGTTATCTTGGTTTAATAGCTTTTAATAGGGTTTAAGTCCTTCAAAGGTCGTGATGAGTTCTACTGTAGACATGACTGCATCATGATTATTTTTAAGTCAACAACATTCAACAATATGATCACCGTAATAGTATGAGAGTATCAGTACCGTGGGTGTCAGTGATCCTGGCCTGACACAGTAGACAAACAAACAAACAAACACGCCACACACATTACACATGCATGCAAGGTAACATTGACTATACACTAATCAAACAATGGTATTGATCCTGTACAACTGGTCGTGGTTTATTTACAATCGATTTATTTAAAATCCCCATAGTAAACATTAATTTTGGCAAGAGTTTTCTCTCTCTGGAGCGAGGATGCATCCACTGGCTCCAGCGTAATGAAAAGATCTAACATGATTGGTCAATTTAGCTCCATGAGCGAAAAAGTAAGCTACTGGCGTAGCAGCTCCACGTTAATGGCGGTTACGACCAGCCATATATTGATCATCGCGAAAATCGTAAAACATAGAATAGAAACAGTGTGGCAGGCGCTCAAAATCTCAAATTGTATGCTTAGCCTGAGTTGCACAGCCTATCTCGAATAAAATCACCATGTGTAGTTGTTGAAAAACGTGAGGATTCATCGTACTATCACGGCAATTTTTAACACGAAGATATAGGGATGATGACGGTGTGCAACGATGATCATATATTCATAATAATTTACTATTTATTAATTTGATTATTTATTAGCTACATATGTGTGACCACCTGTTATGCTTGAGTGAGAATGATGTTGGAACTATCAATTATAGATTTATATCTTGCAAATTAAGACCCGGAAAAAAAAATATATATACTTGTGGTCAGCATAAATGAGTGATTTTGTGGGCATTGCATGGAACAATGGATGTAGAAAATAATTTGTACGGAAAAGGTTGCTTATATATTTATCTATACACTAGGATCCACAACATGCTCATCTATCTAAGGCACAGTTCTATAACTCCTATACATTTGTACATTCATGATCATTGAATGACCTTTGAAAATTTGGGTACAAAAACTCGTACTCTGCAACTTGAGGTCAAATTTTGCACTATGATTTATTTTATTGAGGTTATTGAACTATGCCATTGGGATGAGGCCATTGTGGTCCATATGTGATGCGATCAAGCAAAATCAGTCGGAACTCGGAAATATTGATTTTGAGATATAGCCAAATAAAGGAAATAATTCCTTTTGTTTCTTCTTGTTTTGGAAACTCTTTAATTGCTCATATCTTTGGAACTGGTTGTTCAATTTCAATGGGGTTTTCTGCAAAATCCAGCTTTGTAAATGGTTTTTACTATCCTGTAAGAAACTGAAAATTTATTATTGCCGAGTTCCGATTGATTTTGCTTGATCGCATCACATATGTGTACATCCATGTCAAAACGATGCACTTGTCGGCTGCTACATGTGTCTCATTTCACATAATAGCTACGAATAAATATTCATTCCTAGCCAGCGATCGAAATTGTGGTTGTCCGTTCGCCCGGGACAATTAAACAAGTCGACGGACAACCAAAAATACTGATTTGGTTGTCCGCTGGACAACCATAAATCTGTAGCCAAAACTCACCTTTGTAGGCCTACGGACAACCAAAAACTTAGACGGACAACCAGAAATTATAATCTGGTTGTCCGTGGGACAACCATTTATATTTCCTTAATTCGAACACTGTTCCTAGCTATTATTTAAAATTTATTCCTAGCTATTATTTAAAAAGAGAAACATGTAGCAGCCGACAAGTGCGTCGTTTTGATATGGATGTACACATATAGTGATAGCAATGTCATCTTCTTTTTCTTTCTTTTTTCAATCAAAAAATCCAAAAAATACGCTAGAAAGTATTTTCAAAACTGATCATTTTATAGAGGACATGAAATCAGTGACAATCCATCCTCATAAATAAGATGGAACAAAATTATTGCGATATTTTTCCTAGTTACTTTATAGTGGATTATTTTAAAGTGTTAATATTTTTGTGCTACATGTATTTTTACAGTTCTGATTTCTGAACAGATTGCACATTTTGTTTTGGGGTTTCAAAAATCTTTGTGTTACATTATTTTTGTGAGCTATTACGTTGTTGGAAATGTTGTTCCACAGACCCTAGATTTCTTTCTAGGGTCTGTTGTTATTCAAAATGCCAAAATCAAAACCAAACAAAACTTTCCCACCATACAGTGTAACTTTTACCTCTATCCATACAACGATAAAGTATTTCAGTGTTCTATTATCTTCTGCTAATGCAGGTATGTGCCAACCTCACTATGGGGGAAAAGCGGTCATATCCAGACTGGAGTGTACGGCAAAGTGGGTCGGTTTCAGGCACCTAGACCTAAGGGAATTAGAAAGCATATTATGATGCCAGATGGAGGCACCGTGTCCTACGATATGTTTGAAGCTACTGCAGAACATCCGTCAGGAGGTAAGTCCATCATTGCGTATAGATTAGGCCTGGCATTTTCGGGTAATTTTGTACCCGGGTACCGCCGCATTTTTCGAGGCGGGTAACTGGGTACCGAAATTTAAAAAAAAAAAAAAAAAAACTAGACCTAAATGCCAGGATCAGGCTTCCCGTTAGTGTGCGTCATTGCGTCCAGACGCATATTTTACACATTTGGACGCAAGTTCACATGGCTAATCAAGTATTTTGCGTCCATGTCTCATGAATGTGGACGCAGACAAAACTTCGAAATTTTATCATTAATTGATGATAAAAATAAGAAATTTTATTCTTTTATATTTTTAAGATAATAAAAGCCCCAAAATTTTGACCCACCTGCTGAGAATTGAAGTAAATTCTGCAATATTTTGTAAATGCAACGCGTCAGGAAATCGTGCACTTTTGCATGCTTTCGGACGATCGCTGTTTGTTTGATGGCTGGGAAGTCCCGATTGATTTGTTTACAAGTAAGCACGTGCGCTAACGTTTATTTAATTATTTATCACAACCTGACAATATTCAATTTTTAATATTTTAAGTTAATTTTCTCATAAATAATCTAGGTTTCATTTATTAGTATTATTGTTACGATGAATAAAAGCAATTTTAAAGAAAAAATCAAAATGATAACCCTTTTTCGTATTATTTGTGGCAGCGCGTGTTTTAGTTTTTGTAGCATCAACGCGTTGATTTAAAAAAGAATGCGGAAGTGAAAGTACGAACGAAAATTGCTCAAGATTGACAGACTTTGCTCATGTTTTTGCACCTGTTTTTGACCACGTTTGGGACCAAAACTGACACAGAAATGAGAAAAATTATCATAGCGAATGGAGATGGAATATCACGCGAAAATGCACTTTTATTTTTTTAACAATCAACATTTGATGAGGTGTAGACCGGAATGCGTGTGTATCGTCATAATCGTGAATTTCAGATGGACGCACAAAATCTGTCTGGACGCAAGTTTTTGCAACCTCGTCAGCAAACTTGCGTCATTACGGACACACATTTCTAAAACCTTAGCAGGAACCCTGGCCAGGATCATTCATGGTTGACCTAAAAAAAAAAAATAAAAAAATTTCAAGATATTTTGTAATTTTAATATGAAAATTGATACTTTGTATTCATGTCATACTCTATTAATGATTTCAAAATGCATTCAAATTCAATGCATTTTGAAATCATTAATAGACTATGACATGAATACAAATTATCAATTTTCATATTAAAAATAAAACATCTTGAAATTTTATTTTATTTTTAGGTCAACCATGAATGATCCTAACATTTAGGTCTAGGTCCAGGGACACTACAAAACCGAAAAAATAAAAACTTTAATTTGGTACCGGGAGGTATTTCCTACCGGTAATGTAATCTCGGCGGGTACCCGTTTACCCGGCCGAAAATGCCAGCCTTAGTATAGATGGGTGCCGAATATGACCCGGTTCACACAAGTGATTTTTTTCCTGTTGATTACAATTGTATGTATTACAAAATTGGTGTAGAACTGCACTATTTTAATCTGTGTGGGGGTGTGTGCGACGTGTGCATCTGTAATTACCTGCAAATGTGGACCTACATTAGGATACACACAGTGCAACCGTGGACACAAGTGAAACCGTGGATATCCGCACTTGCTGGCTACAACCAGGACAATTCAAATAATGTATATATGCATTTAAAAGTGGTCCACGTTCAGGGGGTTCAGGAGAGGTTTACGGTTGGATAGGAAGTTGTCAGGTGTGTGTGGGGTAGGTCCACCGTGTGCCAATTGAAATCGGGTGTGTGTGTCCTTGGTTAGATAGGATTAAATCATATGCAGAATGAGGTCCTCATTTGCATGTATTTACAAACAGGAGTGTGTGTGGGGGTGAGTGTATGGACCCGTTTCAAGTATGCAAGGCTAACAGCAAGATAGAAAATACCTGGAAAAAATTGAATAGGCCATATTTTGGCATAAAAGTGGATGTTAGATCTTTTGTTTTCTATAACAGATTAAGCTTATTCATGAACTAATTATAATTGTATATGTTTTTTTTTAATTTGCAGGAGATTACACTATATGTTGCGTACCAGGTATATCCAATTCCTGTGAGAAGGCCTATGTACGAGGCTTCATTGCTTGGGCGCAATCTCAGGGTTATAGAGTAGCATGTTTAAATCATATAGGAGCTTTAGAAAATCAAATTATCACATCGCCAAGAATATTTACATACGGTAAGTACATATGTTACAGGCTGTACAATAATTATGTGTAGGGTTAGAGGTATTCCTGTGAGAGGCCTGTGTACGAGGCTTCATCGCATAGGTGCAATCTCGGGGTTATAGAGAGGTGTGTTTTATAGCATTCAAGTTAGCTCAATCGATAAGGCGTTCGACTATGGTGCGAGTATTTGCGGGTTCGAACCCTGGCGGTGCCTAGTATGCTCTCTTTGAAAAATTGAATTGGCTTGAAATTTCCATTAGACAAGGAACTTACTGCTTGTTGTAACCCGTACAAAACTCGGGGAGCTGATCCTGGTTGCGAAGGTTATTTGTGAAATGTCTAGGGTGTGCGCTCTTGAAACTGCAACCTGAGTTGTTGTTAAATGGTTTATGGAATGATGTGGGCCGTAGTGGTCAGCAATAACCTGTTAAGTCTGCTGAGGCTTGTGGATCAACAGCTAGGCATTGTGCCTGTGCATGGCACACTATAATTTATTTATTTATTTTATTTTTAAAAAATCATAAAGAAACGTAGGAAAGAATATTTGCATATGGTACATGTAAGTACATCTTACTTACGGGCTGTGCAATATTTAATTATGTGTATGCAGCGTTCGAAATTTTGGTTGTCCGGTTGCCCGGGACAACTAAAAAAGTCGCTGGACAACCAAAAATACTGATTCGGTTGTCCGCCGGACAACCATAAATCTAGCCAAAAGTCACATTTGTAGGCCTACGGACAACCAAAAACTTAGACGGACAACCAGAAATTGTAATCTGGTTGTCCGTGGGACAACCATTTATTTTTCCTAAATTCGAACACTGTGTGTATGGTTAGGGAAGAGCCTATGGTTGGGATGATATGTATGGTGTGATATGCAAAGGTTATGAATAAATAATCAAGCCAACACCATCAGTTTCATACGTAATTCAACTTTTTGCATTTTCCTCGTTACATTTACACAAACCAGGTGACACAGAAGAATACGATGAAGTAGTAAAGGAGGTGCGAGCTAAGTTCCCACATAGCACTCTACTAAGCATTGGCTTCAGTATGGGAGCTAATATAGTCGTCAAATATCTAGGCGAAGAGCCGCATAGGCAGGATTATTTCTTGTGTGCTGTCTCCGTATGCCAGGGATATGATATAACAAAGTAAGTACGGATGGGGTGGTGGTTTTAATCTGAATCAATTCGGATCAAAATGGTTCATATTCGGGGTTCATATCAAGGTCAAATCTAAGCTACATCAAATCAAATGGTTCATATCAAGGTCAGATCCTAACAATGTCAAATCATATCATATCAAATCGAATCAAAATTAACAAATGGGATCAAATTAAATCAAAATCAAATGATTCATATCAAATTAAGACCCAAACAAGATCAAATAATTCATGTAAAATCAAATCTTGTGAAATAAATTAAGTCAAATCATGTCATGTCATTGTCAGTTCAAACATAATTGGATCAAATTAAATCAAATCAAATCAAATATCATTTAGGAAACAATTCCATTACCCATATAGATAATGATATTCTTGAACAGCAGATACCTATGTGCAGGTTACAGGTCGTAGGTCATAGGTCAATGGGAAATCTATTGTAAACTCAAGTTTCGCTATTATTTAAGGTGAAATTTTGTATTTTGTTAAGAATTTTTCAAGCTTTATCTCAATTTTGATAGAATAAGTTTTTATACTTACATAAATCGATAGTCTAGATTGTTGCAGTAAAATATTATATATTTCTATTTTAATTTTTCAATTTTTTTTTTTTTCAAATAACAAGAGCAGTTAGGTTGCAGCTGGTTTCAAAAGTTGCAAACTTACAAATTTGCCTTTTAACATTTTCACATATCACAAATAAATCTAATCATTGCATCCTGCTCTAACCCAAATTTAAGAAAGACTTAGAAATAAGAGTTTAGTACAAATGTAGGTTAGCTTCCTTGCCAAACCTATATAAAATAAAGCACTGCTGGCACTGATGACATATTAACGCCATTTTTGGAAGGATAAAAACATGTTACATGACTCATCATAGCAAAGCAATGTTATTAACCTTTGTGAGAATCATGACCGCATTCAAAAGTATTTAGTCATTTTTCTTTTAGAATTTGAAAATGTTCATAAATTTGAATCATTAGTTTTGTTTAAATTTATTTTTGATAGTGCTGTTATTTGTGTTTACTTTGGCAACAAAGAAAGGTCTTTGTTTTCTTTTTAAATAACAAACAGACAGAAAACAAACAAACAAGTAAAGAAATCTCTTTACTGTCTTGTTCCTTATAAACTCTCTGTGAAATTTGTTGTAACGGGATATCTATCACAGGCAAATTTTCAATGAAAAAAGCTTAAAAATCGGGGTGAAAATCATGAACTACAACTCGCTTCTGTTTTGCTTCCGGGTTCAAAATCAATATGGCAATATGACTATAACAGCATATTTATCAGTAATAGGGGACATTATCACTACAAAATTGCCTCTATTGAAGTGCATATTCGTGCAAAAAATGTGATTTATTTCAATCTTTTAAAGAAAATTAATAGTAATTTGACAATAAACTGGATTGAAATTCAAGTTAGAGAATAGTTTTATCTGCACAATTTAGAGATCATGACAGCCAGTAACATTGGTTGATTTTAAACGTACAATTTCTGCATTTCGGTCACTTCTTCATTGAAAAAAATTATGGGGGGGGGGTCATTTATTAGGGCTGGAGTGTTTAGGAACAATACAGTATGTGACTTGTTCAGAGACCAATTTTGACTTGAGAGAAATATTATTTGATTTGTGATAATTTGACCAATTCCAGAAACATACAGAACAACAGCACTTTTTGATTGAACCTGTATTATATAGTTGCAACTTTCAGTAGTTTTTGTGTGTATAATATTATATACGTATGATATTGTGTTTATTTTTAAAGTCCTGTCAGAGCAGTTCTTCTGGTGTGAACCAAACCTGCTTGGTTATCAAATTAATCAGTGGCAAGGTTTTGCCAATTGATGCAATAGCATTAAAACATCAATTAGCACCTGTCAAATTAAGAGATAGCCTTTCACTGATTAATTTGATAACCAGGCAGGTTTGGTTCACCCCAGAAGAACTGCTCTGGCGGGGCTTCCTCTTTAAGCAATTCATTCTCTTTATCATGAATTAAACTGAAGTGCTCTTGCAGTATATGCATTTGAATCTGAAGAATAACACTACAGCTATACATCTTTATTAGGTGAACTTGAGACATGTTGTAGCGATAGAGAGATCCCACCTTTTGGAAAGATGATGGAAACCACAATGGGCTATTCCAGTTGAAATCCATACAACCCCTATGGAAGACACAACCTTAACCTCCCACACAAGGTGTATGCATTTCAAATAGGGTTTTTCCTGAATCGGTGACTTTATTTGAAATCTGCACCACCTGTGTTGGAGATTAAGGTCATGTCTTCCATATGGGGTGTATGGATTTCAACTGGAATAGCCCAGATTGTGTCAAAGTACACATAAAAGCAATCAAATACCATTCTGCTGTTTCCTGTACTTCAGAATTGCAAATGCACAATGTATAAATGTTGTAATTTGGCACCAGAGTAAGAGATCCAATGCAAACAGGCAAAGTCCAGCATCTTCTGGTAATGACGACCAATGGGCTATTCCATTTAAAATCCACACTACCCCTGTAGAAGATTTTTGAAATACTTTCCACAGAGGGAGTATGAATTTCAACTGAAATGAATACATTAGGCAGCTCCATCTGAACTTCATACACCCTCTGAGAAAGATTCAACCTGAATATTTCACAGAGGGAGGGTGAGTTTTAATAGAGTTGGTTTTAAAATTCTTACGCCCCCTGTGGAAGGTATTTCCAAAATCTTCCACATGGGTAGCGTGGATTTTAAATGGAATAGCCCAATCGTTCTGCATCTGTTACGGCGTATTTTAAAATGTATGGTCTTGATATAGATATCAAGACCACACCATGCATGCTTTTTAAGACATTATTGACTGCTCAGTGCCAGAAGTGGGTAAGTCCAATAGCTGCCATGTGTAGATGAGTACAATATACTGTGTGTAAATTGCCATATGTTCACAGGGCAGCTTTTGCACTTAACCCACTTCTTGCACTGAGCAGTCGATATGCAAGACTCCTCATACCATACAAAGCATGAGGATTTTACCTGTTTGCACTGGGTCTTTATAATCTCTGTTTGGCAGTCAAAAATAACCCCATCAAATTTGCAAATGTGATGTTTCCTATTTATGTGATGTGCACCGAAAGCAACCAATCGGATTCTGATGATGAACTATCAACCAATCATGCATGCTCTTGTATTTCCTGCCCCAAATGATTTCAACCAATCATGCACGCTCTTATATATATATAAATTTTCCCCTTGTTGCATATCAACCAATCAAATGTGCCGTTTCATTTCGTCCCTGATGATTCCAACCAATCCCGCATGTTGTTTGATTGTTTCCCATATAATTTCAACCAATTGTGTGTGCTGTGATATGTTTCTTCTGCTATATATTTAGATGGGCTCAACATGCACCAGACAAAGATAATCCAGCTCATCATAGGTAAAACCCTAAAATCATCGGCAAAACAAACAAAGCATTTTTGCACCCAAAAACAAAATTAACTCAATCTTAACGTGTAGAAGGAATTACTAACATATTATTAACAACGAGAGGTTTAGGTTTGCTGTGACTACTGACTTGTGGGAATAAAACTGTAAGGATTCATAACACATACATCTACACCCAGAGGCCACTCGGGTATAATACTGCATGTACACATATGTAACACCCCATATCAGTGCAGGCAGATTTCCAGATTTTGAAATGTGGCAAATCTGGCAATACATTGCCTGCTCAAGAAATATCAATCCCACAATGCATTGCACTTACTTAGGCTTACTCAAATCCCACAAGCCTTTGTGAGTACACCTATGATGCCGTCATTTGACGTCACGCCGACATGCAATGCGGAACTTTTAGGAGGTTCGCTTAACGATTCCGTGTGATGCGTGCATCGGCGTGATGCGTACTAACGTCGAATGATGACATCTCAAATGTACTTGCAAAGGCTTGTGGGATTTACTGAAAAGGTCAATTGAGTAAACCTATGCGCAATGCATTATGGGATCGATATTTCCTGAGCAGGCAATTATGTTGCCCAATATGTCACATTTCCAAATCTGGAAATTTGCACACACAAAAAAAGTCGGGGTCGGCCCTACTTTTAGGGTTGCCCAGGCTACGCCAATCAAACAATTTTTTTAGGCCTAACTGCTGTTGGTGGAAGGGTATAACTAATATTTTGTGGTGGAAATTTAATAGGCAACAATATACTTCACCTTCGTTATAGCTTTACATACTTTTTCCCTTATTCAGTCCATTTATTATTTATTTTGATAATGACCCGATGTTTATTTTTAAGTATAATATAGATCAAAATCATCAAATTGTGTTTTTGGCACTGTGCAAAGTAGTGTGTCATATTTTCGAAAGCTGTTCGTAAAACTTTTCAGCTTTTAAAAAACAAAAAACTATGAAATAAATAAAATAGGTATTTCTTATGCTATTGCTAAGCTAAAATTTGTTCACATGGAATTTGTTACTTCAGACCCAGACTAATCTTACCACTTTCATATATTTCTAGCACATTTACGATGATCAGGGGCAGCACTAATTACTGTCTGCAACAAACGATTCAGTTTTGCACACAAGTTGTGGTTTATGTCACAGGTTCAGCTTTGAAAACTTTTTTTTTTCAAGTTTATCCCCACAATAACAGTCCAGGTCAATCCATTGACATTCATTTTCTTGATGGGAGTGAGCACATGTCATGTAGGGAACAGAATCATTTTTAGGTCTTAAGAATACCCTAGGTTTTCAATGGGGACATTTAAAGAATGGTGCATACATACACTTTTGAATGGAAAACTGTTTTGGCAGTCTAAATAGTTAGCTCAGGGACTTCAAGATATACGTTTTGTGTGGCTTTTTTTGTTTCCATTCCTGTCTCTTTTTTTTCCTCGATTCTAAAAATAAAATGCTTTGTTGTGCTTACAAAACTACTCTGACATAGGGCTCTTCCAGTTGAAATCCATAACCTTATATGGAAGATGTGACCTTAATCTTCCACACAGGGGGTGTGGATTTCAAATGTGATTACCTGAATGGGTGATTCCATTTGAAATCTTCACCCCCTCTGTGTGGGAGATTAAGGTTATGTCTTCCATAGGGGGTGTATGGATTTCAACTGGAATAGACCAGTACTGTATTACCTTCATGTAAGCATACCGTCAGAGTTAGCCTTGTGTCAAGACCTGGCTCATACAGCATACGGAATACAGCTGTCTAATCCCTCGATGAAGTCTTGACAAAAGGCTAATTTGGTGTATGCTTACATGTAAAAAGAATCATCATTAGATTTTAGTCATTCAAACTTTATAAACTGCTTAGATTTATTGTTTACCGGGAATGCTTTCATGGTCATAATGGTGGCTCAGGTGATCTGTTGGAAACATTTAGTAGATGGCCTAGTCAGGTGACGTCACTTTAGCCTTTTCGATGTATGGCATACACAAGATTTCTTTTGGAATACCCTACCACTGTATATTTTCAATGGCGTCTTTTATGAACGACCCATACACATTCACTGTGAATGTAAAAAATGGTAGGGTATTCTAAAAGATAGCCGCATACACAAAACATTGCAATATGTGGCTGATGATACGGAAAATCTAGGAAAGCATCTTGTTAAGCGATAAATTTAAGTAGGTAGTGTATAAGTTTGAATGAAAGAAATGTATAGTTTCCACCATTTAAGTATGAATATATACAACACTATACTCTGACACTGTGTATACAACACTATACTTTTGACACTGTATACTCTCATTCATCTGGAAAATATTCAAATTGTGATTACATGAATCTAGGTGATCAGGAAACTTGCCATTTTTATTGTCTTCAGCTGGGTGGATGACCTAGGGTCATGTGAGGTCATCCGGAGAGGAAGTTGCTTGATGACCTTGTCCAAACCAGGTTTCAACCCTTGCAGAATGGCTTGTCACAACACATGTGCAAGTTTATGTGATGATGATTCCACTGTCTATTGACCTTTAGCACAATCATCTCCAAACAAGGTTCTGGCTGCAAAGTGTGTGTTGTGTGAACGTCTTTCAAACGCATTCTTTAATTATCACGTAGGCTTTGCAAAAGCCTTCTAGCATGTTGCTAAAAAAAATGAACTTTTTGCACCAGTATGCATTTGCAGGGAGAGCCTTGTTTTGGTAGAAAGATGGCAGGGTCAATTCCCACCTAAAGATGAGCCGTGTTTTGATATTGACAACATTTTGTCATATTGGATTGTGCAACCCATTGGTTTCAGCAGAGGGGTCAAAAAGGGGTTAAGGCAGAACAACTACCCCTCAACTGGATTGGGAGCGTCAAATTATAAACTGTCACATGGTTGGTAGCGGGTCTTTCTCCCAGCTGAAGACCAAAGGTTTTAGTTGTGAAGGGTTATTCCAGTTGAAATCACATTCCCTGTGGAAGACATGATGACATGACCTGTGTGGGAAATTAAAATCTTCCACACAGGGAGTGTGAATTTCAAATGGGGTTACCTGATTGGTTGCTCCATTTGAAATCTACACCCCTGTGTTGGAGATTAAAGTTTTGTCTTTCATGCGGTGTGTGTCAATTTCAAGTGGAATATGATTGTCCACTGTGAGTTTCCTGGTTGACTATATTGATTTTAATCATTAGTATACTCTGACATACATTTTATTGCATGAGGTGGTAATTATCACACATATTCACTCATTTCATATCTCAATATAGGGAGTATAATTCATCTTGGTCATCCATATTTTTGTCAAAATATCAGCCAGGGGCAGGGGGGAAAGCAAGCCTAAAAAGGAGAGCCGAATAGCACTGTTGTTCGGATACCATTGAAAAACAGCAAACATGTGTATTGAAAATGGTCCCTTCTCTTCTCCCCACCCCTCTATATCCAATCCCATGGCAAATCATTGTTGAAGGGTATGAGCCCAGCAGTGTAGCCAGTTTTTTGGTGAGGTGGCAAAATTAAATTTCTGTCCCAATTTGTCAAGTTTTTGTCCCATTTAAATGACATTTTACTCTTTGCCGTCCTTACGCTCATCTCTAAAAACTTTTTGCGGGGGGGGCAGTTTACCCTGGCTTCCTCCTGGCTACGCCACTATATGAACTTAATTGAATGTTTCTTGCATATGAGTGGATTGATAGGGACTGAAATTGAGCAGTAATGCTGGTTTCATACTTTCCTGCCGCTTGCCGCTTTGCCGCTCTGAAGATGAGTTTACTTCACTGCGCAATCTCACTAAAAACGCTAGCGGTGACCAGCGGCAAGCCGATATATCGATCACTTTGCCGCCGCGGCAGCACCGCTGGGAGTTGAATTCAAGTCAACTCGGAGCGGTGCCGCTCTGACGATATGAGAACAAAATACGATTTTGGAGCGGTGCTGAGCGGCAAGAGTAGCTTTCAGAGTCAAGCCGCTGCCGCTTAGCGGTGTGCCGCTCCGCTTGCAGAAAAGTACAAGCGGCATGATGAAGCGTCATGCCGCTCAGCGGCAAGCGGCAGAAAGTATGAAACCAGCTTTATTCAATGTGTTTATTCTGAGCACCTTGCACCATCACGCTTTTATTCCCCTATTTATAATTTGTATCTCTGTCAAGTGGGTCGCTTCTACTGCTCTGCAAAAGGCGGGTAACCACCTCAAATGGCTATTGAGGTTTGGTTACCCAGGATCGACCATCTCCTGATCTGTTTCTACTGAGGCTGTTACCCGGCAACCCTTTGCTCAGTAGAAACATGTCGATCAGTGGTGCAAAACATGGATTCTACCGAGGTCTAACTACTTATGCTATTTGCTATTTGTGCGATGTGTAAATCCAGCAATCTTCCTTGTGTGCTGTTATTCCTTGGATTTGTAAACAGGTGTGGGGATTTTAGAGGTTGCACTAGTGGTTTAAGGGTTTTGTAATGGTTGTCGACTGGTTGCCTAACAGTACAGGGAGATGGACATTAACATTCAGAACTGTTATGATGTGTTTTAATATGGGGAAACTATGGTAATTGGGTGTTTTCTCTACATTCCTATATTTTTGTTTTGTTTAAGCCCCCCGATTAAGGCCCCACCATTTTTTTTTGCATTTTTGAACATCATCGATGATTTCAGGATAGCAATGTGGTGGCAGTCTATGGTATGGACAGTATTTACAGTATTTGTAGAAATCCCATATTTTTATGGGGCATCGCAGCACTGTCAGATGGTACTAGCGATGTTTTTGATGGGAATTATTGTTATAAAAAGGACCTCTGTTTGAAAAGAGTATGTGTTAATTCATGTAAGAAAAAATAAAAGTGCTGGTTTGAGTGTTATATAAAAGAATATTTCCTGGCTGGCTAAAGATGAGCATAGCAAAGTTAAAATGAATTATTAATTGGTGCATTTCAACATTTAGTTTCCCTACTTTTGAATGCGAATGGAATGTTACAATCTTTATATATTTTTTTTTGTTGAATTTATTTGGTGTGGTTGTAGTTATTAATGTGCTGAAGTGCTTGCATGTTGAAGTGTAGCATCTTCCATGACAAATTAACATTCAGAACTCTCATCATATTTCTACTTTGGGAAAATTAATATCGTCGTTGGGCAGGAAAATCCTCTAGATGTGTCATTGGCTCCTGAACATGTTTAAAGCAAAACACACGAACATTGGAGGTTTTCCTGCCCAACGACGATATGGTAAATGGTAATTGAGTACAAAGGTTTTGATCCAGGATCAGTGTGGGGGTGCTATGTTTTCACATACTCTTCGGTCGCAGACGGGTGCGACTCCTCTGAATTCACATACACTTACTTACTGCATTGTAGCTAGTTTTGTTTGCAAGGGCTCTAAATTTAATAAGATTGTTTAAACAGTTAGCATGTGCATGATGTGCTATAACAACATAACATATTTTATTTTGCTGTGCTAACCAAAATTGCATCTAGATAGAATTTCAATTTGATGAATTTCAAACAGATGAATTTGAAGCAAATAAGCATTAACTATCAAATGTACTCACAAGTATTCCAGGGCTGTATTGCTTTATTTGCTGCCAAAATTGAAATATGTGGAAGCGTATGTAGGGTACATTGTATGTGATTTCACAGTGCCCCACCGAACTGGGATCTTGGTCGAATACTTGAACAGTGTGTAGTGATTTGATTTATTGGTAAATGCAGTGAGTTACACAAGTTACATACAGCTGCAGAAATTAAAAGGAGTTATAAGGTCTATTTTGCCTATAAGTGAAACTTTATAAACATTACAATAAGGCATTTAAGGGACTTCGGGAAAATACTACAATTTTCACAAATGTATGTTTTATGAATACATCCGCTTGATAAAGAGATGGGCATTGAAGAATGGCGGACATACAAGGGGGGGGGCTCGTCAGTTCTGCAAAAGCCTGGTAAATTTCCCTGGTTATAACCAAACTGATTAGCGCCCTCGTGTGTCCATCATGCTTCAAAAAGCTAATTAAACCATTTTTGACCCTGATGTGGCAGTGACGTCAAAGTGTTGAGGCAGCTGCTCTGTGCGTGTATCTGTGAGGCATCTTTAAACATGTGCGTGTGTATGCAAGCACTTTGATCGAACACTAGCGATTTGCAGCTGCGTCCAATGAAATTTGCACTGATGTCACTGCCACATCAGGGTGGAAAATGCTTTAGTGTAGGATATTAATACCGGTGTGATTCCACCAAAGAGATTAAACTCAAAGAGAACCACATCAGAATTATGTGGTGTGTAATGCTATGGCAACGTCATATCGGTTTGTCACACATGGGACCAAAATAGTGTTCCTTGGCATTTAGTAGCAAAAGCCCATTTTGAAGGATAATTTGGATTGTTAAGGGATCTAGAATGAGCGTTTATAGGCGTTTCGACAGTATTTTTTGTGGGACATGAGAGCACCTCAGGCGTGTCGAATTGCATTCTGAATACTGAAGCATGTCTTTCTGATATCAAATAATTTTCATTTTTGAAATTCACGATATAATACAAATTTTATGACAAATTATTAAAATTTGATATTTTTCAAATTTTGATATATAACAGTCCTCGAGATAAATTTTATAAATCTAATGATATATTTTTAAAGTGTATGTAGCTGGGAGGAAAAGCCGACGATCAATTGAAAATGTTGACCTTTTATATTGAAGATATGGATTTTTTTCCCAAAAGACCTATTTTTTTTGGTGTTTTGGGAAAAAAAATCCATATCTTCAATACAGAAGGTCAAAATTTTCAATTGATCGTCGGCTTTTCATCCCACCTACATACACTTTAAGTATAAATCGTCAGATTTATAAAGTTTACTTCAAGTACTGTTAAATATCAAAAATATCAATTTTAATGATTTGCCATAAAATGTGTATTACATTGCGAATTTCAAAAATCAAAATTATTTGATATCAGAAGGACATTCTTCGTATTCAGAATGCAATTCGATATGTCTGATGTGCTATAATGTCCCACAATAAATACTGTCCAAACGTTCATACCCCAGCCCTTAAGCTTGAGTGTTACCAAGATTTGTGATTGAAGTACTTAGCGTGCGCAGAGCCTAGATTTCATCTTGGTTTGTGAGAATCAAAATCCATCCTAGTCACTGCACTTACTGTATGATACAATGAAAGAAGTTGATTCTCGCAACCGAATCTTATGAGAATCGATTCTGTGATTCTCATTGAAATCTAAGCTCTGGTGCGTAATCCACACAACACAAAATGGCACACACTTGAAATCGAAGTTTACCAGGTGCATTGTAAAATAATCCATAGATGACGCTAACGACACACACACATGGCAGAGTAGGTACTCTTTGGGTTTAGTCTCTTTAGATTACACTCATTGCCTGTCCAAACATTTTCATGGTACTTCCATTTTTAAGGCCAGTGTACAGTTTGATGTTTGATCCATTTTTCTGCTATCAGGCTATTCCATTTGAAATCCACGCACCCTGTATGGAAGACATGACCTTAATCTTCCACACAGGGAGTGTGAATTCCAATGGGGTTACCTGAATGGGTGACTCCATTTGAAACTTACACTCCCTGTGTGGGAGCATAAGGTCATGTCTTTTATAGGGTGTATGGATTTCAACTGGAATTGCCCTGTATTTTCCCTGCGGTAAGAACAGAGCCCTTAACAAAGCTAAATCTTATCAGCAGACGTTGGCATTTGATCGGAGAACTGAAATTCTCAGCAGAGAACTCGGAGCAGAGAGAACAGAGAAATTTGTCAAAAAATGCTTGCAAAAGCATCAGACTTTACACAGGCCTTAACCCTCATGCATGTTCACATCTCAATTTCAAAAACTCTGCATATCGAGGGTTCAGCGCAATGTAGTCTCATCTACATTCTGGCCATTTTGGGAAAACTGCTTTTAAAGAATTCCGGCCTCATAGCCCTTTATATTTAAGGCTATGTTTGACTGGTCTATGGCTTTATTGAGGCTGGAATTGGACAAAAGTCTATTGTTGTCACTGGAAAGCCTATTGTTTTCTGTAAAGCTTGGTACCAAAATGACGAGGCAGTGCTGCACTGAGCCCTCGATATGTCATCATTGTTTATGAGGGAAGAAAATCAATACTAAAATCCAGAATTATTTCTTAGAATCAATTGTACTGTTTGCTGTGCATATTGTAAGAGTAAACAGGCAAGTGGATTTGCATTAGCTATTCCATTTAAAATCCACACTCCCCCTGTGGAAGATTTTGGATATATTTTCCACAGGGGGAGTATGAATTTCAAATGGAATGAACACATTAGGCAGCTCCATTTGAAACTCCCTTTCCTTCTGTGGAAGATTCACCTTATACACTACCCCTGTGGAAGATGTTGGAAATATCCTCCACAGGAGGAGTATGAATTTCAAATGGAATGAACATATTAGGCATCTCCATTTGAAACTCGCTCTCCTTCTGTGGAAGATTCGGGGTGAATCTGTCTCAGATGGCATATGAAATTCAAATGGAACTGCCCAATGTGTTCATTCCATTTGAAATTCAAACTCCCCCTGTTGAAGATATTACCCAAATGGTGGTGTGGATTTTAAACGGAATAGCCCTGTACATCTGCCTTTTGAAGTATAAATGCAGTAGCTGTTTTGCTCATTCCTAGTGAAAATGCAGTATAATGCTGAACACAACACAAAAAGAAAGTCCCCGCTTACATAACGCGTCATAAATTTTAAGCTGCTTATGTTATGACAATTTGATTGATACGATTGCTTGCAGCATCTTGATAGCTCCAATTTGATACCGCATTTGCAACTAAAAAGCTCTAAATTGACAAAGATTTATACCACTTACCAGTGTTTGATATTTGGTGCATTTTTAAAAGTCAAAACGATTATGCAGTTTAGAATTTTATGCATGGCCAAGCTTGCTTGCCTGCAACGAGCCCATGTGAAACTGACATTGTCTTTTCTTTCAAGGCAGTATGTATTGATTGCATTGAATGAGCTCTGTTTTACTGAGAATTATATTTAAAAAAATTCTTTTATCCATTTTCTACAGAGCTACAGTAACTCTACATGAATGGAACGATTTAAGACGGGTTTATAACTTTTTAATGACGAAGAACATGATGAAGACGATACGTCGTAATCATGACATGCTGTTTGGAGAGCAGGCCAAGGCCTACTGGAAGGCCCACAATTTACCACCTATTATATATGATGTAGAAAAGATATTGAATTCTACTAGTTTAGTACATCTAGACGAAGCATTTACATAGTAAGTGTAGGTCATGAAGTCGATGTTTTTGATGGAACATCTAAATAAATGTTATCATCGACTTTCGTGCATGTTGAAGATTCAGCTGCAAATGGATACTCCTTTATTTTGGTGTCATATGAATGATTGTATCTAGATAGCCCTGAGCACAGCAGCACAAAGACGTATGTCCTATTATATGCAGCAAGAATGATTGCATCTAGATAGCCAATGGCACAACTGAGCGGTATACAAATACATAACTCCAAATGCAAATAACGAAAATGGAGATATGTCTTTGTGCCACAGAGCACTTCACAGATGCACATCAGCCAATGAATTTGCCTCTGTGCCATTGAATCAGGGTTATTTTCCTGGGAATCAAGTGACTAAATTAATAGTGGTTTTGAGGTCACATGTGCATTGCTTTCTGAATTTTCTGAAGTTGTTTGCTTGTCCTCGTCCAACCGACCGTGTTGGCAGTCCCGACCGTCTCGGCAGTCCCGACCGTGTAACTTTTTTTTAAAACAAGTTTTCTTTTACAATTTCCCCCCAATACATGTAGTCATGAACTTTTCATTTAAAAAACTGAAGATATAAAAGAAATGTTGTAAACTACCATTCCTGCATGTTTCTCCTGCAGTCATACCTGACTGAGGTTGTGATATTTTGTATTATCATCCTCAGCATCTGCACAAGTAAAACATTGTTGAACTTAAAATGCACTATTTTAAGTCTGCCAGTCATGTACATGCAAATAAAGTATGGTTTACCTTGAATTTGTCTTTGGTGGAAATTCTGTGGTCAGTGAGTGTTTTACATACAAGTAGGCACTACTTCACATTGGTACTTGAAAAAACAACACAAAAAAAACACAAAAAACTTCCCAACCAGCTGACCCAACTTTGGAAAGTGATCAATGGACAAGCAAACAATTTATGTTTTGGCCTAAGCTTCCCCAATCAAATTTAATCTAGTTTTAGTCTAGTCAAGTACAATGGAAAAAAAAATCTGTAATATTGTAATACTCTGACTCTGCTTGTTTTTTTTTTCTTGCAGTAAAATGAAAGGATGTAAGGATATACTAGACTTTTACAAGAAAGCAAGTTCTTCAGCTCATATTCATAAAGTAAGTAAATATCTTAACTCTCTTAAGTTTCAGAATTTTTTTAAAAACTCCCAAAATTTCAGAATTGTAAATTTTCATGACCAGCATGAAAAAGAACAAACAAACCTAGTATTGGTTCAGATAGCTTGTGATATTCTGAGAAAACATCTCAAAACTTGGGACTTTTTATGTTGAAGGTGTTTTGTTTAAAATCACTGATTTAAATCAACTTTTAAATTTTTTCACCATTTTTGATCAATTTCAAGGCCCATTCAGTGATTTGCTCATCCGGATGATCGTAAAAATAATCAAAATTCAGATTTTGGTACCTTTGTCATCGCCATAGATGTGCTAACATAGCCTGCGAGTGGTTCAGCCGAAAGCCGTGTATTTAAGACAAAATAAGATATTTTACACGAATCAGTAATTTAGATACTAACAGTATCTAAATTAGCTACATGTATTTGAATGGGGCTTAACTTCGCCAGTACTGCTGTTTTCTTCATTTTTGCCAAATTTATCATTTCAAAAATACCGAATGACAATTTGAATGACTTGTCCTTTACTTTTAAGCAATTTATAAACAATTTTAATTTTTTTTACACTTGCGCTGGGATCACTGAATTGGTCTTTAAGTTAATTTTTTTCTTTATTCCTTATAATGCTTCTGCAACTTATGATATCATTTTATCTATTGCTAAAAAATCATCTTCAAGGTGCAGAATTCAACAGGTTTTTCCCAAGATTTTACCAAATTGTTTTCTTCGAAATTTTCACATGTAAAACATCTTTTGATTTTTTTGTAAATACCCGATAGAATTGCACATACGTCTAGTATTCCACTGTTCTCTTTTGACTTTATCATGGGGTATAGCAGTTCTTGGAATCGATAAAATCAAAAAAATCTTAAATCAAATTGATATTTGTTTTTAAATTTAAAAAAATCGCTAACCCTGCAAAGTTGCTATAGCTCTATCATAGATAAATAGTGATAATCCCATAATGAAATTGCCAGACTTAGTAGTACTGAATTTTAGAGGATTATGGTCTCTTGTGGTATTATATAATGCAACTAGATGAAGTGTCCTTCCACATGGTTCCTCTCTTCTTGACCTTTTGTGACCATTCACCATTTTCGTTATGAACTCTCACCTCTGTTTCTCAATTCACGTTTACAGGTACACATTCCTATGCTGATGTTAAATGCAGCAGACGATCTAATCATTCCACCGCATCAGGTGACCACACCAGGGGAGTACGTACAAAATGCTCCAAAGGGTATCTACGCGCTGACCAAACATGGCGGTCATCTAGGATTCTTTGAAGGCGGCATATTGCGGCCTAACACCGTGTCGTGGATGGACAGAGCAGTGACCCAATACTTGGACGGGGTCATTGAGGTCACTCAGCAACAGGATCTCAGGAAGGACATTATTCAAAATGGAGTCATCAGAAATTGATGCATCAACTTTGAAGTAGGCAGAGAATGATGATGTCATCGTGAAAGAGAGTGCTGCAGTGCTTGCATCGTCAAAAGTTGTGAAAGTTAGAACATGAAGTTACCAATTATATGGAGATGAAGTATTATGTCATCGTAAATTGGACATCAAAATTGGTGATGTCATCATCTGTGAAAGGTATGAATCATGTCATAATATATGGGAGTCGAAATTAGTGATGTCATCAATCATGGAAGACGGAATGATGATGTCATCATTCTTGTGAATTATGTCATAACATATGGGAGTCAAAACTGGTGATGTCATCAATCATGGAAGACGGAATGATGATGTCATCATTCTTGTGAAAGCTATGAATCATGTCATCATATGGGCGTCGAAACTGGTGATGTCATCAATTATGAAAGACAGAAATGATGATGTCATCATTGTTGGGATTTAAAGATATAATATCACTGTGTGATAGGAAGTAACAATTATAAACACATCTACTTTTAATGTACATTTTCTCTCAATTCTCAAATCTAATGAACCATTAACAAATTAATTAGATAAATTTATGATTCAATGTCACCTATTGATGCCATTCAACAACTGGTTTCGATCATGTTAAAATATAAAATATAAAATATTATAAATATAACAATTATGCAATATTAGAGATTTTTAAAACCTAACGCCTTTATCATAAACATGCGTTGTAGATTTCTTAATCTAACACAAAATTGAAAAAACATAGTTTAAAGAAAGTCATAGTGTTAGTTAAATTGTGAGGTATACTTGGTCTCTATTAATGTCGTTAGTGTTAAAAATTGACAAAAACAATGCATGCACCAAATAGCCTGCCAAGTTACTTCCAAAATTTAAAAATATATATGGTACGTATAAAAATTTTCCCCACAAACTTCCACCTATAATTGTTGTCAACTATTATCAAATAACTCTTTGGTTCTTACTAGGAACCTGTTGTTCTTGTCAAGAAAATATTGACAAAGAGAATGCATACACCAAATAGCCTACCGAGTTACTTCCAAAATTTAAAAATATATATGTACGTATAAAAATTTTCCCCACAAACTTCCACCTATGATTATTGTCAAGTAATATCAAATAACTCTTTGGTTCGTACTAGGGACCTGTTGCTCTTGTCAAGAAAATATGTGATTAATCTTGTGCATGTGCAATATTTGACCGCTGCTGTGGAACTGTAATGGGTTATTCCAATTGAAATCCATACGCCCCCTGAAAGATATGACCCTTTCTTCCCAGATACAGGGGGTGTGAATTTCAAATGGAGTTTACCTGAATGGGTGACTCCATTTGAAATTGCTATACCCTGTGTGGGAGATTAAGGTCAGGTGTTCCATAGGGTGGTGTATGGATTTTAATTGTAATAGCCCAATGTTTACATTATTCGGGTATTGAATGAATTACTAGGACGGGTGTTTCAGGTCGCAAAATTCACATAAATTAGTAGAGGTCACAATCTGTTGGAAATCAAGTAGTACATTGTTTTTTCTTGACTTTGGAACCAAATAATATAATAGTGAATATTCTCAGTCATCCAGTCATTAGAATCACAAGATTTTGAATTAAATCAAATACTGGAACTTACATTTTTTTGTAACTTGCTAAGTTGGGTCTGAAACCATCAGACTTTATCAGGCAAATGACCCGCTGGGCTGGTCATGTGACACTTTGAGACGGCTAGGGATCGTCTTGATGGCCCGGTCTCATGCGTGAGTACCAAATAATATCATACCAGACTAGGCCTCAATGTAATTGTTCATATGTCACAAAATTGTACCCCATAGTTGGGGTAAGGGAGCAATGGAGTTAAAAATTGGAATTCAGTCAGTGTGTTAAGTGGTGCTTAATCTGCTAGAAAGTTGTATTGCAATTTTTGCACCTCACTTTTGAAAGCTGTGTTGTAACAGAAAATTTGGGTTGCAAATTGCAATGCGATGCACCTTATAATGCTGAATCTACAACCAAGGAAAATAATGTTGGCATATTTTCAATGTGTTAACATCATTTGCCTACCCGCTTCCCCAATACAATGTTGAGCAAAGCCATGTCTACAGCCGGCCTGCAAGACCCACTGAACATTGACCATGGGGAGGGGGGAGTGCCTGCTTCAAATACATGGCAAATTTGTGTAACTTGGATGCAGGGCTGCGACATGGTACTCATTTGAAAAAATACATTTAAGCAAATGTGCCAACTATTTGTCCTTGATTGTAGCTTCAAGCTTGTTGGTGAATTTATTGCTTAAAACCCCATGAGAACTACCTGCCGATTGGCCAAAAAGAAGTTTCCATTATCAACTGGACAAATCAGCAACATTGTTAGTAATTTCACCACACAAAAAATCATATAATTGGCCAATCAGGGGCAATGTTAAATCGGCAGGTAGTGCTCAAGGGGTTAATTGGCAATATTCAAATGAGGTAGACATTAAAAATGTATACACTTGTGAATCAAGTGTTATTCATTCAATGTCTGAATATAACCAATAGTATTTATTTTTTATATTCATGGAATTATGAATATTATTTACTAGAGTGTTATATAGGATATAGTAACTTATCCTTATTTATATATGAAATCTTTGTATAGGCAAGAGATAATATCATACAGATTGGCCTAATGGTGCACATAAGCTCCTTTGATATACGGTAAATGCCACATACAAAAAGAGCGCCCTCTCTGAAAATACCAACAAGAATTACGGGTCTGTTTTCTTATTTGCTGGTGAGATTTTTACAGGAGGGCACTTTTAGTTTGTGCCTATAATTCCATTTATGTTAAGGGAGCCCATCAGCGCTATTAGGTGAATCTTTATGGTATGTGATGTGATCAAGCAAAATGATCGGGATGTTGGGAATACTGATTTTGAGATATAGCCAATAATAGTATTCAACTTCGTTTGTATTTAAATGTTCTGATCAACACTAAAATGGCTATATCTCTGGAATCGTATGTCTAATTATGATGGGTTTCACCAAAATAAAACTCCTAAGAACAGTGCTGCCAACAAGGGGGAAAACATACATTAATGGGCCCATAAAAGCAAAGAAAAGACACCTCAGGGGGGCCGTAAAAAAGGGGGCTTGTGCGTTCATTTTTTGGCTCTCAGCGGCGGCACTGTCTGAGAATGGCTCATGTAATTAAATTGAAAACTGAATTTGGATTTTAATCGACATCAGACTCATTTTGCTTGATCGCATCAAATTATGAGAACTGTTCTCACCAAATGGGAGGAAAATTGCAAATCTCTTTGAGTTAAAGCAAGATTCATGATTTTTGGATCGGGATCAAGCTTTAAAATGACATGCCATGATTGGTCCCTTACTTGGTGTTCAAAAGTCAGTATTTACAGAAGAATGCTTTTGTTTTCTGGCATGTTCATTTGAACCATATCTCGTTTTCATCCCTGGCAATTTTCTGTACATTTTGTGAGAACAGGTTTCGTATATGTTTCAAGATGAGGTGTGCTGCAGGTGGATCCATTTGATAATTTTTATCACAATTAAAGGGGAAACCCCGCCAGAGCAGTTCCTCTTGGGTGGACCAAACCTGCCTGGTTATCAAATTAATCAGTGACAAGGTTATCGCTGAATTTCACAGCTGCTAATTGATGTTTTAATGTTATTGCATCAATTAGCACCTGTCAAATTCAGAGATAACCTTGTTACTGATTAATTTGATAACCAAGCAGGATTGGTTCACCCCAGAAGATCTGCTCTGGCGGGGCTACATCTTTAAGTAGAATGATTGAGATAACTATTATTAAATGAGCTTGTACTGTTAGTACTTGTACTACCTGATCATTTTATGATTTACTTTTATGAATATGCAATTATGCTAATCAGGTGATGCCGTAACCTTTGAACCAATATACCAGGGTCCATTCATATTATGTGAATTCCATATTGTCCCGATGTTTGCATATATTTAAAGTTCTAATTTAAAATTTATTTACAAAAGTAGTGTTTTTTTAAGTTATTCATATATAATATGTAAATAACTTATGTTGCAATTTTTAATTTTGATACATTTTGTGTATTTCGTGGAACATTCCCCTTTTCCTGTTCAAGTATTTAGACCCAAAATCAATTGTACGAACATCAAATTTGGAATTTTGACAAGGAATATGTGGACCATTTCAAAATTTGACTTGTAAATGTTGAGGCTATCTGATCCAGACATCGCAACATCGCGCTATGCTGCGATGCTATTTTAAACCCCAGCATCGCACAATGAAACTTAAATGTACTGCAGCGATATAGTGGCTGCGATGTGGAATCTGCATCAGGCTTTAAGGTCATTCTGCCAACCTTTGTTTTTCCAGCAGCCAATCACAAGCATGTATGGCCGCAATATGGCAAGAGAGAGCTAAAAAAGTTGAACAAAATTAAACTCTCATCTCTGAAAATTTCACCGCCGAGCTCCTAAAAACCTAGCTCATATCGCAGTCACGCGATGTCGCGGCCGTGATGTTGAGTCTGAATCGGACTTTACACACAGGGCAATTTTAAGTTAGTACTCTTTGGGTATAATCACTATGGTGGATTTGCAATAGCATTACACACTGGGCAATTTTGAGTTGGTACTCTTTCGGTATAATCTCTTTAGAAACCTCTCTACTACTACTACACTACAGTTTTGATAATATGAATATAACTACAGATTGCATTTTGTATTGTATATATATATATATGTAATTGAAAAATATATAAAACAGAGAAAATAAATTGCTTGATACTATTTATTGTACAAATTGGGCTATTCCAGTTTAATAGCATGCAATCCACATATCCCCTATGGGGGACATGACCTTAATCTTCAGGAAAGGTACCGTATTCATTCCATTAACAGCTGGCCAGGGTGCTCAGCAAAGTCATTTTGGGTGGGTGCTTATTTTTTATATTGTTTACATAATTCCATATGTAAAAAATGGCCCAGAATATGGAGTGTATAATGGTTCTGTGTTTGATACAAGTGTAGTTGCATGGATCCTGCACATAATGATAGAGGATCATGTGTTGTAAAGTCGCTGGGTGGGCGCTTATATATAGGGGCATGGGCAGTTAACGCGGCTGTGTACTCAAGACGTTGTTTCTTTTGCAAAATTGAGCTTTTTTTATATTTGTTACTTTGTTATGTTTTTTATAAATACAAGGAAAGAAAATCCAGATTTATAAACTCCAACTGCGCTATTTTATGGATTTTATTTCACTATTTCATTCGTGTTTGCAATTTTAAAAGAGAGAAAATCTTTGTTGTATCAGCAGAGTGACACACGCGCAACAACGCATCGCGCTGCGTATCGCGCAATTTGTTAACGCACAGATACGCTACTGCACGTCCGACGCTTATCTGCATGCGTGGCGCATCCTTTGGAAACACTAATTTCAAGTGGTCAAATGGCTCCGTTTTAGCTGATAAAATGTGGGTTTTTCAAGTTCTTTTCCTCGATTTGAATATCAAGTTATGAATGGATTTCGCTCAAACTTCTCAACGGGCTGTGGATTTACCCGATGTTCACATAATATAAGGTAGAAAAGCGAAAACTGCCGCATTCTCCTGTGAGATTCGATGAAAGGGCAAAATGTGACCACTTTAAACTTTAACGGCCATTATTTCAATGTTCATTTTCTCGGTAAAATGACGATTTAGGTACTACGATAACTCAATAAATACAGCATCTATAGGTAAGCAAATATGATCATCGTAAAAAGCATGATCGACTCAAGAAACAGTTTTCTCATTTTTTATATTTTGGTCTATTTCCGATTTTAGGCATCATTTTGTGCAAATAGGCGTTTGTGAATTTTAAAAGTTCAATTTGATGCCTTATATGGTCAATATCTCAAAAACTAAGGCCAATATCAAAAAATAAAAAAACGTTTTTGGAATGGAGCCTCAAGATTGAGCTAAAAACAAAATAAAATATTTTGGAAAGAGTGTTTTTTGTTATGATGTACCTCACAAATATTGCCAAAAACTCACTTTTTGTGATTTTCTTCATAATTGTTGTTTTTACCCCAAATCTGTATTTATATTAAGATTTATTGATGTCTTGCCTTTATAAAAATGTATACTTTTATATGTCTTGTGAATAATTACAAAGTTATTGCACTTTTACTACATGCATGTCTGAGAGTACACAGCCACCTTAATGGAACGAGTACGGTAATCATTTCTAGCGCCGCACGTCTAGCAGCACAAAGTTTTCACTAGCGGTGTGTTTGGGCTATTCCAGTTTAAATCCATCCACCCCTATGGAAAACATGACCTTAATCTTCCACAGAGGGAGTATGAATTTCAAATGGGGTACCTGAATGGGTGATTCCATTTGAAATCCATACTCCCTGTATGGGAGATTAAGGTCATGTCTTCCATAGAGGGTGGATGGATTTCAACTGGTATAGCCCACTGTTCAGCTTTGTTTGTAGATCAAACCCATTATTGATAAATTCATGTAGACTCTTGTGTCTATGCAATACGTACAAGTGTGTGTGACAAATCGGCAGTGGCATAGCCAGGATTTTCTGGGGGACTGGGGGGGGGGGGGCAGGTTTTTGACAAAAATGGGCAAAAATGTCCTAAAAATGTAAATTATCATGGCATCCAGCATCCAGGGGAGGGAACAAGAGGGGAGGGCAAGGTGTCCTACAGGGAAGGCAGCTGCTCCCCTGGCTAAACCACTGCAAATTAGCGTATTGTAAATATTATGTTCAGTAAATTGTAATTTAAAAATGTAAATAATGAGCTGAGAGGGAGTGAAACTTGTGTAACTTTTGAGCTGTGCTTCATCTTGACAAAGTATGTTATACAATTAGTAACTGAAACTATCTGAAGTATTCTAACATTTGGTGTTTGAGTATGTAGTGAGAGGTTCTCCTTAGGGAGTCCATGGATGGGCCAGATCCAGCCCGCTGACCAATTGTGGTAGGCCCCTCAACAGTTTTGAAATATACAGTAAGCATATCAAAACAAGGTTTTTGTGGCCGTCAAACAGAGATTGATTTTTTTACGCTTATATGCCCACAATCAAGTATTTGAACATCCACCAGAAATGGGTTGTAATGTCTGCAGTGCTTGTTCCATTGAACCTGACAAAAACAATGGATTTCTCAACTCCCTTATTGTTTTTTTTACTACCTTGGCAAACAAGCAACATTGACATGTAAAGCTTAGACTAATTTTGTATTGGCTTACATGAATGATAGGCCCACTTCACTTTTTGATGTTGCTCTGGAGTCATTATTTTTTCTATCTTCACACTTGTAAAAATTTCTGGTTTTTTTATTCGGCTCCCAAAAGACTAACAATTGGTTCTCTTGAATCCTACCGAAATGGAACTGAGTGCTTCCCTAAGTTTGAAACAAAATCATGCATCATATAATCAAATTTGTATAAATGCTGCATATTTTTGAAAGGCTTATTGGCAATGTAAAATCCATGCACCCCTATGGAAGACATGACCTTCATCTCCCACACAGGAGGTGTAGATATCAAATGGAGTCGCCCATTCAGGTTACCTCATTTGAAATTCACACCCCCTGTGTGAAAGATCAAAGGTCATATCTTCCATAGGGGGTATGTGTATGATTTCAACTGAAATAGCCGATTTGCATTGTCGTCAATATAATAGTAGGAGTAATTGTACATTAGAAATGTTTTAACATTATGAAGTTTGCCATTTTTTTAAAATAATAATTTATGTTATATAATATTTTATAGTTTATGAAAAATGTGTCTTTTTATATGCTACAGTTTATGTTGTATTGGTTTATGAGTGTATAGGGGTTTTTCTTTGAAGGAGGTGATTCTGGATTTGAACATGTTGTCAATTGAATTCGTACTTGGAAGCGTTTACATTATTGAAGCATGGACACTTAAAAATTCAAACTAGCATTCTTTATGGTAAACTGAAGTTAGTCCTGTGATGGACTATTTGTGACAAATTTGAGACAATTTTCGCAAGGACTTTATTTTTATGAGTTTTCGCAGGTTAGGTCATTAACTACACAAATATGAACAGTGGCGTAACTAGACATTTTCATTGGGGGGGAGGGCAAGCGGGGGCAAACAATAATAATAATAATAAACATAATAAATGGGCATATTTTGGCATATTGAAGCTAAACTGGTGACATATGGTAAAAAAAGTGGAATAAATCTTGTGAAGCGTTCAAAATTTGTGTTTTTAAGGTTAAAATGACCAGATATGAGGTTAATTAATAACTTCATGAAGTAGGCCTACTTTAACTTTTTCATTTGGGGGGGGCAAACAGGGGCAAGGGTTCAAAATGGAGGGGGGCCCCCCGCCCCCCGCTGGTTACGCCACTGAATATGAACTTCAACACTATAAGGATTGACATTATTTCAAAACTAAAATCATAATAATAATTGGGTAAGAGAAATGTAGTTTACTTCATTGTAGATTCAGGGAGCAGTTATACCTGCTAACTGATATAACTTCTATAGGGGACATATTAAAAAGAGAAAAAATAGTAAATGTATTAATTCTTATAGCCCTGTATAACTCTGTTCGCCCCTTTTGTCTAGTCCAATATGTGCAATATGAGGTTGTATTTCAAGTATGATACTAATGACTTGAAGGGGCAAGAACAACATAGATAATATAATCTGCAAAGTCAATTGCCAAAGCTGTATATTGGATGTACTTGATAAATGAAATTATACCAAAACTTTTGGACTTAAAGGAGTATTTTGTGATCCTTGCATCTTCCTTTTTTGACATTTTTCAATAGATATCTACGAAAAATGCTTATTCCCAAATTTGAAGTTGATTCAGATTTTTGCAAGTTATGCATGATTATTTATATTACACTGCTCCATAGGCCACTGTATTGAATTACGTTCTGGTATAGATGAGTTGACTTCTGACGTCAATGCCTGGCAGTATGCGCACACATCATCACAATTTCCATTGTTTTTTGCCTGGCAGTATTTGCGTGCATTATATTTTGTTCAGGGCTTGTGTTTTTAAAACTACCGCCTCAATTGAACAGTTTAGTGGTTGCATGGGGTTCACTCAAGTATATCGATATACCAGTCCCTTGCCTTTGTTGATAAACATTGTGGTCAACTCATCTATACCAGAATTTAATTCAAATTTGGCGATATTTATGCTACATGAATTAATATATTTTGTACATCATTATGTAGCCAGTGCTTTCAAGTGGTATAAAAATCTCAACTTTTTTTGAGAAAAGCGGGTGGGGGGATGTGGATCACAAAATGCCCCTTTAACAAAGTTTGCCATTGATAGAGGGAAGAATTGTGTAGCTCTGGATTGATGTGGCCATGTGTCCATCAAGCAAGCTGTTTATGGGTGTAGTGTACATTGGAGATAACAAGTACAAAGTGCTACATTCACAAATCTATGTAAATCTGCATTATTCCAGCTGAAATCCAATCTATACACCCCCTATGGAAGATGTGACCTTACTCCACACAGGGGGTGAAGATTTCAAATGGAGTCACCCATTTAGGAAACCCCATTTACACTCATTGTGTGCGAGATTAAGGTCATGTCTTCCATAGGGGTGTATGGATGTCAACTGGAATAGCTTATTGCCACTTTTAGTAATGAATAATAAACTAATTCTGAATACAACACTGAGAATAAACTAGCTTTTATGAAACCAAATTCAGAATGTGAAGAACTCATTTATTTGCAAGTAGATTTTTAAGATAGTGTTTAAAAAATTCATAATTTACTTTTTTTCAGCTGATTGATACTGAACTGTCCATGACTACAGGGTGTATCAAAATGATTGGTACCCATCAGGTTTTGATTGACAAGCCTGCTTCTTTAATAATGCAACATTGGATCCTCTTAAAATGCCCAGGATTTATAGTTTTATGACCTTTTATAACATTCATCTATAAATAACGTAACTCCTATGTTGAATTTTTACGTGGTAGTCTTGTCCATAATCACTGGAAACTGATGGGGTACCAATCATTTTGATACAGCCTATATATAAGTAATAAGGGTACAAAATTTAAGGGCAGAAAACCCTTAAGATCGTATGTCTGTGGACTGTGGCTTTTGGTATGAATGTTAGCTGAATGTTGTTTCTGAGAATCATTTATTGCGGCCAGCCACCACAGATAGGCTCATTTTAGTCAAAGGAGCTATTCAGTAAATAATCAACATCTCCAAGAAGACCCCGGATTTTGGAAATCTTGTGATCCAGATATTATCCACCTTACGAGGCAATGCAAATTTGTTGTCCAAAATTCAGTGTAGAATCAATCCATCTTATTTAGGATGTTTCTTCTCATGTGTCTATTTGACTCTGCCTCTGTTGCGGAAAACTCCGAAACCAATCATGACGACGATAATTCCGGTAAACAAAAATCCTGAGTATAACAGCTGTCCTTTCAATTCTGAAATGAAGGTCAATAATGTTTGAAATTATTTGCAAACAAACAAACAAACAAACATGTAGGTGTCAGATTTCACATAAGCCATATCCATTTGAAATCCACATCCCCAACTGAGGAAGACTTTGAAATTCCAACTAATTTCAACCTTTATGCAGCAGAACTTGGTGTATGATTATCATTGTAAGAATGCAATTTACAAATGCATCACCACCCTTCGAGTTGTTATCCCAAAAAGTTTTGTTACTCGGAAATTTATTGTACTTTGTAGATTGCAGGCAGATTCAACCATTTTCAGAGTGGAAAAGGTATACAAGATTTTGAAATTCCAGGCAAAATTCTGTCATTTGAGGGCAAATTATGTAAAATTTAACTGGATTTTTATAAATTTCAACAATTTTCAACTTGAATTTAATGTAAAACTAGCAAAACATTCTAGCGTGAGTAAACATAAGGTGCAACTGCAATTGAGATGGCAGTTAATTTGTACACAGGGTGGTGGATTTTAAATGGAATAGCCCATATAACATGATGAACTCCCAACTACGAGGGGGTATCCAAAAGTTTTTGACATCACCCAGAAGTGAAAGAGCTATACCGATGAAAATTTGTCAGTGTAATCACTGGTCCTTATGTACATTAGGGTCCAAAAATGGTCTCATAAGTATGTTTACTTTCTTCACAGGTGGCGCTAGATGGGAAGTAGGCGCATAACCTTATCATGATAAGATCCTCCACTTTCTTGAGTTTTTTCACTGTTGGCGCATCATCCATAAATGATGGACGTCCACTTCTTGGCTCATCTGTGAGGGACATGTGGCCAGTTTGGAAATTCCTTTTTCAAAAAGCAATAGTGCCATATGATGGGCAATCATCACCGTAGATTGCTTTCATTTCATCATAGATTTTCTGAGCATTGTAGGCATAACCCTTCAAATGCAGGAACTTAATCACGCTGCGTGCCTCAATTTTCACCATCTTGCAGGTTATGCGCCTACTGCACATCTAGTGCCACCTGTAAAAAAAGTAAACATACTTATGAGACCATTTTTGGACCATAATGTACATAAGGACCAGTGATTACACTGACAAAATTTCATCGGTATAGCTCTTTCACTTCTTAGTGATGTCAAAAACTTTTGGATACCCCCTCGTATATTAATTTGGTGGATTTCAATTTTGCTGAAGATTTGGTGTAATTATACATGTACTATTCCAGTTAACATGTTAAAATCCATACACCGGCTTCAGAGGGCTTCACCTTAATCACAGGGGGTGTAGATAACAAATGGAGTCGCCCCATACAAGTAACCCCATTTGCATTCACACCCCTGTGTGGGAGATTAAGGTCATGTCTTCCACAGGGGGTGTATGGAATTCAACTGGAATAGTCGTATAATGAAATCTAAATATTGGCAGTTACTTCGGTATCACATTTTGGTTGAATAATGATTATCACAAGTAAGAGCTAGTTTACGATCCTATACTGCGCCAAGAAAGTATCCTTACACATGGAAAAATAATCATTTCTAAACTGAACCATTTTTTTAATACATGCACTATCTGATCTGGCACATTTTGACACCCCATTGAATCCAATGTGACTTCAAGAAGCAAAGTTACGGGCATTTGATTAGTGACACAGGTCCAGCTTTAAAGTGAAATAAAAGAGCTGACAAATAAAATGCAAGTTAAGAAAAGTACAGAGAAGTAAAAACTGAAATAAATACTGCTTTAAATAAAGTTTCATTGAAGAAATTGTACAGGCGCTTGTTGGAATCTTTTTGCGCCTTGTATAGGCCAATTTGTCACTTTTAAAACTGGACATTTGTCTATTCAATTGCTTGTAACTTTACTTTTGGATGTTACATTGGATTCAATGTGGTGTCATAATGTGCAGGATTAGATAGTGCATCTATTACAAAAACAAAGTTACCCCAATATTGTTCAGTTTTGAAATTGTGATCATTTTTCCAAGTGTAAGGATACTTTCTTGGCGCAGTATAGTTTGAATTGGATCTGGGATTTGAACCTACCTTCATCCACCGTCAATGGATCGACAACTGTAAAATAAGAAAACAGAAATGTGTTTCAAAGAAATTGTAGAGAATTATGCATCAATTTTACCAAATTCATTTATCTGATTTACAAGGTAGTTAAAAGGGCATTTCGTGATCCACAGCATCATGGCCCGGTATCGAAGCACGGTGGCCCAATGGTTAGGGTGCGAGCTTCATGATCGGAAGGTTGCGGGTTCGAGCCCCACCACGGCCAGTGTGTTGGTCTTTGAGCAAGATAGCTTAACTCCCAATTGCTTCACTCCACCCAGGTGTAAAATGGGGAGCTGCTGGGGGTAATCACAATCTAAGTAGCTGAGAGTACCTGCGCATCAGTTGCAGACTTGGTGAAGCGGAAATGATTCTGATATATCCTAATGGCAGCGGAATAATTGTTGAAGTGTGCTGATAATTAGGCCATGCCTAGCTGAAGCGCACGTTAAATCAAACAACATTTATTTATTTATTTATTTATCATCTACTCACTTTTCTCAAAATAGTTGAGATTTTTATACCACTGGAAACCTCTGGCTACAAAATGCTTATGTACAAAAAATATTCTTGCAGATTAATTCGTTTAGCAAAGATACCGTGAATTTTGAATTACGTTGTAACGTTCTAGCTACAAAATGCTTATGTAATGGAAAACTGTTGGAATGAAATTTCGCATGTATCTTCCCAGGAAAAACCCCACTTTTTCCAACACATTCTTTATACACCAATCCGACTAGGCCATTCCTGCGGTGTCCCCGACGTAAAACTGCGGTGTCCCAAGGTCGGGGGTTCAATCAATTACTTGTTAGTGTGCTATACAGAATTGTACACAACAGTAATTTTCAATACACGACCATGAATTGATTGAACAAATTAAATCTCCCGCACTGGTACAATTGTGGTTCCGTCAATAGAGGGCCAAATACAGTAAACGCTTCTCGGATTGGTGTATTGCGTTACTAACTTATGACTTTAGTTTTCGATAAGCTCCGATCTTCTTGCCAACAGCTATATATTCCAGCATCTGAGTCGGTTAAATTATGTATGTGTAGCACGTCCATGGCATCTATATACACACGGTTGTTGTTGTTGATGAATTGGTTCTGATTCTGGTGTAAATCTAAGAGGCGAATTGAAGAGGTCCCATTCTGCCATCGTACTGCTTTGTCAAATTCTAGACTGTATATCAAAGAAGCAATTTAGAATTTAATTCCGGAATTTAATTACAAAGCAAAGGTTATATAATTATAAATTACTAATAATCAACTAATAAATAAATGAATCAAACAATCTGAATCTGACAATCAATCGACCAATCAATCAATCGTTCAACCAATCATTCAATCAATCACGTTTTACTTTTGCACCAAGTCAATTAAGGGTACTACACCCCTGGCCAATTTTGTGCCTATTTTTGCATTTTCTCAAAAATTATAGCGCATTGGTGACAATTCTCGCTATTCGCAATAAGGGCGCCGCCAGCGGTTTGCGATGTAATCGTGATGTATCATGGGAAAAGGTCGACATCCAAGTCCGCGAAATACGAATATTACCATGCTATTACATAGGAACACGTGACAATATTTTTTTTAGTTTGTCAAAATAAAGGTGTTACACACGAATCGATACTCAATAATACTTAATAATGTGATTTGAAATGTGCACAATTAATTTTTCTCTATCGATTTGCGTGTAATACCGTTATATTGACAAACTAAAAATATTGTCACGTGTTCCTATGTAATAGCATGGTAATATTCGTATTTCGCGGACTTGATGTCGACCTTTTCCCATGATACATCACGATTACATCGCAAAATGGCATGCCCTTATTGCGAATAGGGAATTAAAGGACTAGGGCAAGGACTACAACTATTGCTCTGAAAATTCAGCAACTCAAGGCAAGTAGTTATTGATTTATTGATCAAATACTGGTTTTCGACTTTTTTGACTGCAACTCCACAACTGCTGTCTGTGCCGAAATAAAATTTCCAGTGCAGTAGTTGTAGTCCTTGCCCCTATAATATACATATCTTAATTGTCACCAAGGCGCTATAATTTTTGAGAAAAATGCAAAAACAGGCACAAAATTGGACAGGGGTGTAGTACCCCAGAGATGACGATCTGCTGGCCGTGATGTCAAAGAGGATGAGCCTTCGGTTAGCAGATTTCAATTTAACGGAGCACCTGTTGATGGTAAGTTTACACTAACAGCATGCATGCCTGAAAGAACTGTATCGTCAGAAATTTAATTTTTAATTTTTTTTGGGTATTTTAACGCCACAACTAAACATAACTAAATAACCTGTGTGGTTGAGGAATAAATCAGTTATCAAATATTTTTTGAATTTTCACAATTGACCACACCGTTCTTGAAATATAAGAATTTGAAAATTCCATCAAATTAAAATCGCGTCATATCGCTTGTGAGCTAAACCCCGTGTGCTATACTAGCGTAAACTTACCAGCATTTGGTGCACATTTAAGGATGAACGTGTAAAACTTGTAAAAAAAGTAATGTCGTGCTCATTAATAAACTTACGTTGGGCAACCAAGGGCCAAGTCGCTTCCCCTTTCTGCGTAGACGGCTTTCCGAGACACTACATGATGAGATATGTGTAAGCAAATTAGTTCAGGACCGTTCAATAATTATGTACGTCAGAGGGAGTGTGAGTTTTGACCAAAATATCGACAAAAACGCAGAGTTCCACCGTCACGTTTGCTTAAAATGTTCGGATTCCCCTTGTTCCCCCCTTTTTTTTAACTTTTAAACATTCCCTTCAGGCCTCATGGCTAAGTAAAAATTATCCCCCTCAAGGCCAGCTCAAGACCCCTCAAAACCTCGCATTCCCCATTTAACGACCCCTTAGCAGAATACATCATCATCATAATAGGGCCAGAGCCAAAATTCCCGTTTGTAGCGGGACGGAATTTTGATAGACCTTTTAAATTGTAGCTCTGTGACTGTTTATTTTATGGATTCTTCATGTTCTTAATATGTGACCGTACACCACGAATGAGCCGTAAATGTCCTCAATTGTATTCTGAGTTACAGTGTAAAATGGGCATGAAGGTCGTATTCATAGGTATTTCAATTTGGTGCTACGTGTACCTCATTTAATGAGATACATTTAGCACCAAATTAAAATACCTATGAATATGACCTTCATGCCAATTTTACACTGTAACTCACAATACAATTGAGGACATTTACGGCTCATTCGTGGTGTACGGTCACATATAAACAAGTAAGTTACAGACTGCATTCACACGCAAGAAAAATAGTCCAAAGAATCAACATGTTGCCACGGTAACACAAATTCATCGATGTGGCGGGACGGAATGATAAACTTCATGTATTTGTGAACACAGTACATTTGTTGAATTTTTATCAAAAGTACTGGGATAAAACATTTGTTTCTAACATTGGTATTAACTTCAACTATCCTTCTTTTGTTATGGAAGGAATTATAAAATTCACCCCCCTCTTTATAGTACGCTCATTAATTTAAAAAAATCATGTCATTGTGGCGGGACGGAATGTGGCGGGACGGAATTTTGTCCACCATGTCAAAATCAAGAAAAAAAGCAATTGATTCACTTTAAAACTGACAAAATTGTCTTTTCTTTCACGTCCAATGAAAAATTATTGCAAAATATAAACTGAGAAAGAAAATTTTCATCCCTTCCTGAACTTAAAAAAATCATCTCAAAATGTGGCAGGACCATGTTTTACACCACAGACCCTGAAAATAGCCTTATTGCTGGCATCCTACCACAAAAGGCCTGAAAAACTTGTTAAAATGGCTCTGAGTCTAGCAAAGTTGATAAATTCAATTTTTGTGTACTCAGGAATGTTTATTACCATAATAGTTGATATTTTGGAAAGTTTTGACTAAAATTATTTTTTTTCGTCCCTTCCGGAACGTAAAAAATCACCTCAAAATGTGGCGGGACGGAATTTTACACATATTTTAATTTATTTCTTTATTTTTGCAAAGTCCCCTGACATTTTTTAGTGCTGAAATTGTCTATACAGAAGACCTTTATAATACCATAAACAAAAAATCCTATCTTTTTTAAATATGTCGTAACATCAAATTTAACAATTCCGTCCCGCCACACCGAGAGGGCGCCACATGTGTATTTAATTACTTGCAGTCCAAAATTGACGGCCAAATTTTACTTTTTTTTGCCGATTCATAATCTTTGGTTAGTAGTCTATTAAACCAGAGGAGAAATTCACTCCTGTGACAATTTCTAAATTTTAGGTTGAGTGATGACCATTTTTGGCTCTGGCCCAATAGGGCCTACTAATTATGGCGTGTCCGTCCGTCCGTCCCTCTGTCCGCGCGCTATCGCGTTCGCGCGGTGCGATATCGCGTACGCGCGGCGCGATATCGCGTGCATCGCGAATCGGAATTTGTCATAAAATTTGTATTATATTGTGATTTTCAAAAAATGAAAATTATTTGATATCAGAAAGACATGCTTCGTATTCAGAATACAATTCGATAGGTCTGAGGTGCTCTCATGTGCCACAAAAATACTGTCGAAACGCAATAAACGCTCATTTTAGATCCCTTAAAGTTGCTTGAGAAGTCCGGCTTCGAATTTGCACATGATTGTGAAGCGAAACTAAACGTCAAGAGTAGCAATAAAATAACATAATCATTTAGCAATGCACATTATGTTCATTTTCCACGAAGCGCGCGAGAATTTGCAATTTTACACTATTTTCATAACCAAAGACCAAATCAGGACGTTTACCGAATGTGTATTGATAAAGTAGGCTAAAAAAGTTTCGCCTCCAGTTCTACTGTAAGAACGATGAATATTTCTTTTTCTTTTCCTCTCTCAGTTGTCAGGGGCAATCAAATGTTATAAAAATGTTAGTTACTGATCTGAATGATAACACAACACTTACCGAAAGGAGGCAAGCTAGGTTTCGCCTTTCCAAAATCAATAAAAAACGTTTTCTTGCCTTCTTTAGCCCCTTTATCTGTAGAAAGTAGAAAATGGAACAATATTATGAGGATTTTGCATTCCAAAATTTGAACTGCAACTAAATGGGCGGTCTCATGCCTGAAATTAAGACTATGCCATAGTCGAGTTTTGATAAATAAAAATATATAATTATTAATGATGATGAACGCATCCTGTCAGATGTAAAAATCTATCAATTGCACACAAATTAATACAAATCAGAGTTTTATGCTTAGGCCTTAATGTAAAAGCCAAAGTATGCAAAATGGGCAAGTGGACTACGGAGAAGTCTAGCCTGAAATAGGCATCAGGCCAAGAAAAAAATGTTTGCTTGCCCTCCAGTGAGATTTTAGGGGTGGGTGGGTCGGTCGGTCGGAATTTTTTTTTTTAAATAATCGACTCACTACTGGATAGGCCTGTAGGCAATGAACATTGGTGATGTGAAAAGATACATCAATACTTCACTTCAGACCTTCAATACGCAAGATACATTACAGATATCGATGTTTTGGTCAATTTAAGCTTTGAAATGAAATTTAGACACAGAAAAATTAATAAAAAACCATTGAAATTATAAACTAAAACTAGGGCCGACCCTGATTTTGGCCAATTTTGGGTCGGTCGGTGGAGGGCAAGCAAACAATTTTTTGGCCTTATTTGATGCTGCAATATTACCTTCAGGACAAGGTTCTTCGCACGATGCCACCATTTTCTCATCTTTGCGATTGGCAAATATCCTGTGTTGTGAATACGGCACAACAGCTGAACGGCATGGGACTCCTTCCCGAAATTTGTCGGTTAAAACCATTGCGTAACAATATCCTTTATAGAAGATCAAACGAGAATAAAGAAGGGGAATAAATATTATAAAATAACAGCAAGGACCGTAACGACAATTATGAAAGTGAAACGGAACGAAACACAAAACAAGCAAATGAATAACAAGCCAACAAGAAAAGTTAAAAAATATATTTAACAACTATGCAGAAAGTTGAATTGCTAAAAAAGAAGATGTGAAAAAAGTAACTCATCAATCGGGTGAATCAACAACTGTAAATTGCAGAATTTTTATTGAGATTGTCAAAAAGGTAAAAAATCTTGTCAGAAGTGGGATTCGAACCCACGCCTCCAGGGGAGACTACGACCTGAACGTAGCGCCTTAGACCGCTCGGCCATCCTGACTTCCTCTGATATTTCATACGGCAACAACACCTTAACAATTAAGGCCCGAAAATACACAATTTTTCCTCGCTACGCGCGCATATTGCAAGGTTTAAGCCCTTTCCATCCTGATAATGGGCGAAAATAGTGTAAAATACCCATTTTTTGCGCACTACGCGCGCACACCGTCCCAATAAAGCTTTTTGTCTCTATGTATTATATGATGCAATTGTAATTTTTTTCGTCTGTGCCCCAAAAATTTTATTTTGTCCCCTCTGACCAAAAAAGCTGGCTACGCCCCTGCTTAGACTGCTCGGCCATCCTGACTTTCTCTTGATATTTTACACAACAACAACACCTTAACAATCAAATTAGTCAGCAACAAAAAAAGTTACTCGAGTTTAACTCCAGCTTCGAATCTGCGCACGATATAACGTGTTAGCAAGTTCGAAACTAGACTTCAAGAGTAATTATAAAACAACAACATGAAACGCATGGAAACAAAGCACAAAATAATATACAAAAAGCAAGCAACGAATCAACCGGGCGAATCAACAACTATGTTGTATTGCAGAATTTTTATCGAGTTTGTCAAATAGGTAAAAAAGCTATTTCGCTAAAATACGAAGTTGCCGTCGTACTGTTAAAACTGTATTTTGAACGACCCGTTAGCAGAATTATTTATTAGATATGCAGAAAATTGAATCAATTTGCTAAAAAAAAAAATCAAAAACCTTGTCAGAAGTGGGATTCGAACCCACGCCTCCAGTGGAGACTACGACCTGAACGTAGCGCCTTAGACCGCTCGGCCATCCTGACGTTCGCCGATATTTCACACAGAAACAACACCTTAACAATAAAGGACGAACCAGGGAAATTAGTTAGCCACAAGTTCGAAATCAGACTTCAAGAGTAACTAATATAAAACAACACAATCGTTTATCAGCGGTAGGCTATAATGCGAACAGCAAGAAACATGTAGGCCTATAGATTTAATCAAGAAACGCGTGGAAACAAAGCACAAAATAATATGCAGAAAGCAAGCAACGAATCAACCGGGCGAATCAACAACTATACTGCTATAATAAGTTGTGTTGCAAATTTTTTATCGTGTTTGTCAAAAAGGATAAAAAAAAATTTGTCAGGAGTGGGATTCGAACCCACGCCTCCAGGGGAGACTACGACCTGAACGTAGCGCCTTAGACCGCTCGGCCATCCTGACTCCTATCTAATCACGTCTCACTCAATAGTAATGTACCTATTCGTATTCGCTCTCCCGGTGTATTGCAGTGATTGCACGAACTCCAATCGCCCCATTTGGTGTACATGAGTAGTCCGTTTTCATCTTGAATAAATAAATAGCAAAAAACATTCTAAATTTTAAAGCTGTGAGAAAAAACTTCTTAAATATTAGTTAGCCTATTTTAGACTTTTATCAGAGTAAATTATCAATATCTTCATATTTTAACATGAACTTTTTATTTTAAGCTGCGCATCTAGCCAGGAATTGTCTAAATATTTGCACGTATACTTTACTTTTAAATTTCAGTCCTTCAGATTTGAAATAAATTCATTCGATTCAGCCGTGAGTTGCAATAGAAAATGTGGGTAAATTGACGCGAAATATGCAGCAATATCATATATTACATACAAAAATCGTAATAAATAAGAGGCTGCGGTGTGCTATCTTCAGTAGATAGCATATTATTTTAATACGTCTGCAGCGCTGACGTACTTGCGTGTAGCGTTGAGCGGTCGCGGGTAGGGTGTATTATATTGCGGGTTTAGGGGTTGGGTTGGGTTGGGTTGGGTCGGGGTTAGGGTTAGGTGGGCGTGTGTGTGTGATATGATAATATCGAAAAGATACAATTAAAATAAGAATAAAAAATAAATAAATCTAATATTCACTTTTCAAATTTTAATTTTCTGAATAATTGTATCATAATGTGCTATGTGTCTTTTACGTTATACTGCGAAGATATTGAGATGTCCTCTTACATTGTCTTACCTAGTCTTAACTTTTCCAGTGGGGAATCTGGGAAAGGGGATGAGGCAACTCTCAAGGGGGAAATTTGACGAAAATAATTATTATAAAAAAAAAATCCCGAGAAGTAGGTAACTTTTTCATGTAATTGTACACTAAATTAGGGTTAGGATTAGGCTTAACTGTTATAGGGTATACTTGAGTTGGGATTAGCTTGAAAGAAATAATTATAATGACGGATCGTCCCAAAAGTACAAAAAGCCTAAAAATCTTAAATATCAAGGCCGTCAGAACGGTCAGGCTCCCCTCTCTGGCTTCGCGATATACGCCGCGCCGCTGCTTACTATACATTTTTCTAGTCTGCTTCCTATAGATGTGTTTCCTAAAGATTGAAATTATCACACAAATAAAAGATTACATACCGGTGTCATCTGGGTACGGCTGTTCTCCATTCGGTAGGACTAAATAATGTTTCAAATACAAACAAACAAATAATTAATTATTATGACATAACACAAATTTAAAAGCGATCACACCCTCAGTACATTTAACGCTTAATTCGTGTTAAATTCTTTTTTTTTTCAGTTTCTGACTAATTATGATCGACTCGGCAGATTCAGTGGCGCTCCCCCAGAACAAAAGTATCTAACATCCACTATTTTGGGTCAAAAATGCCACATTTTCCGATTTGTGACTCTCACCCATATTTCCAGCGCAAAATATTGCACCTATATACAACCACTGGACAAATTAACTTTTTAAACATGTTGTGAAGCATAAATTCGTCGATGTCCATAATAAATTTATTAACAATGTGCATATCTTTCAAACATTGGTTCAAAATGGTCATAGAATTTTTAGATTGTTTTTTGTTCTACTGTAGGGCCTATGATATGCAATAACTAGAAATTTATATGACCTCACCTAAATGGAAATCCGGCTTGGGAAGCACTGGAAAACATAGCAGAAAAGTATGAAACATAAGACATATCATAATATGAGGGACCGTTCAATATTTACGCGGGAGGGGGGTGAGGTTGAGATCTTTGGGTCTTGAAGGGGAATATGAATATTTTACTTGAACCATTATAGGGGGTAATGTTAAGTTGGATATGGAGAAAATTGACGTAGGGACATATAAATAAGACGAATTCACATAGTTTATACGTCACTGATTCAATACACATGCACGAGACGCGTCAGCCATCACTGGATCGGTAAACTCGGAATCGGTTTTTATTATAAAACCTTAAATTTTACTCTAAACTCAAGCATTTCAGATGTTATCCACTTTCACATGCTATTTTAGTACACCATTGGACATTACAATCATACAAAAAGTAGATTCGGGAAAAATTGAGGGCGTCGCTGTGGAGTAAATTTTTAACTCACCTGTAATGTCATAATTACTCAAATATGCACCAATCAGGAAGCAGTAATATTTCCCTTCATGTTCCGGCTCCACACTCTTAATACTCAGTGACATGTCCTTATATTTGATGGAATATCCTCTTCTTAATTCCATTCTTAGATCAATCTTCTCTTCGACAGCTGAGGTGCGGGATTGAGTTCGCCATTGAGTCTGTATCATTTCTGCAGGGTTCGTGGAAGTGCTGGACTGTGGACTGATGATAATGATAATATGATAATATCACAGAATGAAAGTTTAGGCCATTTAATACTTTGAAAGTCCCATTACTTTGAAAGTCCCAAACAGTATCAAATTAATTGCAAACCGAAGTGCCCGGTTCTTTTTCGCCTTCTTTATTCCCTGGTTTTCCGCTTCATCGATAGCATTTTCTTCTTCTTCTTCGTCGTCGTCGTGTTTTCCTTTTCCTCTTCACCACATGAATGCACCTTGTTTACCGTCTTCAAACAAACAAGTTGTCACAGACATAACAATATGCACGAGTAACGTACGTTTTCCAAACACGGGGTTATCATTGTGAACCCAAACTGAAGTTGTTGCATAGCGATCCAAACACACATGTGTATAGACTCAATTGACACTCATCACTTAAAGCCAGAGGATGATTTAAGCACTTCCCAGCAAGTCTTGCGGTTAGCACAGCTGTGTGAGTGAACACGACACCACTGCCCGCCCACTGCATACACACGTGCATGGTTAAATTTGAATTTGGACAGATATATTTACAGTAAAAACACCTTCTAGAGGTTGGTCGATTTCACATTTTATGTTATATACAGGAGGTGTGAATTATCCTTCATGCATACATCACTTTAGATCTGACTTAAAGCCATATTATAACATTTCTTTAAAAATAGATTAGTATTCATTTTCAATAAAATATTAGCATTTACTGTCAGATATGTCCCCTTTTAATTTTGAGCCGAACAAGTGAGGTAAAGCAAAGACAATGGGAATTTACAACTAGCGCCAATGCATGTTACTCTCCGGTGGTTGTAATTTGGTACGACCCTCTGGCATGTGTGTCCCGCACGCCGTGTACGTAGGGGTGTGTTGACATCGCATACGCGTTCGACTAATATTTCTATCGTAATAATAAAACGCTGATTCAGGCGGTTATTACAGCACCTTAAGTCTTGATTTTTGCAGAGAATCTTTGTTTACTAAAGTACATTACAATCGTGTAAAAACCTGAATTTAAAATTTTTTTGAGGGCGTTCTCCTCAGCAAATGTTATAATATGGCTTTAACCAAAATGAAGTGAACACCAAAAGACAAAAGTAAAACGCAGCAAACTTTAATGACAGGCATTATCATGATTATTAAACAGATTTTCCTTTCCGACGTTGTTGACGTTTCAATCAAATTTTAAAAGTTGATGTTTTTTTTGGTTTTTTTGCCAGCAAACGTGTTACTGTTAGCGATATGAGAAGACAAATTATGTGCAATACATTACGGTCAATATGATTAACTTGCATTATATGCATATTAATTAAGGGGGTACTACACCCCTGGCCAATTTTGTGCCTATTTTTGCATTTTTCTCAAATATTATCGCGCATTGGTGACAAGTAAGATATGTATATTATAGGGGCAAGGACTACAACTACTGCACTGAAAATTCGGCAACTCAAGACAAGTAGTTATTGATTTATTGATCAAATATTGGTTTTCCCTCATTTTGACTGTAACTCCACAACTGTTGTCTGTGCTGAAATAAAATTTCCAGTGCAGCAGTTGTATAGTCCTTGCCCCTATATTATACATATCTTACTTGTCACCAATGCGCTATAATTTTTGAGAAAAATGCAAAATAGGCACATAAAATTGGGCAGGGTATAGTACTCTTAACATGAACAAAGTTCATAAAAATAAATGATTCAAACAAAAGTAGAATTCTTCGTATGCTCTTACCATATCCTGCATTGAAGTTTAATCTCTTGCCCAACGTATGCTATCAACGGTACAACTAAATCTGGATTGCAACGTGACGTTTGCCGACGTTGCCGACGACGTTGTTCTTCCTGATGTTGTCGGCGTTCACTTCCTACTTCATCTTCTTGAATCTTTGTTAAATTCTGTCTATTTGGGTCAAAATAACTTCTCGTCGGTATTTCCATCTCCCGACGTCGTCGACGTTTGCTTTCTACGAGAGGGTCAGGTAATCGAATCGAATCCGACAACGTCATTTGCCGACGTCTCAGTATTCCTTCAGGTGATTCCGATAGTTCTTGCCTCCACGCAGAATCAGGATCTGCTATCGGATCTTGATCTTCTACTCTTCCGTCATTTCGTTGTAAGTCAGACATGTTCAAGACTATCGGGAGTCCATACTGTCGATTTTTAGTCCTTTTATGCAATTGAAGCATATCTGCAATCTTCATACGCCAATATTTTTGACGTTCTGTGTGTAAACAGCTTTGCAGTGAAGTAAACAGGTCATTCCACTTTGGAAGAAGGTGTTCTGACGTCATTTTATTAAGCTTCATGTTTGTGGTTAAAACGGGATCTAAGATTTTCTTCCTCCAATAGTGTTGATTTTCTGCTGTCATATTTTGAGGTCTTTGTAGTTTGATCGGGTCCAAGATTGTCGTTAATGTGTGTTGGTGTCTTAGACCAGTTTGGTTTAGATGCAGATTAATCCGATACAGATTCTTCAGGAGAGAACTTGGCCGCACCGACACAGAACCTGATGTTATCGTTTTCTGCGCACAAAAACCTGTGTAAATAACAAATTTGCAAGTTCGTTTTTGGGTGGGTGCGGCGTGCCGCACCCACCCTGTATTCTCTGACTTTTGACCTACTTTTTCACATGCCGCAGTGTTGAGAAAATATTCGTGCCGGTTATATCCCAAACACCCACAGAGGTGATAGTTTACGGCGAGTTTTGTAATTATTACTTGATTTTGATATGTAAGTAATACGATAAAGTCGTCATAGGCAGTAATGTGTTTGTATTAAAAGAAATAACAAAATAATTATTTAAGTAATAGAAATACTATTTGGAAATTGCAGCAAGATTTGCAGATGTTTTTATTTGAACAGTACCAGTTCACCAGTTTTGCTAGTTTTCCTAATCTTTGGGCTAAATTAATAGCATCGTGAAGGTCATATGTGACGTGTCATGTCAAAAGGAGACACTTTTGGGCAGGTTATCAATTTGGAGATTTTTACATATCTTTAATATAGAGATATTTTGCTCCACAATGCCATTTTTCCCAATGTAATCGGACATTCCTAAGCGAAGATATTGAGTTTGTAAGTTATGGTATTATAAAATTGGAAATTGAGATATCGGCCTTTAAAAATATTATTGACAATGTAGAGAGTAGGAATTGCCTTGAAAAATGTCTCAAAAAATACAAGATGCTAGTTATATTTGGGTCTGAAACTATCAGACAATAATTTTAACATTAATAACATCACAAATTCGCAACAAACCCAAATTGTGAAAAAATCACCCGCGGGCAGATTTTTGGCTATTTCTCCATTTACGATCCTGCCCAAAAGTGTCTCCTTTTGACATGACACGTCACATATATATCATTTTATACTGACAGCTTCGGCATGTACTTAAATACAGCTTGTATGTGCATTGTGTTCAGTGTGTACATAGGCTATTTACTTTTCAAATCTTTGATGCTTGTATTTATAAGGTACTAGCGGTCACCCGTCTTTCGCGGTTCGTAAATAAATGCAATTTTACAAATGCAAATCAACGCATCACCACCCTCTTAGTTTTTATTGTGAACAATTTTACCAACCGTCCCTATTACCGATTGATCGTTTCATTTAATTTATTTTAATCAACTTCTTCTTAGTTCCCCCCCCCCCCGTGTTGTCCCTATCCTCCCGTTCTTTCCACTGTTCCCCCTTTAGCTCACATCCTTTTTTTCCGTTCTACCTCTTATCTGTCCCTATATCATATCATGGTTTTAGTGGGATTGCTAATTAACATCGCCAACCCATGGCACCCATGCACTCTCCTCTCACTCATTTTTATTTTCCCGTGTTTATTATTCCCACTTGCATTAGAGGCAGCGTGTTGATACGCGATGTCGCGAGATGACGCGAACTAAATGATACGCTTTTTTTTTTGACGCCGCGTGTTGATACACGAAGACGCAATATTTTTTGTTTGACGCGATGTAGTTGTTTAGGCGGACATAGTTACGGATGCTCACTATTTTGAGGTCCCTGGATATTTTTTAAGGCAGTTTTGCTCATTTTTAGACTTGAATCACTAAGATTGGAAAAAATGAGGTGAATATGCAGCGTAACTCAGTGAATGATTAGGTTTGCAAAAGTGAAATTTGCACTTGCATCACCACCGTTCGAGTTTTTATCACGAAAAGTTTTGCAACTCGGTAATTTGTTATAGACTAGCGGGATACCCGCGCTTCGCGCGGGTCCCCGCTAGATGAGTAAATGGGAGCGTTCACTATAACAGGAAGAATTACTGAACAAATAGAATCATTGAAAAGGTACATTTTTATTTATCTAAATCTGTCTCTTCTATACATTTTCTTTTTTAGTTTCTTCTGCTTAGCTTGTGATTTTCCGTTTCCATGTTATTTATTTATTTAACCCGTTCCCATTATTTTCTAAATCTGTTCTTTCTTATATTTCCCTTTTAGCATCTTTTCTTATTTGCTGCTTGTGTTTTCCCGTTTCCATGTTTTTTACTTAATTCTGTTCTCATTATTTTAGCTTCTTTTTTTCTTACATTTCCAGATTAGTTTCTTTCCTTCTTTGTTTCGTTCCCGTTTCATTTAGTTACTTTAACCCGTTGGCCTAATTACTCGTACCCTTTTTGTCCTCATTTTAATTTGATTTTTCTTTATAGTACCGCTTCATGTTGTTTATACAACACACATCTTTTTCCCGTATTTATTATATCCTCTCATAGCGTGTCTGCGGACGTGTTCACCGGTATCCCGTGACCCGTCCATGTACCTTTTGTCCTTTATTTTCCTTCTTTCCGTATTATCATGTCCGGCCCAGTCTCAGGGTCGCAAGTGTGGCTCTGCGCCGTTTACGCTCGCATTGGCGTAATCGTAGTTTTACACACCATTGATGACATCATATGTTTTGACCTGTAATAAATTACAGGTCAAAGGTTATCTTTGCCAGTTGAAAGTTCATTCCAGTTGCATTAATATTTGTTATATTGTATATAGGTTATATCAAGGTTCTGTCAGTGAGGAGATTGGTGAAGAATAAGGCATTATCAATTAAAAATGTTTGTTTGCATTTTACATTGTTTAATTGTGTGTAAATCAATGGTGTGGATTTAACGTAGGTTTACAAAAATGCGCATTACGCACGCGGCGCCGACGCGCTGCCGGCCAGCTGCAGTGACGCGTAGGCTGGTAACCGATTTTCATAACAAAAACCCCGTTTTTACCCATATTTTTACTGTTTTTGCAGCCAATTCTTGACCGTTTCCAACCAAATTTTCGCATAACCGTCTCGGTATATGGTTCAATGTCCCGTATGAATTTGGCGACATTTGGATTGAAACTGACGGAGCCTTTATACACGATACATACATAGATAGATAGATAGATAGATAGATAGATAGATACATACAACATTCCCCTATTTATAGTAAGACTAGCTCCCAGCTAGATGGGAGCGTTCACCATAACAGGAATAATTACGGTACTGAACAGGTAGAATCATTGAAAAGGTACATTTTATTTTTCTAAACCTGTCTCTTCTTACACTTTCTTTTTCAGTTTCTTTTGCTTAGCTTATACAACAAACATCTTTTCCCGTATTTATTACGTCCTCTCATAGCGTGTCTGCGGACGTGTTCACCCGTTATCATAATCCCGTGACCCGCCCATGTACCTTTTTGTCCTTTATTTTCCCTTTTTTCCGTATACTATTATCATGTCCACTGGTCTCTGGCTCGCATTCGCGTGGCTCTGCGCCGTTTACGCGCCCATTGGCGTAGTGCGCATTACGCACGAGGCGCTGACGCGCTGCCGGCCAGCTGCCGTGACGCGTAGGCTGACAACCGATTTTCATAACAAAAAACCCGTTTTTACCCATATTTTCACTGTTTTTGCAGCCAATTCTTGACCGTTTTCTACCAAATAAAGTTTAAACACGTTCCCGTATATTCATCGACCTCCCGTATGAATTTGGCGACATTTGGATCGAAACTGACGGAGCCTTTATAGGCATACATAGATACATAGATACAACATTCCCCTATAGTAAGACTAGCGGGATACCCGCGCTTCGCGCGGGTCCCCGCTAGATGAGTAAATGGGAGCGTTCACTATAACAGGACGAATTACTGAACAGGTAGAATCATTGAAAAGGTACATTTTTATTTATCTAAATCTGTCTCTTCTAACATTTTCTTTTTTAGTTTCCTCTGCTTAGCTTGTGATTTTCCGTTTCCATGTTATTTATTTATTTAACCCAGTTCCCATTATTTTCTAAATCTGTTCTTTCTTACATTTCCCTTTTAGCATCTTTTTTATTTGCTGCTTGTGATTTCCCGTTTCCATGTTTTTTATTTAATTCTGTTCTCATTATTTTAGCTTCTTTTTTTCTTACATTTCCTGAATCCTGAATAGTTTCTTCCCTTCTTTGTTTAGTTCCCGTTTCATTTAGTTACTTTAACCCGTTGGTCTAATTACTCGTACCTTTTGTCCTCATTTTAATTTAATTTTCTTTATAGTACCGCTTCATCCCGTGACCCGTCCATGTACCTTTTTGTCCATTATTATTTTTCCTTCTTTCCCTATTATCATGTCCACTGGTCTCTGGCTCGCAAATCGTGTGGCTCTGCGCCGTTTACGCGCGCATTGGCGTAATGCGCATTACGCACGCGACGCCGACGCGCTGCCGGCCAGCTGCAGTGACGCGTAGGCTGGTAAACGATTTTCATAACAAAACCCCCGTTTTTACCCATATTTTCACTGTTTTTGCAGCCAATTCTTGACCGTTTTCAACCAAATAAAGTTTACACACGTCCCCGTATATTCATCGATCTCCCGTATGAATTTGGCGACATTTGGATCGAAACTGACGGAGCCTTTATAGGCATACATAGATAGATAGATACATAGATACATACATACAACATTCCCCTATTTATAGTAAGATTATAGACAAATTATTAGAATGCATGTGCACCAGTAGAAATGACCCAGGTTGAATAAAATAAATAAACATATGAATGAATATTTTATTCCCTGGATTATTTTTGTTGGGACAAAATAATGATATAGTTTGACGCTTTGAAATACAGTTATGTTAATCTTACTATAAATAGGGGAATGTTGTATGTATCTATCTATGTATGCCTATAAAGGCTCCGTCAGTTTCGATCCAAATGTCACCAAATTCATACGGGAGATCGATGAATATACGGGAACGTGTTTAAACTTTATTTGGTTGAAAACGGTCAAGAATTGGCTGCAAAAACAGTAAAAATATGGGTAAAAACGGGTTTTTTGTTATGAAAATCGGTTGTCAGCCTACGCGTCACTGCAGCTGACCGGCAGCGCGTCGGCGTCGCGTGCGTGATGCGCACTACGCCAATGCGCGCGTAAACGGCGCAGAGCCACACGATTTGCGAGCCAGAGACCAGTGGACACGATAATACGGAAAGAAGGAAAAATAATAAAGGACAAAAAGGTACATGAGGACAAAAAGGTACGAGTAATTAGATCAACGGGTTAAAGTAACTAAATGAAACGGGAACGAAACAAAGAAGGAAAGAAACTATTCAGGAAATGTAAGAAAAAAATAAGCTAAAATAATGAGAACAGAATTAAATGAAAAAACATGGAAACGGGAAATCACAAACAAAAAAAAAAAAAAGATGCTAAAAAAGGGAAATGTAAGAAAGAACAGATTTAGAAAATATATAATGGGAACTGGGTTAAAGAAATAAATAACATGGAAACGGAAAATCACAAGCTAAGCAGAGGAAACTAAAAAAGAAACTAACTGAAAAAGAGACAGATTTAGATAAATAAAAATGTACCTTTTCAATGATTCTACCTGTTCAGTAATTTTTCCTGTTATAGTGACCGCTCCCATTTACTCATCTAGCGGGGACCCGCGCGAAGCGCGGGTATCCCGCTAGTCTTACTATAAATAGGGAAATGTTGTATGTATCTATCTATGTATGTATCTATCTATCTATGTATGCTATAAAGGCTCCGTCAGTTTCTATCCAAATGTCGCCAAATTCATACGGGAGATCGATGAATATACGGGAACGTGTTTAAACTTTATTTGGTTGAAAACGGTCAAGAATTGGCCTCAAAATCAGTGAAAATGTGGTACGTTGCTATGCTGGGTAAACAAAAAACCGAGTCAGTTGTTAAGCTAGCCCGTGCGAGTCGTACGGGCGTATCTAATGCCAAGCCGCTCGCGTAGCGCAGCGATAGCGCGCAGGTAACGCAGCACTACGCCATGTCGCGCGTAAACGACGCAGAGTCGCGCAATGAATGATAATACGGGTGAACGACCGACCGTAGGCGTAATAAATACGGGGAAAAGATGTGTGTTAAAAAGTACAAACAACATGAAGAGGTAGGCCTACTGTAATTAAAAAAGAAAACAAAATGAGGACAAACAGGTAGGCCTACGAGTATGTGGGTTAGCCTATAGTTAGTCAGAGTAAGAAAATGAAAACGGGAATAAAATAGGCTAAAGAAGGAAAGAATAATATATAAAATCTAATAAAATTAGATGATTTAAATAAAAAAAAGCTATTAAACTGAGGACAGAACTAAATAAATAACATGAAAACGGGAAATCACAAGCTAAGCAGCAAATAAAAAATGAAGTCAACAGGAAATGTAAGAAAGGACAGATTTAGAAAATAATGGGAACGGGATTGAGTAAATAAAAAACATGGTAACGGAAATTTGCAAGCTTAGCAGCAAAATGTTTTTAAAAATGGAACAAAATTGGCCCATGTAGAAGAAACTAAAAAGAAAGAAAGAAGCTAAAATGGAAACTTAGGCTTAACGAGGGTCAGACTCAGATAAATGAAATTTACCTTTTCAATGATTCTACCTGTTCAGTAATTCCTCCCGTTTTAGTGAACGCTCCCATTTACTCACCTAGCGGGGACCCGCGCGTAGCGCGGGTGTCCCGCTAGTCATAATAAAGTTACAAAGTTAAAAAATAATATAGAAATATTGTAAAATCAAACATTTCCCCTCATAAGTTGCAATACAACATATTGAGGAAATTGACATGACAGATTTTTAAACTTTGATATGGAAAGATACCCCAGTCCTGTTGTCTCACCAGAGAAGATGAGCAGAAGTCTTTCTATCTGATGATAAAAAAAAAAACTCTAGGTATGATTACGAACATGTTTTAAATAACTAATATCTACAAAAGTTTTATAACCATGTTTTATATAAAATGTTAACATAAAACGTCTTGTGTTATGATGTGAAGGGTTAATATAAAAACAGGGAAAATCTGTTCCAACTGACCAGCAGAGAACAAAGGATAAGCAATAGATCAGATTAAAATCAGGGAAAATATGACACAACCTCCAATGGGGGAATAACAAACATATAAACGTATAAAGTTAAAAACTCTTTTAACTTTGTTTATACGTTTTGTGTTATTCCCCTATTGGAAATCGATGTTGTGTCATATTTGGTATTCAAAATGATATTTATATTTGCAACATCTACATTAGTCCTACGGGTTCAAGTTATAATTTACGTAGTGATGACATTTTCACATTAATTGAAAAAGACATCACTAATTTTTCTAAACATGGCAATTGCGTTCTAATGGGTGACTTTAACGCTAGAACTAGTGTTGAACCTGATTTTGTAGAAAATGATACTTGTAAATATTTAAACGTTCATTCCGATTATACGATCGATACACCTATCTGTAGAAGAAATTTGGATACCAAAATGATCGACACACATGGTAAACTTCTTTTAGACATGTGTAAAGGTAGTGGTCTCCGAATTGTAAATGGTCGTAAACTCGGAGATTTATGTGGCAACTATACATGTTATAATCACTGGGGTAACCCTAGCTTAATTGATTACTTGTTATGCCATACTGATCTTTTCAACGATATTGAATATTTCAAAGTCCATGAACTGATTCCTTATTCCATCCATTGCATGATCTCATGCACCTTAAAAACAGGCTGGTGCGAGTATAAAACCATTTTTGCTAATGATGACACTTGCATACTTAATGATCCCCTGATCACTTTATCTGGTCTATTACATCAGGTAAACAATGGCGCTGGGCTTTGAAACAGCCTGATATAAAGTCAAAAATTGACCGTTTTATTTGGAACAATCATCCAACACGGAAAACGGGACGGAAAACTCAGTTGAGAATTGTATTGATGATTTTTATGATATACTTGAGTGTGTCGGAACTAAAGCGGGTTTAAAGAAGAAGAGAGTAGGCCTACTACCCGCAAAAAACGTTCCAAAAATAAGTGGTATGATCAAGATTGTAAATCTATGTATCGTAAAATCAAATCGATATCTCGCTCTATTAAACGTCAGCCACATAATCTTTTTTTATTGCATGATTACCGTAAATTATGTAAACAATATAAGAAACTTTTGAACTCTAAAAGACGCTTTTTAGAGATAACATTTTCGGACGCTTGACAAATTAGAAACCAATGATCCGCAGGGATTTTGGAAAGTTTATGAAGGTTTATGCACTACCAAAAAGGCATCATCCCAGAATCCTATCACACCTAAACAGTGGTGGGAACACTTTCTGACTCTCATGAATAGAAATGTTTCTCATAATGATACACTATTTGAAGATTATATAAATAATTTTGTGTCAAATTTTAATGAAAATGATGTAAATAATATTGATTCTATTATTACTAATGATGTAAATAACATTAATGCTATTATTACCATCAACGAAGTCAAAGAAGCAATCTCAACTCTAAAAAAAGGAACGGCAGCTGGAGTTGACGGTATTTATAACGAAATGTTACAAGAGGGTATATCAGTTCTTGCACCATCTTTAACCTGTCTTTTTAATTCAATTTTTAGGCAGGGAATTTTTCCTCTTCCTGGAGACTTAGCACAGTAACAGTACTTCACAAAAAGGCGACAAAAATCAGCCAAAAAATTACAGAGGAATCGCTGTATCGAGTAATTTATGTAAATTATTTTGTTTAGTGTTATATAACCGTTTAAATGTCTTTTGTGATAAGGAAACTATAATTCCACATAATCAAATTGGTTTTAGAAAGGGCTCTCGAACCAGTGACCACATTTTAGTTCTCAAAACACTTATTAATAAATATATTCATCGTGCTAGTAAATCTTATTTATATGTATGTTTTATTGATTTTTCTGCCGCCTTTGATACCATCTGGCGAAATGCTCTTTTATATAAATTAAGCCAAACGGGTATTGGCGGCAACTTTTTTCAAATAATCAAGAACATGTATACATCTGTTTCTTTCGCTGTAAAATGTGACAACAAACTTACTGATGCGTTTAACACCACAGTCGGCGTGAAACAAGGCTGTGTCCTTAGCCCAATTTTCTTCAATATTTTTCTTAGCGATCTTCCAAAAATATTTGATGCTAATTGCGCTCCAGTGAGTCTTAACAACTCACCTCTCAGTTGTCTCATGTATGCTGATGATCTAATCATTTTATCTGAAAGTGCAAATGGCCTTCAACATGCCCTTGATAAATTGCACAATTATTGCAGAAAGTGGAAACTGTTAGTTAACATTGACAAATCAAATGTCATGATATTCAATAAAGGTGGTCATGTTTTGAAAGGTTGTAAATTTAATTATGGTAATTGTAACATCAACATAACTAATGAATATTGCTATTTGGGTATCATTTTGTACCATCTGGTTCATTTACAAAAGCAATGATTAGACTTAAAGACAAAGCAATGAAAGCATATTATATAAAATTAGGGATAATTTTATAAGTGACTCCTACAAATGTAGCATGAAATTATTTCAGACCCTCATCCAACCAATCCTTAGCTATGGATGTGAGGTTTGGGCACCATATTTGTTAAACAAACTGAACGACTCAAACTTTCTTACAACATGTGATAAACTTCCAAGTGAATCTATTCACATTAAGGTTTGCAAAATTATACTCGGAGTTCATAAAAAATCCACTAACAATGCAGTAAGAGGCGAATTAGGTAGTTTTCCACTGCTCACAACTATGCTTTCTTTATCTGTAAAATACTGGTGGAAGCTAAACGAAAATGTATGAATAGTAATGATTCTCTTGTAATTCAAGCACTTGTAGATAACAGAAAGTTAGTGTGTACTAATAATTTCACATGGTCGACAGGTATAAAAAATATATTTAGCCTTATCAATAGGATTGACATTTGGGATAAACCAAATACGATCACCGCTTCCAATTTTAATGAAATTATTGTATCTAAACTTCAAATCGTCTATAACAATCTTTGGGTTAATCATATTAATAATTTTAGTCCTAAACTCAGAACATATTGTACATTCAAAAATTCTTTCAGTGCAGAAAATTATGTTATTATCGCTAAAAGATCTTCCAGGGCTGCATTCTGTAAATTAAGAATAAGCGCACATAATCTCATGATCGAAAAGGGCGTCACTTCTCTCCAAAAATTAATCCAGAGAATAGAATTTGTACACTTTGTAATTTAAATAAGGTGGAGGATGAATTTCATTTTGTAATGATATGTCCTTTCTATACCAACCCTCGCCAAGATTTATTATCTACAATACATGAAATGTATGATATAGATGGTATGGTAGACACTGACATTTTCAAACTTATAATGAGTGCAAGTGATTTTGACAGTATTACTCAATAACCAAATTCGTCAAATCAGCTTTTGATTCACGAACGAACATGGACTTATAGATAATAACAAAGTTCCCATTTGGGCTTAGAGCAGCGACCCCTGTCATATTTTCATTCTATAGGCTCAATGTAACATGGACTTGAGCGCCACTATTAATATTGTCTATAGTATTATTATTAAGACTAATTTATATTTCTTCTATAATTGTAAATATTTGTACTTGTAACTTTAATATTGCAATTTCAATTGTAAATATTTGTATTTGTAAATATTAACTATACCAGTTTGTTTGGTGAATGTTAATAAAATATATTGATATTGATATCATATGTTCCATGTTTTTAATTGTGAACTTGACTTACTCATTCTTTCATTTCTCTTGACAATTTTTCATTTGCCCACCCTATTCCTTTTAAAGGAATTTTTATTCAGCATTATTGTTAACTCGGATTTGATTGCTGTTTTGGTTTGTATTTTGAGGAGATATCTATTTTGAAGAGAAATCTGTTATGACTTATGTATGTGAATAGTTTTTATTCAACAATGAGTAGATCGTTTAAAGAGTGTATTATTATAGGCCTATCAAACTCAAAACTCTTATTTTAAATTTTTAAATTTGATTGATATTGCTATTAATGTGGTTTTTAAAGAAATATCTGCCATCCTGTCCTTGGCTAATTTCGGGTTGGATCTTATAAAACAACAAGTAGCCTATATAAACGGTGATATGCATAAGTAGGCCTATACGAAAATAATTAATTAATTAAATTAATTAACTTACCGTGCATCAACTGAAGTGTCAATATGAAAGTCAAAAGTCTAAAATTGTCCGTCATGTTGAATAAACGATCACGAATTACTCCAAAACGCATATGAAATACTCAAAATTTAATAATTTCAGAAGAACTATTATAAAGTACCTTCTGCTCTACCAACTAAATGTGCACTGTTTGAATTATTTTATTTGTCCAATTTGGTATGTATATGGTATCATGGCAATGCAACTGCGTGCGCGCGAGTTGCGCAATTATTGTTTACGTTGATTTGGTAACGCCGCTATATCGCGCGTGGAAAACGTAAGGTCGCTGCGGTACTCTGCGGAAATCAGGCGAGCGCGCGCGCAGCATCCATGATTCATTCATGAAACCACAGTCCACAGTCCAAAGCATGCCAGTTCCGTATGACTTTCTTTATTATCTTAAGGGGTGGGGTATGAACCTTTGGACAGTATTTATTGTGGGACACGAGAGCACATCAGACATTTGGAATTGCATTCTGAATACGAAGAATGTCCTCCTGATATCAAATAATTTAGATTTTTTGAAATTCGCAATGTAATACACATTTTATGGCAAATCTTTAAAAATTGATATTTTTGATATTTAGCAGTACTCGAAGTAAACTTTATAAATCTGATAATATGTACTTCAAGTGTATGTAGGTGGGATGAAAAGCCGACGATCAATTGAAAATTTTGACCATTCGTATTGAAGATATGGATTTTTTCCCCAAAACACCAAAAATATTGAGATCTTTTTGGGAAAAAAATCCATATCTTCCATAATGAAAGGTCAAAATTGATCGTCGGCTTTTCCTCCCAGCTACATACACTTTAAGAATATGTCATTAGATTTATAAAATTTACTTCCGAGGACTGTTATAATCTTACTATAAATAGGGAAATGTTGTATGTGTGTATGTGGTTTATGTAAAAGGCTCCGTCAGTTTCGATCCACATGTCGCCAAATTCATACGGGAGATCGAGGAATATACGGGAAATTGCCTCGACTTTATTTGGTTGAAATCGGTCAAGAATTGGCTGCAAAAACAGTGAAAATATGGGTAAAAACGGGGTTTTTGTTATGAAAATCAGTTACCAGCCTGCGCGTCACTGCAGCAGGCAGGCAGCGCGTCGGCGCGCGAGCGTAATGCGCACTACGCCAATGCGCGCGTAAACGGCGCAGAGCCACGCGACTTGCGAGCCAGAGACCAGTGGACATGATAATACAGAAAGAAGGAAAAATAAATAAAAATTAAAGGACAAAAAGGTACATGGACGGGTCACGGGATTATGATAAAGATGTACACGTCCGCATACACGCTCTGAGAGGACGTATACGGGAAAAATAGGTGTGTTGTATAAACAAAATGAAGCGGTAGACCTATACTATAAAGAAAAATGAAATTAAAATGACAAAAAAGGCACGATTAATTAGGCCAACGGGTTAAATTAACTAAATGAAACGGGAACGAAACAAAGAAGGAAAGAAACTAATCAGGAAATGTAAGAAAAAAAAGAAGCTATAATAATGATAACAGAATTAAATAAAAAAACATGGAAACGAGAAATCACAAGCAGCAAATAAAAAATGAAGCTAAAAGGGAAATGTAACAAATAACAGATTTAGAAAAAAATGGGAACGGGTTTAAATAAATAAATAACATGGAAACGGAAAATCAAAATGTATCTTTTCGATGATTCTACCTGTCCAGTAATTCTTCCTGTTATAGTGAACGCTCCCATTTACTCATCTAGCGGGGACCCGCGCGAAGCGCGGGTATCCCGCTAGTCTTACTATAAATAGGGGAATGTTGTATGTGTGTCCACGCAAAAGCTCCGCCAGTTTCGATCCAAATGTCGCCAAATTCATACGGAAGATCGATGAATATACGGGAACGTGTTTAAACTTTATTTGGTTGAAAACGGTCAAGAATTGGCTGCAAAAACAGTGAAAATATGGGTAAAACGGGTTTTTTGTTATGAAAATAGGTTGTCAGCCTACGCGTCACTGCAGCTGGCCGGCAGCGCGTCGGCGCCTCGTGCGTAATGCGCACTACGCCAATGGGCGCGTAAACGGCGCAGAGCCACGCGACTGCGAGCCAGAGACCAGTGGACATGATAATACGGAAAGAAGGAAAAATAAAGGACAAAAAGGTACATGGACGGGTCACGGGATACCGGGTGAACACGTCCGCAGACACGCTATGAGAGGACGTAATAAATACGGGCAAAAGATGTGGTTAAATAACGGGTTAAATAAATAAATAACATGGAAACGGAAAATCACAAGCTAAGCAGAACAAACTAAAAAAGAAAATGTATCGAAGAGACAGATTTAGATAAATAAAAATGTACCTTTTCAATGATTCTATCTGTTCAGTAATTCTTCCTGTTATAGTGAACGCTCCCATTTACTCATCTAGCGGGGACCTGCGCGAAGCGCGGGTATCCCGCTAGTATCAAAAATGTGAAAAATGTGAAAAATATCAAATTTTAATAATTTGTCATAAAATTTGTATTATATCGAGAATTTCAAAAAATGAAAATTATTTGACATCAGAAAGACATTCTTCGTATTCAGAATGCAATTCGATATGTTTGATGTGCTCTCATGTCCCACAAAAAATGCTGTCGAAACGCTCAAAACGCTCATTCCAGATCCCTTAAAGAAAGGTAAATAGGGTGGATTAACACAGGGACCATTAACATAATGAAATTGTGCTGAACATTATACAATTTATCACAGAATTATCGATGTGATTTGGAGAATACTTTGTTTTGACATAATCATGATAATGCCGAATTTAAGTATAAGACATGATGCAGTCATGTCTACAGTAGAACTCATCTCGACCTTTGCAGGACTTAACCCCATTAAAAGCTATTAAACCAAGATAACACTCATTGAAACAGCTCAACTGATTAAATCGGATCTTCTCTGGTTGTGCACAAGTGACTGTTTTCATGTGCGATATCGCAATAAAGCTGGTATTCATAGCTTCAGTTGGGTAACCGATTATAAAGGAAACGAAAGGAAACAATGTTATGTGTGGCTTTGTTCACGAAATCAGACAATGGCGTGCTTTTTGTAAACCAGCATTCTTGAAAATGAGCAACATAATGATTTTTGACTTAACACGGTTTGGAAATAATTTCTTCATATTTTTGGTGTTATCTGTCGTTTACATGTCCTTCCTAAAACACAAAAGTACGACCCTCTCCAAACACCTAAATTAGCTAAAAATTTAGGACATGTTACAAAACTATATTGTCTAGAATTTTAGAAGAGTAGGCCTACTTTTAATATTGGCCGGTTATTTTTCACACAGCGACGTTAACTAGGCAATGTACTATTACCTATAACATTAACTAAAACACCAAAGTACGAATATTTCCAAACATCTAAATTAGCTAAAAATTTAGGACATGTTAAAAACTATATTTTCTAGAACTTTAGAAGAGTACTTTTAATATTGGCCGGTTATTTTTCACACAGCGACGTTAACTAGTCATATCCCCTTACTGTTAACGTAGGGCTATTTGTAAAGGTCACGCGTCAATGGGAAAGAGCACTGTGTATTGTGTATATAGGAAAACGGACAGTAACTGCAGTATGATAAGCACATCAGCAATTCTTCTCGTTTCAGTAATCGCTCTCAACTAACGGAGGCCCGCTAGTTGAGAGCAAGTTGACAGCTATTTAAGCGCTAGTTGAGAGCTAGTTGAACGGAGGAGCGCTAGTGTATAATCAGGAAAGTTGAATGGCGGGAATTACGTTGAATAAAACTATTATGTGTTCACTCGGGGTGTAAAAGTATGTACACACACCAACGCTAAGATAACACGGAACACGCTGAAAGTTAGTGCAGGTGACTGGAGGTAGATATTATAAAGAGCTTTGCTGCAAAAGCCCTTACAATAATAATTACATTTGGAAAATAAGGGGGAATTCAAAAAGTTTGAGCGGACGCGAGGGAACGCAAATATTTTTTGTCGATTTTATACACTGATGCACATTTCATGCGAGATGGGGTATGCACAGGGCTAGGTTCTATTGAACTCAATTTGAATGATAGACAAATACTTAGGCTACAGTGTCATCTTAGGCACACACAAGCGTGTTGAACTTCATAAAAGGTATTCCTGAACCCGGTAAGTCAATATTAAAGTCGTGTCTAATGATCGAGATTTATAAATAGTGTACAAATAAATAATGCCTAGATCAAGTGACACACACGCTCACACTGTTTTATGCATACATGTTTAGGCCTACATATGTATTTGTCTCTTAATCTTGCTTTGCTGTCTACACGAGTGTGAACTTTATTTTAGATCTTCTAAATATTCACAGGTCAAAGTATGATATAGCCTACAAGACAGAAAAATATGACGATTTCGAATTTTTTAATTTTTGGTATTTAATTTGTTATTTATTCTTCATTTTATTGCCCATTATTTTTTGTATCTTTTCCTTATTTTCATATCACTCAAATAGGCCTACACCTCACCCAACCCAAACCCCAACAACACACCCATTAGGCTTAATAATGCACCCCCACCACATGTACCCCAACACACCAAAAAGTAAAAACTGCTATCTACTGAAGATAGCATACCGCAGCTTCTTATTTATTACGATATTGCTGTATATGCTTATTTATGATATTGCGCATGTATCGCGTCAATTGATTGACTCACATTTTCTCCGTACATCATACAACTTAGTACGGATGAATCGGTGAATTTATTGCAAAACTGGAGAACTAAAATTATAAAGTAGGCCTACATGTGCAATAGAAGAGAAATTTTTAGAAACAATCTGAATCGCTGGCTGGATGTGCCCGCTTAGAATAAAAAGTTCATAATCATAATTATATGATGATATTGATCAATTTTATAAACACGATAAAAGTCACAAATACTAGTGAATACGACATTTTTTCTCACAGCTTCAAGATTTAAAATGTTTGTGCTTTTAACTTTTCTGTTCACCACCAGACGAAAACGGACTAGGCCTACTCATGCACACCAAATGGGGCGATTGTCCATGTTGTCAGAGTTTGTGCAATCACTGCATACACCAGGAGAGCAAATACGTATAGGTACATTACTATTGAGTGAGACGTGATTATATAGGAGTCAGGATGGCCGAGCGGTCTAAGGCGCTACGTTCAGGTCGTAGTCTCCCCTGGAGGCGTGGGTTCGAATCCCACTTCTGACAAATGTTTTGAACCTTTTTGACACTTTATCACCCGTAGATGGGGAGGGGGTGGGGGTAAATACCCCAATACTTTACCAGGGGGATGGTCCCCCAATGTTGACGCCGCGCCTGTATGTGGGTTTCTGACCAAATTAACCTCAAAAGTTATATTTTTTTGTATTTAATTTGTTATTTATTCTTCATTTTATTGCCCGTTATTTTTGTATCTTTTCTTTATTTTCATATCACTCACATAGGCCTAAACCTAGACTACCCCGTAGTCCACTTGCCCATTGTACATACTCTGGATATTGTATTTAAGCTTAAAACTCTGATTTAATTAATGTGTGCACAATTGATAGATTTTCACATCTGATCAGTCACCCTACTCCCTCTGTTTGTTAGCTTCCCAAGTGGACTACTGACATTGCCTTGCGGTTAAGATTTTTAACACGGGACTCTATGGAGAGTTAGGCCAATTTCTGGCCTAACTAAAATTGGCCATGATGTAATGCATCTTTAAATGGATCTGCCTTGTGATTGGTCGCCCATACCTCGCTATGGTTTAAATCGTCTGGGCCCGCGCCATTACCATTAACTACACAGTAAACAACTGTCTGTGGTATTTGCGGCACCTTTGTGTTAACGCGAAAGTTAATCTCTCATCAAACATCTAGCGCGTACTTGTGGTTAATGGACTGATAAACAAGTATGCTTGACAGTGTGTTTTTAGAGAGCAAAGTCCAGGGGGTAAAGTTCTGCTTACAATTCAAAGTTCATAGTCGAAATTTCGGGGTTCGCTATCAATAAACTGGTTGATTCCAAAATCAGAATAATTGTTCAGTATTTAAGTGAGCCGTTATAATTATGCAAGATAATGTTGCATTCAATTACTTTTATTTTCACTAATCGTCTGATATTTTTAACTCTTTATGACCATTTTACTATTGAATACTTTAATTTTAATAAACATCAGTATAATTTTGAGTTCAACGAAATGGGTTCATCATGACTAATAGTAACATATTTTTAATAAAATTCGACTATGGCATAGTCTAGCCTAAACCCCACCCAACCCAAAGCCCAACAACATATACCCATTAGGCCTAATAATACACCCCACCACGCGCCCCAAAGCTGCTATCTACTGAAGATAGCATATCGCAGCTTCTTATTTATTACGCCATTGCTGCATGCTTATCTGCATGCACACCACTCTTCGCCATACATACATTCTCCCAGCCACATTTCCCTAACATAATATGAAATTTAAAAAAAAAAAAAAAAAAATTATTTTTGCAGAGGCGCCAGTGGGGTTCGAACCCACGCTGCACTGAGCAGTGCTATACAGTATTGACATAACACCAGTGCCTTAGACCGCTCGTCCGTAAAGGCTTGATGGTGTCATGATGAAAATTTAAAAATATAATCGCAACTTCATTACTTCAACATACCACGTGACAAGCAAAGACAGAAAACGTACCATATTTTGGAATTTTATTTGTTTAAAAACATTAATGTGTATTAATAGCGCTCAATTGTTGATAACTGCGTGTTCTAAACGCATCCCAAAAAGAAAGTATCCAGTTTAATTTTCGTCCATAAATCAAAGATGGGGTCTTTAATCAAGACCTACCAAATGTATGTTACAGATGACTTTATTCCGCACAGTTTGATATCTCATTTGTCCAAATCGATGCAGAATTGATGACACAGTGATCTTTTAAATGCAATCACCCCAATTTTAAAAGTTGCAATAATCCCTATTGATGTGGTTTCTTGCTTCTCAAGATTCTTGATAAAGGTACACAATAACAGAGACGGTCTAAGACTGTTTGACTTCATGTGTTTTATTCAATACAGATACTCTTTTACTCCTTCCTCAATGTTTTACCCTTCACACTTCACAGTCAATATCTGCTATGTCCTCCTGCTGCATCAATGACTGTCAGACTTTTGCGGCGCATGCTCTTGATTTATCGCTACCCATATTGAGTAGCAGGACCAAATCAATAGGAATTTACTGCAACTTTTAAAATTGAGGTGATTGCATTCAAAAAGTAATTGTGTCATCAATTCTGCATCGATTTGGACAAATGAAGTAACAAACTGTGCGGAATAAATGTATCTGTAACATACTTATGGTAGGTCTTGATTTAAGACCCCATCTTTAATTTATAGACCAAAATCAAACTGGATACTTTCTTTTTGGGATGCGTTTATATACAATAAATGAGCCTACGCACAATAGTTTTTTCATACATTATATCGATTTTGACTCGCACGTGCTCGCCGTATACTAAAAGTATGTCGGTGTGGCGTGGCCTACCATTTTTCTTGTAGCTTTTTGTATACACGTCGATGTTTTCATCATTTATACAATAAATCCACATTCGACCCCCAATTTTATTTCAGGAAATAAAACATTAGATTACCATAAAAACGAAACAGTAATCATTGGTTGGGTCTAATGTCATTCTTACATGGGATTTTCAAAGTTTTTTCTATCGTCATTCTCGCTAATTAAAAAAATATTTTGGCGTATATAAAATTGAAATAAAATTCTCTGCCTCATAAACGACATCAAATGTGCCACAATTGGGTATCACGAATCGTTATATATGATGTGCAGTTAATATTCATATTTTCTTTTATACAGAGGATGCTTCAGTTTTGACAGGAAAAATATTTTCTTGAAAACCCTCTCACTCGGTTATTTCAAAACGGTAACCACGCTTCCCTAGAATGTGCAATAAATTAGCATTAAATTTTTTCTTATTCTAACAGCAAGCGTTTCTAAAATGCAGTATGGCGAAATGTGGTGTAATCTGCATGCATGTATCGCGTCAATTGATTCATACTGCAGTTACTGTCCGTTTTCCTATACACAATACACAGTGCTCTCACCATTGACGCGTGACCTTTACAAATGATCTACGTTGGGAGAATGGGCACTTGCCTAGTTAACATCACTGTGTGAAAAATAACCAGCCAATATGTTAGGTATTCTCCAAACTTCTAGCAAAGAGATTTCTCTAACATGACCTAAAATTACAGCTAGGTTAGATGTTCAGAAATAGTCGCACTTTTGTAAAATATGAGTGAGGGCAAGGCATAGCTAGCCAACTCCCCGTGTTAATTGAATGGAGATTTGACCGAAAATATTGGTATCGGACCGCTCACTTCTGAAGGATGCCAAAAAAAAAAACGGTACAAGCTACATTTTAACTATTCTCTGGCAATCATCATGATGAGTTTCTTATATAGTAAGCCGAAATTGGGTACTGTAGGTGATTGACAAATGGTCGCACTTTTCTGATAAATAAGTGACAGTGAACATGAAATATCAGCGCCCATAAACCCAAGTTAGTAGCTAGTTAGTGGAGGCCGTCACGGGACTGATTATTGATTATTGAAGTGCCTTATTAATAGATACGCACGATTTAGGGCAAGAAAAACAAACCGGGACACTTTTGGAGACATCATCATCATCATCATCATCATCATCATCATCATCATCGACATCATCATCATCATCACTTTCTACATTTTTTCTAAACAACATAGGGCCTACCGTTTTAATAAGATTTTTTCTTGAAATGCATGTAACTATAATTATTGTTTAGAGCGTGATGAAATAAAACATCACGATTTTCATCACAAAACAAAGTAATAGGCCTACAAAAGAAATACATTTTTCAAGAGTGATTGAATAAAACATCACGATTTTCATCACGGAACAAAGTAATACATAAGACATCGTTTGTTTGATTGCAATCAACCGCGACAGTTCGTCTCACACACATAACAATGCACTGCGATCAAATAGGTTGATGACAACATTTGATTGAATGGACTGCACTGCGCCATGATTACGTGCACCGGTTCAAATCCTTTGTTTGGAGCCAATCAATAATTTCACGTACAGCCTCTATGCAAATTAGAGTTTACACACGCTGCAGCTGGGGTAATCGACCGAAGCTTGTTGCCGTTAGTGATCGAATGCATGAGCTTATTTGCTTTACTGAATCGATTTACTGGATTAATTTCCTGTTAACTGGGTTTAATGCCACAAAGGTCGAATCGCCTTTGCCATGGACCATGACTGCATCATGTGACTCAACATTTTCCCACTTTATCACATACAACCTAATACGGATGAATCGGGTGAATTTATTGCAAAACTGGAGAACTAAAATTATAAAGTAGCCTACAGGTGCATTAGAAGAAAATTTTAGAAACAATCGCTGGCTGGATGTGCCAGCTAAGTTCATAATGATTATATAATTTTATGATGATATTGATCATTTTTTATAAACATGATAAAAGTCACAAATACTAGTGAATATGACGTTTTTTCTCAAAGCTTCAGAATTTAAAATGTTTGTGCTTTTAACTTTTCTGTTCACGAACCAGACGAAAACGGACTACTCATGCACACCAAATGGGGCGATTGTCCATTGTCAGAGCTTGTGCAATCACTGCATACACCAGGAGAGCAAATACGTATAGGTACATTACTATTGAGTGAGACGTGATTATGAAGAAGTCAGGATGGCCGAGCGGTCTAAGGCGCTACGTTCAGGTCGTAGTCTCCCCTGGAGGCGTGGGTTCGAATCCCACTTCTGACAAATATTTTTTTACCTTTTTGATCAAACTCGATACAATTTACAAATTCTGCAATGCTGTAGTTGTCGATTCGCCCGGTTGATTCCTTTTATATTATTTTGTTTTATTTCAGTGCTTCGAATTTGCTTCACACTCTGTCGTGTGCAAATTCGAAGCTAGAGTTTACGAGTAATCGGTTGCTGACTTTATTGTTTAGTCTCCTCCGCAGCCAGTTTGGTTACGCTCCCTCCACACAAACAGTCTGCCAATGGCCACTTATAACGCCGTTTCTGATTGGCTACACGTATATAGCCGTAGAGCTGTACATACGGGAACTTGATTGACCTCAGTCTAGCTGGCGAGATGGCGGGTCAAACTTGCTCATGAATAATAAAGTAGCCGTCTAGCCGATCGACCAATTGAAAGCTTTGTTTGACGTCAAGCTGGATGACGTCGGCAGAAAACCGTTAGCGAATCAAAAAAGACCAGTTCGTGACCATTGGCAGACTGTTTGTGTGGAGGGAGCGGAACCAAACTGGCTGCTGTGGAGACTATTTATTGTTATGCTGTTCGAAACATCAGAGAAAGTCAGGATGGCCGAGCGGTCTAAGGCGCTACGTTCAGGTCGTAGTCTCCCCTGGAGGCGTGGGTTCGAATCCCACTTCTGACATACATTTTGAACCTTTTGCACAAACTTATAACACGATTTTACCTTTATTTGGGAAAAATAAAAAAGCATAAATTGAAATGCAAAATTTCTCATTTTGTTGTTGTTTATTCGCTAGTTTTATTTTATATTTTCTGCGTCCAAAATTGAAAATCTAAATGTCACTTATTTTCCCGCCAAAATTTCAAATCTAATTGATGCATTTTGACCGTGTCCTTTCGTTGAAAAAAAAAAAAAGCCGTTTCAATGATTTAAAGGGACATTTCGTGATTTATGCCTCCGCCGTTTGATATCAGTACGACAGCAACTTAGCTCACTTCCGGTAATTTTTACCGGCGTGACCTCTGCTGTTACGTAACGCAATGTTGAAAATCAGGTGGCAAATACGGTTTTTTAGAAAACATCAAAAAAATGGAATACACGAGTCGTTTCTCCCTTCATTTCCATATTGAGCCCATAGATAAGATATGAAACATGAGTATAAGGCAAAGAATAACGTGTAAAAGTTGAATTATGTGGAAAAAATGAATGCTTTTGGTGCGCGAAGTAGCCTAAAAAATAAGAGAAAATGCATGTCACGATCACTAAAATGGTTATATCTGCAGCTTTGAGGAAACGCCGGTCTAATGCTTTTCTGTTGTGATAAACATTAATTAACCACAGCTTGTATTAAAATTTCAGCGAAAATGAGCGGTGGAACAACCTAGTCGTAGGTTGAAAAGTTGTGGTTCTTTGAGTCCTCGTGCCGGAAGCGCACGTTGCAAGTGTCACGATGCTTCACGAAATGGATCCCAGCCGGCGCTGTCTATTATACATGTTATATTGATTAATATAGCAATTAAAAACGTCTATTGTTATATATTTTATAAATGCAAAATACTCTATTGTGTAACAAAATATTGTAGTCGTCAAAGAAGGTAGTATCATCTCATTTAACTGAAGTACAAGCAGTTTTGAAAAGATTGTTGTTGAGTGAGACCTTGATTACGTTGAACGAGAAATAAGATAGCAAAAGAATACCCTTTGCCCGAACAAGTTGCGATGGCTTAGTGGACAGAGCGAAGGTGTGCAGTGCCGAAGGTTGAGAGTTCGATTCCCATGTTATCTTATCGATGATGTGGAATTTTTCAGTTCGTTTTTCTTTTCTTTTTTTCCCTCCCTTTTGTCTTTAATAATATAGGCCTAATGAATGTCGGCTTGAAGGCCCACTTTTTTTTTTTTTTTTTTCTTGTTCATGTTTAAGCCTAATCCTACATTCGAGTTCATATCTTTAAAAAAAATGCATTTAAGTTCAGTAGCTTTCAATATGATATAACCAAATAAAGAATGTCAAACTTAAGTAATTTTTAAAAGTTCAAGAATATATATAGGCCTAGGCCTATCAAATAAAGGAACGTCAACACAGATTTTCACGATTTTTTAATTGGACTAGACCCCTCCCCTATCGGCCACATATTTTATGAGCTTTTATGCACACATATCAAATCATGAGATGCACGAATTTCAAACCTAATATTTTGGCATATTTGTAATTTTTCCACAATGTTCAACTTACACCTCGGATTACACCTAATATAATTGGAATCAGCCAAGTTCGTCGTCTAGACAAATCCCCCATAGAACACCACAGTTAAGCGGTCAAGATATTAAGTGTTTTCTTTCATTTTTATCTCGCTACTTCTGCTTCAAATGTAACGTGAAAACCTCCCTGACAGTTATTTACTAATATTATAAATATTGTTATAATTTTTGGAATAACAAAACTTCAAATTTGCCCGAAATCGTATATTATGGCTTTAATAAAAATATGAAAACTAGGATTTAAAAATGTGAGTTAAAATCAAATCAAAAATCAAAGAGAGGTGCTTGCGGGGTTCGAACCACGATCGAACTTCCAAATACATGTATTTACCACTAAGCCATACCAGAGCTATGATTAAATCGGTGACAATAATAGCAATGTTATTCCCACTCAGTGCCTCACTCGTACATTCTATTTCTGGAATGAATTAACACCGTCCAAATAATGTAACACAAACCTTTATGCTGACTTTTAAAATTGTTTGAACGTTGGGAGTATTATTTTCAAGTTAAATAACCAACAATGGACAATTGACAATGAAAGTTTCTTTGCAGGAAAAACATCGGCCGTACAATATATGGCGTGACAGTAGTCACGCACAAAGATAAACATTTCAACATGTTCAATATACGACATTACTCGTTGACTGCCGATAAAACGCCCAATAAAGACTTAGTCACCGGACCGCGCCGGCCAGTTAAAGTACATGCCCTATCACACCACTCCACACCATACATAAATTCTCCCAGTCACATTTCCCAAATATGAAATTAAAAAATTCAAATTTTAATTTACTTCTTTTAAAGTTTGGCAGAGGCGGGGTTCGAACTCACGGCGCAACGCTTAGTACTCTATGAGCCTAGCGCCTTAGACCACTCGGCCATTTGTCTTCTTGTTATTCATCTGAAACTTATTTAAAAATATTATCGCAACTTCAACATAGGCCTACCACGTGACAAGCAAAGGCAAAAAACGTATTATATTTTGGAATTTTATCTGCTTAAAACATTAATGTGTATTATAATAGAGCTACCATTATTTATATTGTTGAATTCTCAAGCGCATAGAGACAATTAATACGAGCGTCCTATGATACATACACAATACATAAAATCGATTTTGATCTTCGGCATTACTCGGTGACCTCCGATAAAACGCCCAATAACGCCGGTCAGTTAAAAAAAATGCTTAAGTACATGCCCTATTGAGATAAGCAATCCTTTTGTGATATGTCCATTCATCCATATAATAATAGCAATCAGATTTTTGGATGGATGTTTTACACAGTGATTGGAGAAGAAGCTATGTAAATTCAGCATCGAAGTGGTTACGTAATTCTCTTGGTTACCGGATCACGCTACTTTGGTATGCCTTCGAGTGCCATATACTTTATGTGGTGATCATTTCGATCGTGGTTCATTACTCTAGCGCGTGATCCCGTTGACATAGTAACATTACGTAACTTCGATACTGAATAATCAAAAGTACATGTCTACAAATTGACAAGGACAACTCCTTTTGTCAAAATTGTTTTCACCTATTGCTCAGTATGTTAATTAATCCGATTAATTACGTAATTTCGCCAGCGTATGATATATCAGTACTAATATGTAGGCCCAAGGAGGTTAGATATAGAAAGAAGAGGAAATAGATTACGTATCGCATATTGGTCCTTTGTGCCTATTAGAGTTTCCGCGCCAAGGGAGGAAGAAAAAAAAAAGGAAGGAGGGGGAGGAGAGAGGAGAGGGAGACCGATGGAGTCACAGGGCTCTAAATTACATAGGCGTAGATCGGGGGGGAGGGGGGGGATAAATGCCACAATATTTTGCCAGGGGGATGGTCAATATAATCACCCCCCCAATATTGACGCCTGTGTATTGGTTTGTGTCGAAATTAACCTCATATTTGGCCATTTTATAGCCACAAAATGCCATTTTTAGCGCTTTGCGCGAATTTATTCCACTTTTGTCCCATATTTCACCAGTTTAGTTTCAATAGGCCTATGCTAAAATTTTCGCTCGCATTTGTACCATAAGGTTCACTGTACTGGGTACTTTTAAAAAATCCTAACCTAACCTAAACATAACTTTAACCCTTAGATTGGAGCTCTACTAGAAGTAAAAATATAGATAGTGAACGAATTTAGTATTTCTATATCTATGTGAATGTGAGAATGATACAATAGAGGCCCTGCATGAAATTATTGATTGGCTCCAAACAAAGGTTTTCAACCGGTGTCCTTCACCGTAGTTATGGCGGAGTGCAGTCCATTCAATCAAATGTTGTCATCAACCTATTTGATCGTAGTGCAGGATTATGTGTGAGACGAACTGTCACGGTAGATTGCAATCATGCTTTTGTTGAATGCATTTGAGTAGTCCGCCATATTTACGGGATGATACGTCGCATGCAAGGCCTCTATATGACATGATGAACATAGTCATTGACGCATCAGTTTTAAAATAGACTAGGCGGTTACCCATATTTGGCGGTTCTCGGCTGGGCGCGATTACCAGGCTGATGGTGACATGCCCATTATGACAATTTTTACTAATTTGACCTCAGATGACCCCAGGGTGACATTGGATGACCCCAAAATGACCTAAACTTATAACTCTAAATGTTGACTGTACCTACCAAGTTTCATGCCCATATATGAGCTTTTACTAATTTGACCTCAGATGACCCGTGGTGACCTTGGATGACCCCAAAATGACCTTCAAAAATGCTGCTTTAAATGTTGACTGTACCTACCAAGTTTCATGCCCATACGACACTTTTTAGTAATTTGACCTTAGATGACCCCTGGGAGGGGACCCCGTGGTCAGATGACTTAACGAACATAAACATCTTCTTGCCAGCACAGAACTATACCCACCCACCGAGTTTGAGCCCCGTAGGACCTAGTTTCATGCCCATATGACAGTTTTTAGTCATTTGACCTCAAATGACCCCTGGGAGGGAGCCCGGGGTCGGACGACTTAACGAACATAAACATCTTCTTGCCAGGACAGAACTACACCCACCCACCGAGTTTGAGTCCCGTACGACCTAGTTTCATGCCCATATGACAGTTTTTAGTCATTTGACCTCAAATGACCCCTGGGAGGGGGCCCCGGGGTCGGATGACTTAACGAACATAAACATCTTCTTGCCAGGACAGAACGTCACCCACCCACCGAGTTTGAGTCCCGTACGACCTAGTTTCATGCCCATATGACAGTTTTTAGTCATTTGACCTCAAATGACCCCTGGGAGGGGGCCCCGGGGTCGGATGACTTAACGAACATAAACTTCTTCTTGCCAGGACAGAACTACACCCACCCACCGAGTTTGAGCCTCGTACGACCTAGTTTCATGCCCATATGACAGTCTTTAGTCATTTGACCTCATATGACCCCTGGGAGGGGGGGCCGGGGTCGGATGACTTAACGAACATAAACTTCTTCTTGCCAGGACAGAGCTACACCCACCCACCGAGTTTGAGCCCCGTACGACCTACGACGGCCTCACATTAGCAGTCACAGACAAAACCTAAATCTACAGAATATATCCATTACTCGTCGATACTCGAAAGAGCTCAAAATAAATAACTTAGAAAATTTTCTTGATGTCCTTTAACATGTTTTCATAGTTAACCATCGTTAGCCATGGAAATCTATCATGAGAACTGACCGGTGACTAAGTCCGATTTATTGGGACGTTTATCGGCAGTCAACGAGTAATGACAACGAATATACCCCAACCAAAATTCACCAAATTTTCAGGCAAACTAACTTAAGTTATTCTATAACATGACACCCATTTTTGATTCCGGCGCTTTTTCTTGCTTGATGATATGAACATTTTTGTGTTCGTGACATGCAATTTTTCTCATTTTCCGAGCTACTTTGGACATGTTCAAGCATCTTTTTTTCCATTTAATTCAACTTTTACACGTTATTTGTTGCTTTACACAAATGTTTGATGTCTTATCTGTGGTCAGGGTACATGAATGATGCAATATACGACCCGTGTCTTCCATTTCTGGAGCTATTTTGATAAAAAGCGTTTGCCGGCTAAAATTTCAACATTGTGTTACGTAACCCGTATTCACTAACCCGTATAAATTTTCTGTCGAACAAAAGAGGTCACGAAGTTGCTGTCGTACTGATATGGTATGGTTCAACCAGAGAAGATGAGAAAAGAGGAGGTCGCTCGAACATTATAATCTTGACTACCCCGTAGTCCACTTGCCCATTGTGCATACTCTGGATATTGTATTTAAGCTTAAAACTCTGATTTAATTAATGTGTGCACAATTGATAGATTTTCACATCTGATCAGTCACCCTACTCCCTCTGTTTGTTAGCTTCCCAAGTGGACTACTGACATTGCCTTGCGGTTAAGATTTTTAACACGGGACTCTATGGAGAGTTAGGCCAATTTCTGGCCTAACTAAAATTGTCCATGATGTAATGCATCTTTAAATGGATCTGCCTTGTGATTGGTCGCCCATACCTCGCTATGGTTCAAATCGTCTGGGCCCGCGCCATTACCATTAACTACACCGTAAACAACTGTCTGTGGTATTTGCGGCGCTTTTGTGTTGACGCGAAAGTTAATCTCTCATCAAACATCTAGCGCGTCTATGCTTATTACTTGTGGTTAATGGACTGATAAACAAGTATGCTTGACAGTGTGTTTTTAGAGAGCAAAGTCCAGTGGGTAAAGTTCTGCTTACAATTCAAAGTTCATAGTCGAAATTTCGGAGATTCCAAAATCAGAATTGTTCAGTATTAAAGTGAGCCGTTATAATTATGCAAGATAATGTTGCATTCAATTACTTTTATTGTCACTAATCGTCTGATATTTTTAACTCTTTATGACCATTTTACTATTGAATACTTTAATTTTAATAAACATCAGTATAATTTTGAGTTCAACAAAATGGGTTCATCATGACTAATAATAACATATTTTAAATAAAATTCGACTATGGCATAGTCTAATTATAATCCGATTACCCACAGTTAACCTCCATTCACTTTTATTTGTTTGGGGTACTTAAAACACCACTTGAAACTTCCTTTGTGGTAATCTGTTCATCCGCCACACGCTCGACTGATTCAGTAGTTCTCTTAGTGGAGAAAATATTCCACACACGGAAGTACATCGTTAAATTCCCAATTTGGCAGTCAAATCTTGCTTTTTTTCTTTAAAAAAAATAATACTAACTAGGGTGACCATGATTTTTAAACGAGTGAAAAAGCATTATATATATCGCAACTCCCATTAAAAAATTCAAAAGTTTTGTTAAGTTATGGAAAGTCAAGCATAATTAATTTTCCAGTAAAATTAATATAAGGTCAAAGAAAAAGAAATTTAAATGATAATCATTTGAATATTTGCGGCTGTTTACGGAAACTTAAAACTAGTGTAATCAGTAATTCAAACTCGTGTCAGTTTCTCCATATACTCCCGTTTTGTGTCCAAACGTGTCCAAAAATGCTATTTGGATCAAAAGTGATGGTCTTTTTCACATGGAACTCGGGTCAAACTTAGCAGCCGGTCATGCCAAACAATACAGAAATTATATTTCGCGGTCAACTGACGTAACAAATTGACATCCGGGCATGCGCCGTTTAGAGCTAGACAGTCGTGACTCGCAAAGCCACTTATCGTATTAGTTGATCAATCGGATTAGATCATTGTTTCCATCAATAGGCGGATGCACACATTATTTATTTGATGTGGGCAGCGAGCGACCTCCTCTTTTATCATCTTCTCTGGGTTCAACATAGACATCCACGAAAAGAGCTTATTTCCAACACATACCATAAACGCATGTATTGGAACAAATTGGAATAGGCATATGCAAGAAAGATTACTGTGCGAAATATCAGAGAAAGTCAGGTCGTAGTCTCCCCTGGAGGCGTGGGTTCGAATCCCACTTCTGACAAATATTTTGAACCTTATGGACAAACTTTGTGTTTGTGGATTACGAAGTGCCCTTAATTTAAATGTCTATATCAATCAACCCCAAAGAGAAAATTCCACCCCCCAAAAGGTCACGTCCGCCCCTTCCCCCCACCCCGACAAAATAACCCAACAAAATATAGTGTAAAATTGAAAATTGGTCGGGTAAATACAAAATTTCACCTTTATTTTGAGCAAAAATAGAGTAAATTTAAAATTGACCAGCTAAATACAAAATATCACAACTGAAATTGTTTCGAGTGCAAATCATCACAGGACCAAAATGCCCTAAATTTGTTAGGTCTTTTTGGGGAAAAAATGTTTATTTTTAACACGAAAAGTCAAAATTTTCAAATGATCATCAGCTTTTCCTCACATCACAGCTACATACAGTTTAAGTAAATATCATTAGATTTATAAATCTTACTCCGAGGACTGTTAAATATCCAAAATATAAATTTTTAATAATTTGCCATAAAATTTGTATTATATCGCGAATTAAAAAAAAATCAAAATTATTTGACATCAGAATGTGACATTTTTCTTATTCAGAATGCAATTCGATGTGTCTGATGTGCTCTCAGGTTCCACAAAAATACTGTGCAAAGGTGGGTGACCAACCCCTTAAATCAACTATAAACAGATACATTATCTCTAATTTGCATAGATTGGAAAATAATTTGATGCATACAATTAATACCCAACAAGAAAGCAATTAACACAAGTGTACGTGTACGACAATGTTTTTTATTGTTAAATATACGTGTTTTTGTTCTTTTCATATTGTAGGCCTAACATTTGCTGAGAGTGACGCCCTCAATACTTTTTAAAATTCTGTTTTTACACGATAGTAGGCCTAAATAATTATGTACTTTAGTAAACTAACATATTCTGCAAAAGTCAATACTTTAGGTGCTGCAGTTTTGTCAAAATCCAAAATTTTTGAATAAAAATAAAAATTCGAATTAAGGAATCGGATATTAACGTTTGCACAATATGTTTTGTGGGAATATATCAAGTAAATTTGATTTTTTTTAAAATTCGCGATATAATACAAATTTTATGATTTAAAATTTTTGATATTTAATAGTCCTTGAAGTAAACTTTATAATTCTAATGATATGTACTTAAAGTGTATGTAATTGGGAGGAAAAGCCGACGATCAATTAACAATTTTGACCTTTCATATATATTGAAGATAAATTATATAAAACAATTTTGGCTAAATAATATTCAGCATTTAGTAACTAGTAGTTTCACGCCTCACGGCGATCGTCAGACTATTGCGCTGTTGTTGTTGTGATCCTTGATTACGGAACCGAAAAAATACGCAAAATAGGCCTATAGATAAATAATACATATCCCCAAAAGACCTTTTTGGTGTTTTGGGGAAAAAATTCACATCTTTAATATGAAAGGTTAAAAGTTTCAATTGATCGTCGGCTTTTCATCCAAGCTACGTACACTTTAAGTACATATATATCATTATATTTATAAAGTTTACTTCGAGGACTGTTTAATATCGTAAATATCAATTTTTAATAATTTTCCATTAAATGTGTATTATATCGCAAATTTCAAAAAATGAAAATTATTTGATATCAGAAGGACATTCTTCGTATTAATAATTCATGCGCGCAATTCGACGTCTGATGTGCTCTCATGTCCCACAAAAATACTGGCCAAACGTTGCTACCAGAGCCCTTAAGGACTATGTTAAGGACTATGTTATAGCATGGAAATAATCTACTATTTCCATGGTTATAGGTATTAGAGAGCTTGCGAAATGACGTTACTTTAACTTTAACGTCTAGAGTATTATAGAGGATTATGTATTCAAAACCAAGGAATTGAATACATAATCCTCTAGACGTTAAAGTTAAAGTTAACGTAACGTCATTTCGCAAGCTCTCTATTGTGTAAGGTTATGCCGGGAGGTTAGAGTTGGGCTCGAAGGGAAGGCGTATTTTATTGGAACATTTCATGCTTCAGTTGCGTAACAAGAGGGGCGGTGGTCTTTTAGGCCCAGCTCTCATTAGCACCCACGTCCTCTCTTGAGTTTCCTAAAATAAACTGATAGTTTATATATGTGTGTATTGAACGGGTCCAAACTTTCCCCTCCCTCCGACAGTCCATTTCCCCCTTCTTCCCGCCTCAATTATGAAAGTTTAGTAAAAATATAATATTTGATCCCGAATACATTTTTTTGAATAATTATGATTGTGCGTATAGCCTTATACTCTTAAAATGATGATTGCCAGCAATGTATCCAAGTATCAAACAATAATTCATTTTTGTCTATTATAATCATACAATAATGTAAACTCATTTGATATAACTTTTGTATAACGAAACGATTTATAATACATTTTAACAATAGCGTATCAGTGTATGTCATTTCCAATCTGCAGAATGCTGAGTTTTGAAAAATTGCACCGACAAAGCTACAACCATGGCCAAAATGTGTTGGGACACTTATGGAAAACGTACACTATAGTATGACCTTATTTCCGTTATTATTAACGTGATAAAGTGGAGGTTTCTTTGGTGTCAAGCCTAAACACTTTCCTAACACCCCAACCCTCCCCTTCCCCACCAATCAATGTTGGGTGCCACAAGGCTCGTGTGACCAAAAAGTCGAATTCAACATTGATCGGGGAGTGGGGGCTTTAATATTACATTACCCTATCAAACCGTCCCAACACTTATGGCCAGCATTGTCTCTAAGGTACAAAAAATCTAATTTTAAAATGTGTGTTTTGGCCCATATCTCCTCAACCATAGCTTGGATTTTCATCAAATTTTACATGAAAACGGAGAAACTATTTATCTTTTCACTTATATAAAAATTATTGCATTTTCCTCATGTGATTTAGGGATACGGTCACGTTTTATACGCAATATCATGTATTTTACAGTGCGTTCTGAACATTATTAGCCTATGCCAACTACGTATTTTGCGTAAAATGACGTTTTATTTTGAAAGAGTAGTGATTTAATCACCAGAAATACATGATATTTGTTGACAGGAATTGATTGAAGTCTTTTAAAAGAGTGATTTTGGGAAAAAATACTTAAAATTAAAAAAAAGCTAATTTTTAGAAGAAAAAAACAAAACTTTAATCATTTTCATCGTTTGCATCAAAAACGTATGTGGTATTTGCAACGAGTATATCGTGTAAATATAATCATAGTCGGCAGGAGTAGGCTTAAATTACATTTTATGACTGAAATTTATTAAAGCGCTTTCAAAGAAACTTATAGTAAGTATAGAAAGTAAAATATAGGTAGACATACAAAAAAAAAGAAGGACGGACATTGGCAAAAATTAATAGAACGACGAATATAATATGATGAAGGATATTGTAAAATAATAACAAAAAAGAAAAGAAAAAGAAATCTAAATAAATTCAGGGGCTCGAACCCGTGTCCACTGCGCCTGTGACAGATGCAGTATCCATTGCGCCACAGAGCTGTGTAACTTCAACAGGCTTAAACTATAATATAATGCTATTCAACATGCATGTATATAAATATACGCTCTACACACGATATACAGTCCAAAAAATACATTTTTACGGCATTTGTTTCATTAACTGAATATTTATCATATAGCAGGTGTTGGCTGACATTGTGCTCCACATTTAGTTCAGTTTTTGTCCGGGATAAATGACTACGGGACAAAATCGGACGGTATACACGTCTTTAAAGAGTAAAAATTTTAATATAATATTACTTTCTTTTCTTTTTACAAACGTGTATATCGTTCGTTTTTGTCCCAAAATCATTTTACCCCGGCCCAAAACTGAAATATATGTGGAGCACAAATGTCAGCCAACCCCTCCTATATGATAAATATTCAGTTAATGAAACAAATGCCGTAAAAGTGTGATTTGTTTGACTGTTTATCGTCCGTAGAGCGTATATTTATATACATGCATCTTGAATAGCATTATATTACAGTTTAAGCCTGTTAAAGTAATACAGCTCTGTGGTGCAATGGATACGGCATCTGCCACAGGCACAGTGGACACGGGTTCGAGCCCCTGAATTTATTTATATATCTTTTTCTTTTCTTTTGTTATTATTTTACAATATCCTTCATCATATCATATTCGTCGTTCTATTAATTTTTGCCAATGTCCGTCCTTCTTTTTTTCTGTATTTTGTTGCTTCATTTGTGGTAGACTGCGGTAAATTGGGAAAACAAGTGTGCATGGATTCGATTCCTTTATTTGTTTTTTGATCACGAGATGTTGTGATAACTTTTATTTTCTTCTATAGCTGTAATGTAACATTTTAATTGGTGGAAACAATAATTTTCCATTTTAAAACCCAAGTTTTTGACAGTTAAAGTGACGAATAGTGAACTTAGACAGGGCCAAAATATCGTTTTAAGACATTTTAAGTGACCAGTCCCTAAATTTCAAATGTAGCCATCCAAAAATTTTTGGTAAAGCCACATGATAAGATCTCTAACTGCTCCAAATTTGGTGTCAATATCATATTTACTTTTTGAGTTATAAGCAAAAAACTGAAATTAGATGATTTTTTTTCAACTTTTCAAATACAACCATGGCCAAAATGTGTTGGGACACTTATGGAAAACGTACACTATAGTATGACCTTATTTCCGTTATTATTAACGTGATAAAGTGGAGGTTTCTTTGGTGTCAAGCCTAAACACTTTCCTAACACCCCAACCCTCCCCTTCCCCACCAATCAATGTTGGGTGCCACAAGGCTCGTGTGACCAAAAAAGTCGAATTCAACATTGATCGGGGGAGTGGGGGGCTTATTTACATTACCCTATCAAACCGTCCCAACACTTATGGCCAGCATTGTAGTAAGCATGATAAGCCCAGGTCCGTAGCCATGATTGATTTGATGCGAGTGGGCTTGGCCTTTTGTGAAATTGTTGCTTCAAAAAAGGTTGATTTCAACGTTTTTATCGAAAAAAAAACCCCAGACCTTATTCATGTTATTACAGATTCGGATTGGATTTTTACGGGGGGGGGGTGTCCCCCGCACCCGTCCTCCTGGCTACGGCTCTGAGTAAGCCTACAAATAAAAGCAATAAACATGATACAGGGTTTCATCTAGTACGCTGTCAGACGGCCGGGCGTCAGACCCCTTAAAGATGTCAAGCTTTCGCCAGAAGTATATCCATGACTTCATCAGTCCTGAATAATGACGTCAGAGCCACGTCCGACAAAAGTACTAGCTGACTTCATCAGTTCTGATGAGCAGTGACGTAGTGTTATAGGGACAGGGGGAGGACAGGAACGTACCCCAATCGAGTTGAAAGTTTAGAAAATCCCATAGGAAAATTGCCGAAAAATGACTTGCAATATCATGACTCACGCTACGCCACTGCTGATGAAGTCGGCATAACTTCTGACGAAAGCTTGGCAACTTTTATCCGACAGTGTATGTAGAGTAAAATCCATTTCTGCATAGTGAAAGCTTCTCTGCTATAAAGTAGTCGATTTATTCTAACACTAATAAATTGTTGCGCGAAATATCTTTTTAATAAATAAATAAATAAATAAAACAAGAAAAGCACATCTTTCAAGATTCTAATACTGGTGTCACATTCGCAACACGAAACGCATTTCATGCAATGTATCCGGGCAATGCACTCGCACACAATATATCTTCAAGAATAGAGGTAAACGATTGCATTTGGAGCGAGGTGCCAATTTAGCCATTAATGTACCATCTAAATCTATATTTATTATGATTATAATTACAGTCATTATTCTGTGCACCAAATCGTTTCACGCAGATTTTCATTAGCATTTTTAAATATATAAAAAACACTCCTAGCACAAGTGTTAATATACGGATAAAAAAAAAGAAGTGATTTATAATGTGATGCGTACAGGTACAACGCATAGACGTTGATCCACAAGCCTCAGCACACTTTACATGTTGCCGGACTGAGACGAAGTTATTTTTGCCTCAGTTGCAGGATAACACTTTTTAACGCTTCAACACGTATACTTAACACGTTAAAGAGTATAGGAGTTGCATATGATGAAAACATGAAAAAGAGGTCACGTGACTCCTCCAACTTCCCAGTAACATCAGTTGGCACGGAAGGTCGATGGATGTCGGCCGCAGGCCACCACAGCTAAACAAGTAAGTCGTGAGAAATTGGTTAAACTTTTCTTTCATTCAAAAACAACAACACGTTTACAATGTTTATACCACTAACGCCCCAACATATAATATTGCTGATATAAACATGTTACGGTGTTGATATTTTTTGTTATACCCCTATAAACGTGTTATAGGGCCTATAGTGTTAATCGTTAACAATGCCACTTATTCTTTTACGTGTAAAGCACAGATATTTAACGTGTTGAAGTGTTTGAAAAGTGTTATCCGTAATATGTATATTAACACTTGTGGGTATTTTGAGAAAGCAAGCGATTTGACGAACGATGCGTAAAGAATGTTTAGAGTTGTGTTTTTAAACACCAAAGCAATGCTGCATGCTGTTAGTGTTAAGTGCATTTTGCGATATATATTATATACATAGACATTTTAACCAATTATTTTACGAAATTTCATTAAAAAATAATCTTGGTTTTATGTAGCTGAAATATTCAAAATCAAGGATCTATCAGCGCTGTTTTGACCACTATCGTTATACTACACTGTGTTTTCTTTTATCTGTATAATTAGTGTTTTTAATTGTTTTGTCATTATCTTGCTTTCCACTATCCTAATTAACACACATACGGTATATTCCCCTGGAAAGATCCATGTTTTTAGACCACTGAATTGGCCCAACAGAGCGCTGATTGATCCTTGATTTTGATTATTTCATCTATAAAAGATCCCCAAATTGGACTGTTCCAGTTGAAATCCATTATAAGGCCTACACCCCGTTTGAAAGACATGACCTTTCTTTCACACATGGAATGTGAATTACAAATGGGGTTACTTCAAATGGGCGACTCCGTTTGAAATCTACACCCCCTATGTGGGAGATTAAAGTCATGTCTTAATAGATTTCAATTGGAATTAATACCCACCCTCATTTTTCTCTTTTTGTTTTTGTCAGAATATTTTACCAGAAAGTAAAGACGGACCACTGCTTTTGTGGTTCGCAGCTGTGAATGAACGGTATGAAATTATGAACCCCATTTACCGGCACGTCATCAGCCCATTTCCAAAATTTTGTTCAGCGAGGATCATACCCACCAAAAAATTAGTGATGTGCCATTGTGCCCCCCCGGATTGTCTTTGTGGAATGAGTTGCCAAATTTTAATTTAAAAAGAAAACGGGAAAAGCCAGTGGTGGTCGACATTTTTCTCTTATTGAAGTCACACACGTGAATGAAAAACAATTATCAATATCAGGGACTGTTTTCTGATATAAATAGGTAGCTCGAGAAAACCTCTTCCTATAGGTGACGAAAAAATCGTTCTACTGGCGGGCAATATTTCCAAGTACGCTGGTCAGTCAGGATTTTTTTTCTGGAAGCGACTCAATGACCCTAAAAAATCACAGAAAACCCCGGGCAGAAAACATATCTTCTACACGTTCTAAATGTTTTCTAAAAAAATCCTTCAAAATCAATCCATTGCATTTTGACCAAAAAAGACTGAGCAATTCACCGAGACGAGGTAAAAGACCAATCTTACATAAATATATAGAGATCTATGAAGGTTCTCTTGCTCTCCTTAAAAGTTAATGTGCGCTATAAGTATGTAAAAAATGTGTTGTAATTTTAGGGAAATTTCCGGCAACGAAAAAATGGGGTGTCCCATTTAAAAATCACACCCCCACTGTGGAAGATTTTGAGATTCCAATCAAATTCAACAGTTTAAAATATACCAGACCCAACCATTTTCATCCATAACGAGACTTGCACTCGCAACCTCGGACGGACGGACGGAATGACGAAATGACGGACGGACAACCATGCAGGAAATATAATACCTCCGGTCGGTGGAGGCATAAAAATGGCAAAAACTAGCAAATATTTTCAGCTGAATTGACCATATGGTGCAACTGGAATTGAGATGGTTGTGAACTGATTTTTCACAGGGGGTATGTACATTTTGAATGGAATAGCCCGATGTATCAATACAAAACTTTCCGTAGAATATTGATATTTTTTTCATTTCTGATGGTAACTTTATAGCAGATTTTTACCGAACAATTGCGAAAATTTTGCGGCCGGAAATTTTTTAGAGACCTTTCTTTACATATTAGGCCAAATAAAATAAAACATGTTGAAATTTTTAAAAGATAAAAATAAACGACAAAATGTTCTGTAGGCCTACAACTGATTACGGAGTTGTTTACATAATTAATTAAACAGCGATTTGTTTTAATGCAAAGAGGCAATTATTATGTTGAATCTAGATAAGCCCGATTTCGTCATATATTTCGATCATATTCTTCAGAACAGTGAACAGATTAGAGAATACATCGTCCATTGTTGCGTTTGTGGACCTCAACTTAATCTGTAGGGCTCTAGATTCCGGTGTACAGGTTCGGGCCACGGCAGTGTCGTTAATTTGCGCTCGAGAAAAATTAGGGGTAGCTTGATTAACAGATCTTCTTGACAAAGAATTTATACTGCTAACGGTCTCAATTAACCGCTTGGGGACTTTATCATGGCCGCGATGGTTAATCAAGATATAACCTGATTATGGTACTGCGCCCGTATAGGAGCTTTATCATGTTTATACCGTAAACAGCCTCAAAGCGCTTTACATTTATTCCGCCGTCATTAGAATATATCAGAACCACGTTTGCAGCCTAAGTGGCGCAGGGTCCATCAGTACAACGACTGTGACTACCCCTAACAGCTTCCCATTGCACCTGGGTGGGGTGAGGCAAGCGAGGCAAAGCGCCTTGCCCGAGGGCGCAACACGGTGGTGGGACGGGGAATCGAACCCACGCACGTCGAGCAAGCTCACGGATTATGAGTCCAAGGCCGTAACCACTGACCACCGTGCCCTAAAGCTGGTTTCATACTTTCTGCCGCTTGCCGCTGAGCGGCATGACGCTTCATCATGCCGCTTGTACTTTTCTGCAAGCGGAGCGGCACACCGCTAAGCGGCAGCGGCATGACTCTGAAAGCTACTCTTGCCGCTCAGCACCGCTCCAAAATCGTATTTTGTTCTCATACGTCAGAGCGGCACCGCTCCGAGTTGACTTGAATTCAACTCCCAGCGGTGCTGCCGCCGCGGCAAAGCGGTGGAGTAATCGATATATCGGCTTGCCGCTGGTCACCGCTAGCGTTTTTAGTGAGATTGCGCAGTGAAGTAAAATCATCTTCAGAGCGGCAAAGCGGCAAGCGGCAGGAAAGTATGAAACCAGCATTAGTATAATTCTGCCGATATTGCCTCTATTATAGAACTCGGGTACATTCATATTTTTGTGCATGCATGTACTTCGCATACTGACGAACACCGATACATAGGTCTATTATAAACCGTCCCTTTTATTGTGCTGACTCTATTAAAGGAGAACGATTTCGACTCTTACAGGCTTTGACGAGTAACCAAGTAGAACTGAAATGCCCCTGGCAAACTTTCCTGCCGCTTGCCGCTGCGGCAAGACGTATCAACCAATGACAAGCATTAATTCATTGTGTCCGTTTATTTGTAATGGGTGTGTGTCACGCCACTCAGGGCCATAGCAGTATGAAACCAGCATAAAGCCGTTGTTATTGCATACATCCACTTGTTCGAAATTCCGTTTGCTCGACACGCAATCAACAACAAAAGGGTTAATGTTTGAGCAGTAGGTATTTCCATGTCGAACAACTAATACTTTCTGCCGCTTGCCGCTGAGCGGCATGGCGCTTCATCATGCCGCTTGTACTTTTCTGCAAGCGGAGCGGCACACCGCTGAGCGGCAGCGGCATGACTCTGAAAGCCACTCTTTCGCTCAGCACCGCTCCAAAATCGTATTTTGTTCTCATACGTCAGAGCGGCACCGCTCCGAGTTGACTTGAATTCAACTCTCAGCGGTGCTGCCGCCGAGGCAAAAGCGGTGGGGTAATCGATATATCGGCTCGCCGCTGGTCACCGCTAGCGTTTTTGGTGCGATTGCGCAGTGAAGTAAAATCATCATCTGAGGGACAAAGCGGCAGGAAAGTATGAAACCAGCATTAATATACTTCGAACAAACGGACGTCTACATGTACCGTCGTTACCAATGTCACTACCCGCGATTGACGAATCACATCATAATAGGGACGGTATATAGTTATCCGGTGTTCGCCCGTATGCGGAATCAAGATGATTATTATTATATCTACGCTGAAAACCACGTTTATACTATAGGGTGCAGACACAGGGGTGCAGAATCACGATGTTATTTATCTACGCTAAAATCCACGGTTGCCAATCTTGAAGTGATGGTATGGTATATCCCTAGGTGCGGAATCACAATGATATTTATTATCTACGCTGAAAACCACGGTTGCCAATCTTGAAGTGATGGTATATCCTTAGGATTGAAAGGTTTCACAATTTTAGTTCTGCAAGAATTGTACCACGGGTAAGTAGAAAGTTTTTTCTTCTCTAATTCACCATTCTGCAGCTTGTCGATGAATGGTAACACTTTACAAAAATAAGTCGGGGTTAGTTCTGGGTAGACCTGCACTACTGATCCTTCATATCGCCACTCAAAGTATTTAGCATATAATTTCGGATTTTTGTCTAATTTTAATAAATAGTCTCCTAAGTCCTTCACTGTTTTAAAGTCGCCAGCATATATGTAAGAATTCGGAGGCGCTAAGCGTTCATAATCAGCTTTATGAGCACCGTAAACAACGGGAACCACACCATGTTGCAAAGCCGTGTCCCACGTTTTTTCTGTAATATACTCATCACATTCAGCGTTCTCAAACGAAAGATAAAATTTATATGAGTTCATCAAATTTTTACAATGTTCGGATAGACGAGGTAAACACGATAAATTGCCACATTTTCCATATGTGTCTAAAGGTACATGTTTGGCCAATTCCTCAATGAACTGCATTCGAGGCCAGAAAACTTCTTTAACACAATTACTGCCCATCCAGGCGACCAAATTTGTCTTGGACTGAATCCAAAACTTGTCGGACCGTTTAACCGTATCGGTAACTGGTGGTCCGGGTTGATAATACGCATATGGCATATGGATTTCTGAATCCGAAAGGTATGACCAAACACCGTGGACTGGCAAATTCCCTACGTTTTTAATCCATTTATGGATTCTTAGAGCAGTCTCGACACCATACATCATCCATAGCTGCTTTTCAGGATAATCGTTTTTGAGAAGTTGAGTCAGTTGAGTCAGTAAAGTATACGGAGCAACACCAAGGATGACAGCATCTTTTCCTCTAATTGTACCGGTAAAATTCGAGCTAAAGGTGAAATCAATATCGCTCTTATATTCCGGGCATTTGATTAGGGTTCTGAATGTTATACCGTCATTCTTACGTTGGCTTTTTAGAAACTTCACAAGTGTTGTTAACTCTGACCATTTTTCTACGATCTTCATTCCACCTAGTACCAACATTTTCTTGTTCCGTCTCTTTTGCGGTTTCGCCGCCACCGCCTTGGCCTTCTCATTATCCCCAAGTTTTGCGTTACCGGCATTTTGAGGTTTTACATCTTTATTTTGCGGCGCCGGTTTCACGTTCGAGTTTTGTTGCTTGGCACCAGCATTTTGTGGTTTAGCAACAGAATCAGGCGGCTTTGGATTCTGCTCTTTGACACCACCACCAGCGTTTTGTGGTTTAGCAACTGAATTAGGCGGCTTAGGATTTTGACCTTTGACACCACCAGCGTTTTGCGGTTTAGCAACTGAATCAGGCGGCTTTGGATTTTGACCTTTGACACCATCTGCGTTTTGTGGTTTTGCGTTAGGATTCGGTGGATTTTGTTTGGGTGCAACTCCGTCGTGATTTTGTACATCCTGTCCTGCCTTTTTAGGGTTCACACCATCCGAATTACCCTGCGGTGATTTTGGTTTAGCTGCTCCATCTTTCCCAGCCATTTCATTTGGTTGATTTCCCGCAGGATTCCCTGCTGCTTTCTCTGCATCTTGTGCCATCTGGTCCTTCCTCAGACGATGTTTCGGACTGATGTCATCACCGTTGTCCCCCACATCCCGCTCTTCCACGTGGATGACACCCTCCATCATATTAAGTTTATCGTTACCTTCCTCACCTACAGGTGTGGTGTGATCTTGCTCCTGAAATATTGGTATGAAGACATAACCCAGCTGCAGAGCGAATGTCACTATCGTCAAGAAGAGTAGAAGCTTGAACAAATGATACATGCGTAACGGCCGTCGAAACTGTAATGGATAAAAAAAAGATATGGAAATTCGTTAGCGTTTTAGGCTAACTAATCCTAGCCATAAACTAAACCCTATAACCCTATGCAGTTGTTTAAACGGGCTCCCTATTCAAATGTTAACTACGGTAAAATAATCCGCGGCCGGGCCAGCGAAAGGGTCTAAGGTTTGAATCCCGTGGGTGCCAAGTAACGTTTTTGTTCATCCTCTCTGCTTTTTCGTTTCTTCCTTCCTTTCCGACAGCTAAAAGCAACTTTTAGCGTTAGGGTTAAAATTCTATAGGGCAGCTATTGCAGATAGGACCTTTTTGCACATCCACCTGTTTTAGGACATACTACGATTCTAGAAAAATACAGCACTCTAAATTGGGATTAAAAAATATTATCCTATTTTGCCAACTGAAACAACCCAATCCTAATCCTGTGGTTGAAACTAAATGGCAATAAAAGTCAAATATTTATATTTAGTCTATTTTTGGAAGCAAGGGCCAAAAACATTCATTTTTTGTTACACTTGCAGTCAAACTAACTGACAATAAAAGTCAAAAATTTATATTTTGGTCAATTTTTGGAAGCAATTGCCAAAAACATGCAATTATCTTCTTACAGTTGTAGTCACAAAATTGAAAGACTTAACACGACGAGTTAGCATTCAGAATCTTAAGGATAAGATATTAGTTTTAATATTACTATTTTTGTTATATTTTTAATAATTGGTTTAATGCAAAATAGAACAGAAAATGTGTTTGCGAAAAGTTGAAGGCTGCAAAGACAAATAATTAGACTTACAAGTCTTTAGGCTTTATCGCAGGATACAAAAAAAATGCATATTTTGCCCTTATTTCCAAACATTCGCCAAATATTACAATTGGACGTTTTAGGTCTAATATTGATAGTTAGTTCCAATTAGGGTGGTATTGGAGGCATGTTCTAGAAATTAGGAAATACTTGAGCATGTTTTAAACAGATTAGGTAAGTCGTAAGTGAGTAGGGTAAAGTACACCAATCAAAAAATATAATTATGCCTTTTGTTTGAAGTAAACGGACATACGGTTTCCATAATAGGCCTACATCAAATTATATTTTCTTTGTATCTTATTGTTTTTATCAATAATCAATGAGCTAAAAGGACTGTAAAGGTTCATTAACATGTAATTTTTGCCAATATTTTGCTAAAAACCAATGTATAAATGTTCATGGTACTTTTATTTTGCATACTTTTGCCCTGAAACTTGGTCAATGTGGTTCTAATAATTATGTTCTAATGTATAGTTAAGCCGCCCCCTAATTTGCGTCTAGCTCATTAATTAGGCATACATTATCTGGACGTCATTAGGAACATTTTGACCAAGTTTGAAACCAAAATTCTATTAAATAAAAATGTTATGCGCATTTTATGCAATGAATTTTAGCAAAATATTGGCAAAAATTACATATTAATGAGCACTTTCAAGTCATATTAGCTCATTTAAACTGTATTGATTATCGATAAAAAATATCCAATACAAAGAAATTTAAAATGTAGGCCTATATATTATGAAAACCATAAGTCCGATTAGCTTCAAACAAAAGGCATATTGATCTGTGTTCTCTGCCTATATTAATATGTTTAAAACATAAATAGAGCACTTCCAAAATGCCTCCAATACCACCTTAAAGGATTAGTATTGAGCTGTGCTTTACCAGGATAGTATTTTTTAAATCCCAAAATATTAGCGCTGAATTTTTCTGGAATCGGGAGTTGTTCTTTAGCCCTATTATTTACACACGATAAAGTGTTAGGTCACAAGAAGTCATTATGTTGTGATATGATTTGTTGATTCTGGGTTAAGAAATGATATAATTTTGGCCACAGATAATTTTCGGGGGTGGGGTCTTCGAACAGTTTTGTACGCGGATGTGCCAAGCAGACTTTCGGATGCTGACTTTCTCTATACTATACCTACTTTTTGCAACCCGTACCAAACATACCATTTTCACAAAAAACACCCAAATTTGCGCACTGGTCTCCACTGAGTCTGAAACCCACCCATCGATATATCAAAATCGCTGAAAATCTACCCCAAAGTAAACCGTGGCACATCCCGTACACCTTCAACAAGCAAGACCCCCTCCCCGGATAATTTCAGCGACGAAATGTTTAATCGACGAAAAAAAACCCAAACCCGAAAACACCTTATTCTACGGGCATAAAGCATCACAAATAGCTTGAAAAATTTGGACAAAAATCTGCAAATTTTTGCAAAGATATTAGGAAATTTGTTTGCATTTTACTGAAAAATTTCAGTCAAAGTCAATAAAAAACAAACCAAAACAAAACCCCCAGAAAACAAACAAACAAAAAAAAAAACCCATTAACTTGCACATAGGGCTATAAAAAAAATCCCCAAAATGCCAAATCCCGGGGGAAAATCTGGGTTGGTCGGGTCCGTAGAACAATTAGAGGGTGATTTTTTCATCGTCATACTCTTACCATTTTGTTTTTCGTTTCCAGTTTCCTTCAGATTCAATGTAAGCGATGGTTAATCAGGGTTGATTGTACTTTATTTTGCCATTCCGTATACAATTCATCTGAAACAGAGAATAAGTAAATATTCTTTCTTGAAATAATGACTTACTACTACTAGTGATGATTATAGCACAACTTTAACAAGCCGTCAGTTTAGTTCGAAATATGAAATATATATATATATATACGCATATTGTGTATGATACTATGAGCTTGGTCCCCTTTGGTATCAGTGCCGGGGGTGGAGGGGTATAGCTGCAATGCTACCAGAGATATAGTTGACATCATGAGCTACACAAAATGCATGATACGGTAGCAATTGAACCGGAGTAGTTTAGCTCTTGGCGGGAAAAAGTAATCGAACTTTACATAGGAGGGTCAACTTGATTTCAAATTTGCTCACATTGTGTTAAAACTCATTTCAATGTATTCCTCTAGTCACAAGGATTCAGAAAATGTATAGTTTGACCTATCTAGGACCTATCGTTTAAGGTCAAAGGTCACGTTTTTGGCTCTATGGGGGTGAAAAACAAGTGCCCCGATTTTGCCAAAAGAGGTGTCAAAATGTGAAAATGGTCGTTTTGATAAAACAATTAAGGTGGTACTACACCCCCTGATAAATTTTTTGACTAATTATGCATTTTTCTCAAAAAATAACTACACACTGGTAACAAAAGTTATGTTTATTATAGGGGCAAGGGATCCAATTACTATACACTGAAATTTCAGTGATTCAAGACAAGTGGTTCATTATAAATAAATAACGCACCGCTTGTCTTGAGTCACTGAAATTCAAGTGAAGTAACTGGATTCCTTGCCCCTATAATATACACAACTTTGTTACCAGTGTTTTATTATTAGTTCTTTTCTTTCAAGGAGTTAAATGAAGGGCAGCTCTAAAAATGTGTTGTCCTTCATTTAACTCCTTGAACAAGTTGAAATTCACTCTTTTAGAGTGGTAGTTTTCACTCTTTTTTGAGTGGTTTTAAAGTAAAAAAAACACATTTCACTCTTTATTGAGTGGTCTTATAAGCGAATCACTCTTTTGTGGAGTGAGTGTTTCACTCTTTTACATAGAGTATAACCTACATACTGAATTTATAAATGACAGTGTCTGATGTAGCCTACGTATCGGTGATACCGAAATGAAAAAAATTAAGCCAGTTGAGCTATTTTGCCAGGATGTTTGCGGGGATGTTTGCCAAACATCAGAACAACCATGACAACAATTATAGGCGCATTAAAGCCAGTACATGTTGCTCAATTTTAAGAACTTATTATTCCAAATTTTAAAATCACTGATTGATCCCTATATTTTAATAAACTTATAGTAACTAATTTGCCTAAAACTGTCAAAACAATAGGCAATTATTTGGTCATTGCTTCCTTTATGTGGTTTTCAGAGATTGTCCTGTACTTTCTATACTTTGGAAGCAAGTATTCAACATGAGATATAGGTGTAATATATAATTTATAAGCAATAAAATGCATCTTGAAAAAAATGGTCATTGCTTCCTTAAGTTCCTTTTTGTCATGGTAGGGCACTGTATATACGTGGAATATGTATGCCTATAGTTGTCCCATACGTTGACAACATGAAGTTCATGAATGAACAATAGAATTCATTGTTCGCTTACCAAATAACATGTATGCCAAATGCCATTTTCAATATACACAATGCATGTAGTTTCAGAGCTTTCAACTTGATAATTGCTGATAGTCATGAGGTGAATAAGTTGATCGATTTCGCTGTTCTATGTCAGTACCTTTTAGTAATAGTACACAAGTATAGTCAAGACTTACCAACAAATAACAGCAATTAGTTATATTGAAGTCAGCAAAAGCAGAAGAAAAACCAATGTAGAATTCTTGTCTCGTTATATATAGTTAACCAAGCATCGCCATCGTGGCCACGTATAGAGGTATTAAAGCTATTGATTCAATTTTTGTTTACAAAAAGGGCATGTCATGTTTTACGGGTTACTGATCAATGTGAATTGAAAATCAGTCTCTTTTTACATATAATCTATTATACCGCATATTTGTATTGGAAATAACGCAAACTGATTACGGGTCGATGTGGTAAGTTGATAGCAGAGACTGTCGTTGCTACGAATTGTTTACCCATTGCATAATCGTTTCTTGCTCTTGCAATCATGTCGAATTTTGATCCTGTATATACTTGACGTTATAGTTATATAAGTTCTGATGGAATATTCTGATTACTATGAAATTTTGAGCATGATGTTGCATGCTGACTTTACCATCAAGCATAAAATGACTGATTCATTAAATTAGCAGCCGCTTACATCTCACATAAGCCTAGCAGTCTGAATTTGTACTTGTTTATTGAAATATATAGGTAAATATGTATGTACTGTGATCTATAATATGTAGGCCTATGTGTGTATGCCTATTATGATGTATGCCGGCACCAACCGGTTAATAATTATTATAATAGTTAATACTGTGTAGGAGCATGCCTTAATAAAAAATAAATCCTCACCTCATTAAAATCATCAGCGCTGTCCTCTATTGGTACACATTACATCAACGATGAATACGCCTATCGACAGAAATTCTTACACATTCTTAAATTAAAACTTGACCATTTTGAGGATTTAAAATTCTTACACATTCTTAAATTAAAACTTGACCATTTTGAGGATTTAAAATCGGTTGCCTCGTGTACAACAGATTCGTTGTTCACGTATAGTGTCAATGATTCGGAGAAGTGGTTGCTCGGACTCCGGACAAAGTCCACTGAAATGTCTATCAAAAATATTGCATGTTTCACGTGTTGATTTAATAAAATATATATCGTATTTTGTAGCACGTTTTTTGTTTAAGTGCAAAGGTCGGAATGATAATTTGAACAACGATCTTTCAACTACCGTTACATGAATTAATAATCATGACCTCAAGACTAGGGTTAAGGCCTATGTAAATAATTGCAAGGCGCAGATAAAAGAAAATATAATAAAATATGGAAAAACCACAGTTTATTTCTGTTAGGTTCTCAAGTCATTTCTTCTGTTTCTTTATTTGAAAAATGATATTTTTGTTTACAAACAATAGAAAATCATTAATATGTGAAAAATATTTTTTTTTCATAATTCATGTGTAAATTGGCCTTAAGAACTGCAAGAAATATGCCTACCGACTGCTCAGTGCCAGAAGTGGGTAAGTGCAATATCTGCCCTGTGGATATTCAGCAATTTACACACAGTATATATATATAGTGTATCTACACATGGCAGCTGTGCTCTTACCATCTTCTGGCAGTCGATAATTGCGATTATTGGCTTTTGACTCATTTCTATAAAATCAATGTATTTTAGAAGTACGCTGCAGGTTTTTAGTTACATGCAATGGTTAGAGTGTTGGCATGATATTTGTCTTTCCTCTTTTATAGGATATACAGATGGTACGATTAAGTTTGAAGAGGGCCACGTGTGTGTTCATCATCACGATTGTCGGTCTGATTACACTGCTACCAACTCGCAACAAGACATCGACAACAGAAGAACGGAACCAAAAGGTTGGTTTGATAGAAAAATTAGGAAAAAATATTCTCTTTCTTGGGATCAATTATCTTAAAGAGAACAAAACCAGAATTTCCTGTCAATTCCTACCACAATGTGGTAAAGAACCACACTCTGAAAAAAGTTCTAAAATCTGTCTTATGGATATCCCTCCAACGGTTTTGCAACGAACTCTAAAGGGTTCTATAAAGTCCACAAATGGTTCTACAAAATGTTACGGAACCCCTTAAAGAACCTAAAAGGGTTATTTCCGTTTAAAGAACTTTTTTCTGAAAAGTTCCATATAGACGACAGAAAAAAGGTTCTTTAAGGCTTTCAGAACCATGCATGTCTGGTGGTTTTGTGGTATCCAATCATTAATTCCCATTCAGAGTTTTGGAATTCATACATAATTTTTTTAAAGTACTAAAATTTCACACATCATTATTTTATTAACAAAAACGTCCCTTATTTTTGCATTTTAAAACAGAATCACCAAGTGGAATTACAAACAAAAGCCACCAAGGAGATCGCAATTTTAGGAGACATCAACATACTGAGCACGTGGATCGAACTTACTCCATTATTGAGATGCTTTCAAAATGGCGGCGACACCAGAATATGTTCTCATTACTGCTCCAAACAAGATACCAACATCACTTTATCGCTTGTTGACGAAGTTGAAGATTTTCATGATAAAGATGTTGTGGTTTATGGACTAAGTCCCTTCTCTCTTACGCGTGATATAATGCGAGACTTAGTCAATTATGAGCCGTCTCCTGGACAGTTGATGGTGTTTTATAGTATGGAGAGTCCAATTAGAGTACATAAATGGGTGACTGACATTGGTAAATTACGTTATCATGCCGATATGACTTACATGAGAGACTCAAACATCAGTGTGCCTTATGCCTTTTATGAAGCATATGGTAAACATAACGATGGACAGAAATTTGGAAATCATAAAAAACGGAGTTTAAATAAAACCGGATTAGTGGCGTGGATGGGAAGCAATTGTAATAAAGAAGTTTTCTGGCCGAGGATGGATTATATTAATCGTTTGAGTAGTTATATCAAAGTGGATTTATACGGGAAATGTGGACCACTATCTTGCCTGCCAAGATTATCACAGCGATGCATTAACCTCATGTCAACCTACAAGTTCTATCTTGCCTTTGAAAACTCCGAATGTCGAGATTACATCACCGAGAAATTCTGGGTCACGAGCCTTATGAATGATGTTGTCCCAATTGTGTATGGTGCGCCTAAAAGTAATGTGGACCAATTCGCGCCACCTGATTCTTTTATTCATCTGAGCGATTTTAAAAGTCCTAAAGAACTCGCGGACTATTTGGAACATTTAAATCAGAATGATGATCTTTATAATCATTTTTTTAAATGGAAAAACAGAGGTAGAATAACTGTGAATTATCCAGAATTATATCCATCTCGCTTCTGTGAATTGCTGACCTATTTAAATGCGGAAGAACATCCCAAAGAGTTAAAGACTGTGTCGGAGTCTACATGGTTCAATTCTTGTAGAGAACCCATCATGCAACAATTTGACCACAAAATGCTGATGAAAAGTTTTAAGAAATGGACCCCGTGGATTGAATGACTTTTTGACATAGGCGGCGGATGACACGATCGAGCCGGCAACTCGTGAAACCGCCCGGCCGTATGGCATTTTCCATACAAGCTGTATCAAAATGATTGGTACCCATCAGTTTTCATCGATAATGGATGAGCCTGGCAGATCAAAATTCAACATAAGATCCAAATAATTTGTAAATTAATTGCAAAAACAAGTCATAAACTATACATTCTGGATATTTCAAATGTATCCAAAAGTGTATTTGGAAGAGGTAGGCTTTTCAATAAACATCAAAATTGATGGGTACCAATCATTTTGATACACCCTGTATACTCAGTTAGTTTTGTGGGGTTCATTATCGAACCCCAACGGTTTTAGCTTGTATTTATATTATTTATCAACATAGGCCTATTTGTTTGTGATATTTCAAGCGTTTTAAAATTTCAAAATAATCCCATTCAATTACACGGTTGACGATGAAAATTTACTGAATTTAGGGACTGCACGTCATACACCACCTGTGTGTAAGTTAAATGCCATGTCTGAAATGCGCCTTAATTTGATATAAATTTTATAAATATCTACATTTATCATGTTTATTTATTATTATTTATAAAGTTATCTTCAGTAGATGGTAAGATTCTCGTTGTGAAGTTATCTCCCGTATAAGCAAGATTTCCGTATATATCTTCAGTAGATAGCAAGGTTTCGTATCAAGTTATCTTCAGTAGATAACAAGGTTCCCGTATAAAGTCATCTTAATTAGATAGCAAGGTTATCTTCAGATGATAGCAAGGTTCTCGTATAAAGTTATCATGGTTATCTTCAGTAGATAGCAAAGTTCCCATGTGAATTTATATTCAGTAAGGTTCTCGTATAAAGCCAGCTTCAATTTAGCAAGATTTTCGTATAAAGTTATTTGCAGTAGATACCAATACACCTGTATAGCAAGATACTCGTATAAAGGTATCTTCAGAAGATAGCAAGATTCTCGTATAAAGCGTATTAAGTTATCTTCAGTAGATAGCAAGGTGTCGGTATCTAGTTAAATCTTCAGAAGATAAAGTTATCTTCAGCGGATAGCAAGGTTCCCGTTTGAAGTTATTCTCAGTATACGGTATAGCAATATGTCCGTATAAAGAAAAGTGCCTTCAATAAATAACCCAGCAAACACAAAACGTTTTCGACATCATTCGCAAAAGGTTATAAAAGGTTGTCAGAAAACGTTTAAATGTCGGGTTATATAAAGGGTATATTAAGGGTATAAAACGTTTTCATAACCTTAAAAACATTTTTTGATAATCTACTGCTCAGCAAACAAAATGTTTTACAGAAAACGTTTAAATGTTGGGTTATATAAAGGGTATAAAAACGTTTTAATAACATTCCAAAAACATTCTTGAAAACTTGATACAAAACATTCTAAACAGAATGTTATTTGGGAGTTGAAAAATATTTTGCGAAAAATGTTTGCCCAAAATATTTTCAATAACGTTTTAAAAATGTTTTCATGACCTTTATATAACCCGACATTTAAATGTTATTAAAAGGTTTTTAAAAAAACATTTCAAGAACATTTTTGTGTTTGCTGGGTTAAAACATTTTAACATACTGTTATTTAAGTATTGACACAATATTTGGCAAAAATGTTTGCAAAAATAGTTTTACAATAACATGTTTTGAAAACATTTAAAAATGTTGTTGTAGTGTGTTTTCATACAAAACGTTTTAAAACGTTATCATGACCTTTATATAACCCGACATTTTAATGTTATTAAAACGTTTTTATCTAAACCAAAAGCCAAAATATAACTTATTTAAAACGTTTTTAAAACGTTTTTTGTGTTTGCTGGGAAGTTTAATAAATAGATAAGAATAGACCCCGTATAAAGTAATCTCCGCTAGATTGCAAGGTTACCGCATAAGTTATCTCCAGTATACAGCAAGGTCCCGTATAAAGTTAGGTTCAAAAGATAGCATGGTTTCCGTATAAAGTTATCTTCAGTAGATAGCAAGGTGCCCGTATAAACATGATAAAGTTATCTTCTCTAGATAGCAAAGTTCCTGTATAAAGTTATCTTTAGTAGGTATCAAGATTCCCGTATATAGTTATCTTCAGAAGATAGCAAGGTCATCTTAGTTATTCATTCTCAATAAATGGCAAGATGTCCGTATAACGGTATCTTCAGTAGATAGCATAGTTCCCGTATAAAGTTATATTCAATAGATAGCAAGGTTTCCGTATAAATTATCTTCTGTATCAAGGTTCCTGTATGAAGTTATCTTCAATAGATAGCAAGGTGCCCGTATAAATTTATCTTCAGTAGATAGTAAGGTGCCCATATAAAGTTATCCTCAGTAGATAGTAAGGTGCCCGTATAAAGTTATCTTCAGATAGTAAGGTGCCCGTATATTGTTATCTTCAGTAGATAGCATGGTGCCCGTTTAAATTATATTCAGTATAGCAAACAAAGCTTTAAAAAACATCGATTTGGCCAGGCAATTTCGGCGCGGGAATTTTGAATATCATGTGTTGAGAGCCCGGCTGTTTTTATTATTTTTTTATGGTCAATATGAGTTTGTTTTAAAGGCCCATATAAAATTAACAGATGTGGAAATAGGAGTATAAACTGACCAGAAGATACAAGTTGTAGTCCTACTAATTCATGGCATATTGGATGGCCTAGGGGAAAGTTAGCCCATATTAGCAAGACTATCCTTGCCTTCAAGGTGAAACAAACCTACTCATGTTACCCTCTGGCCATGGGCTGGCCTGGTATCAGATCTTACCCAGGGAAAGATGACATTCCAATATATGCCTTTAAGTAAAACCATGTAATTCGGACTTTTTCTAACATATAAGGCATACTGTTGTGATTGCCGTAGTGTTCCTTTAAGCTCAAAATGGAATATAATTTACGGGCAAGCACAATTAATAGACTGCACTCTAAAAATTTTAAAGTGATTTTATTGTTAGATCGCTACTTATCACGGAAATACAAGGGCGTACAACGCATGTATTTCTTAAGGTCTCCTATAAATCATGCTCAGACCAATGAATAAACCGGGGTGTTGTCCTCACACGAACGGGCTATCCACCCACGTCTGACAAGTCTGATAAATAATGCGTATCGGTATCACACGCAATCAATTTTGTGCCCATATGGCCATATAAATGGCACATAGCCTGGGCGCATAGCTAATCAGTATAGTGGCATTTTGAAAGCCCTACTGGAGAACATGAAGAGAAGCCATATAAGTTAATTTTTATTCTTTCAAGTCACCCAGCAAAATAACAAACAATAAAACAAGAATACGACTGAGGATTAGTAGTTTACTGTAGCATGAAGTTCAATGTCTTCGCAAAGGCACCTCTTTTGAACCTTATGATGAAAATGACACCCTTTTCGACACGGTCCGCGCGAGTGCCTGTCACTCGGTGAGTGACACCCCCGAATGATATAAAGATCATTCCTTTGAACTGGTCGCACATCCATGACGTCACAGTATTTGGTACTATATTAATGTGATCGGTGACTCGATGCCTGCATTTTGTTCAAATTTCACCTGGTGATGTTGAAAAAAAACCCCACACCTCATATTATCAGATTATTATCTATTTTTCTAGTGGCAGTGTATATGATTTTTGTCGAGCTTGTATAGAATTAAAGTTAGCATCAAAATACCATTCCAGTCACGTTTGATCTTTTTGAGAAAGCTAAGTACTGTATGGGCAGGAAGGAAGGTTGCAAAAAAATCCTTCAAGTGACCACATTTGGGCAAAATACAACAATATTACAACTGCATAAACACTAATTATTGCAACTTTATTTTTGGATACCGTATAGTGCAAATATTACTATGGATGCCTTTCAAAATACCAACACTTGTTTGGGGGCAGATACTATCATCAATGCAACTGATCAAATATTAGCAATGGGACTGATTTTCTCAACTATGGACAAACTTATCTACTACGCAGCAGCGCCAATCTTTGCTATTGGTATATTTGGAAACATTACGTTTTTAATATCGGTCTTGACAATTCCGGAAATGAAGAGTACTCTAACTGCTTTTATGAGCAACTTAGCAATTGCTGACATTTTGTTTCTAATAATTACATTTACATCGGGAACAGTGGCTGCTAATGCCTCTGGTGTTTACAACGACTTTCTGATTAGTTCAAACTTTGATTGTTATGTTCTTTGGATATCTTTATGGACCCCTTACCATGTGTCATTGGGGTTCGTCACGCTGATATCTGTGGAAAGATACTTGGCAAGTTGTTCGGCAATTAAATATCGTCTGATGAAGGGGAAACAACGTACAATTAAGATGATAATTGCAGTATGGTTGATTGGTTTTGCACTCAGTGTAGTGTACACATCTGGATATAAACGCCAGCAAACATGTTTCATTTGGCCTTTAGAAGAAGCATTTTCGCACCTACCTAATAATGTTGGATTTTGCATACCAGACATTGTATATCCACAAGTCGTCTCAATGTGTTTATTTTTAATTTGCTTTCTGATTAACAGCGCTATTTCGGTTAAAATCATATCGGGTTTGATCAACAGCAGAAACTTTACTAACAATAGCGAACAAACGCAGCGAGTTCAAAAGCAAGTTACCCGATCATTGGTTGTCAACAATATGGTCTTTTTCTTTTGTCAGATGCCTCTTCGATTTGTACAGTTAGATGAAGTACTCGATGATGTAAGCAGCATTGACTTTCTCGATGCCGGACAAAACAAAACCGTTTTTCTCATAGCGTATAATTTTCTTGTCCTGAACTCTTGTATCAACCCATTCGTGTATATTTGTTGCTGTCAGAAATACCGCCATGCAATGCGCGATGCTCTGAAAAAACTTTGCTCTCGTAACAAATGCCGCAAGTCAAGAGTTGAGCCGAGTGCTCGTGGGGTCGAGTCACGAGTCGAGTCGAGTCATTTCAATGAGCAGACCGTGTCGAGTCGTGTAGAGTCGAGTCAAATTGAGTCATCTGAAAATATTGTTCGAGTCGAGTTGAGTCGAGTCGTTTGAATGTATGTGGATGAGTCGAGTCGAGATAAATTGAGTCGCATAATTTCTCAAGTCACATCGAGTCATGGACATCGAACCATTTTTTTTACATTTCACTTTGTTGTTTGAAAAGCTACTTTAAATATAGTATGCCTCTGTGTGTAGTGTTAACTTATCTCAAGCTATTAACCAACAACATGCTTGATTTATATTATTATATTTAGCTTATTAGCCTGCAAAATAATACAACATTAATGCATTTATCTGTTTTCTCATGTATTAATCTTGAGGATTTCTTGTGTGATAATTATATAATTTATCTCAAATAATGTTTGGTAAAATAGTTATTAAATGTTCTCGTAGTTCTTTAGTATAAATGTTTGAACATAAAGCTTTTCAATTCAAGCTTAAAGCTATTTTAAACATTTTGATATTATAAGAGAAAACAGTTTGTTGGATTGGCAGTGATCATGGTGATAGTGATTGTTATAGTTCTTACATAGCACACGTTTCTAATCATGCTAATGTAAGTATAGATTTGCAGCATATACCAGCACATCAAGTGAATACACTAATATTTCTTGAAATTGTTTTTGATATAACGTGTATATAAGTTTTTCCCATGTTAGGTTTTCATAAATACAACTCCAAGAAATTTGGTTTGATTGACTTTGTCGAATTTACATGATCCAATGCAATATTTACTGACGAGCATAATTTTGCTTCATCACTTCCATCACCAATGTTATGTTCATTATGTTCATCCATTATGTTGATCGCCTCTTCATTGCAAGAACAGTAAAGCAACAACACTTAATGAAGAGCTTATTTCCAAATCGTATTTGTCCACAAACAAATGTAACCGATTTGCGATATTGCAATGGGTTGTGATGCTATATATAGGTATTATAATTTCACTTGCATGCACCATTACAAAGCAAACAGTGGATGGATGCACAGTAACAATACTGTGCGACGCCTTTGTTTCTCAAATGAGAACAACAGTCTGCATATTTTAATGCAGCATTGTTGTGGTAAATAATGACTTGTTGATGGTTCAACTCATTGTTGATAATGTCAAACTTGTAAAGTAATTGTGATTGTATCACACAAGTAAATGAGACACACGTGGTTGTGGACTTAACACGGTTAGGAAATAAGCTCTTCAAATACTTGAACACGTTAATGGCTATACGGCTTGTACAGTGAAGGTATAGGGGTGTTAATAAATTAACACTAAAACGCGTGAAAATATGAAGATGTTTATGTTATTATAAACCCAAGATAACGTTAAAAGCGTTTAACACGCATTTTCTATTTCATTATAATATTCATCACTGCAACATTCGGAGTTCCATTATGATCATATAATTTGTTTTCCTCGCATTCACCGATAATATATTTGATATTTAAACCAGTTGCTTACTTCCAAAAGTTCGTTGTTAACTATATCATTTTTGTTTCATTTTTCGGGTTTTAATATGTGACCATCCAGCACAAACTGAGCCCTGAAGTCGCCAATCATCATTTTTGAGATATTCAACCAAAATATTCTGCTTGAAATTAGCTTTAAAATGATGTATATCATGTCTATAGTACTTGACATTTAAGTAGTGAAAAATCAATAAAACAGTCAATAAATCCTTTGTTTCCATTTGTTCATTGTTAAGTTCAATGGAGCATATCTCAATAGTGGCACTGGAGACATCCGGGCTCAGTTGTGGTGGATGGTCCGTATAAGATAGTGGCGTCTTCAGCAAAATGTATGAATTCTAAAACTGATGAAGGATTTGTTATATCATTGATATAGAGAATAGACAGTAATGAACCTAGGATGGATCCCTGCCGAACGCCACATCTATCATTTGTAGGTCTGATTTCACAGATTAATGGTCGAATCCAATGAAAAGTGTACACGGCATGTTCAGGGCCATAACTTCAAAGTATTAAACAATTAATTGGCTTTCTTTTTTGTATTATGTTTAGTCGCCTTGATCACACGCTTCGCGCCATATATAATAAAAAAAACCCTTCTGTGAAAACCTTAGACACAGACACTTTATTATTGTTTTTAGCTGCCAAAAATGTTAAATGGCACAAAGGTTGGTTTGGTAAAAAATATGCATTACCTCCGAATAAATGTTAAATTCGTAGGCAGCTTTCGGTAGCCAAATGTTACCTACAAATACAATTTGACATCATGACCCTAGTGTGAAACACCGCTATTCATGCCAATGCCCATATCGGTACATAAAGAAGGCCCCTACGTTCCCTATAAAATCATATGTCAATGAAAGTTGCGAATTCACATACATGCCTGCCATGCAAAACTGAATACGGCTAAATTGTTGAAAAATATGTACTGAAATAGATGGTGGTCTGCTCATTTGAAAGAAAAATCAGATTCGAGGAAGATTAGAAGGGGATAAATACTTAGATTTGTCATATATGCTTCATTTTAAACGTTTACAGACCTTCTGGTTTCTGAGTAATTTGTGTCCAAAGTGATTTATTCGAAGGTAACTTTTGACGTTTTCGCTAAGGTTACCTACGAATACCATGGACAAAAACGACTGTTCTCATTGTCTCATGATCTTGACAACACAGTGATGGACCCTGGTATAAAGCTAATTGTAGTTGCAAACGAAAGGCCATAAGACGTAATTGACTCCAAGATGGACTTCACAAGTCTGTAATAACGGTTTTAAGCGATGTGTGTGCACTTAAGCAAATTAAAGTCACTTTAGTGCCTTTGTTTCTAACTTCAATTCTCATTCAACCGCTGTGAACCGACATTATTAATACATGATAGGGTCTCTAGTATCAATAAACGCACATAGAGAAAATAATACATTCAAAGTGCTTTATAAAATGAAGATTTGATTGCGATATCCACCAAAAGTCCAATTCTTACCAACAAATACTGAAATGTTACTTACGAATACAGCATAATACATGACATTTGTAATGAAGTGTCCCTACCAATGGAAATTAATTGTCAAAAACTTTAAGCGGTACCCACGGACAATATTATTACCTATATACGGATTCATTCAACAATTATTTACTATGTGAATTTGCTGTTTAACTACTTGTATATCAAAATGAAGTAAAAATAAAAGCATCAAAATTTTTTTGATCTAAGGTAATAACATTTATTCATTTAGACGTACCATCTGAAACAGATCTAAAACTACCATTTTATTCATTCATTAACATAATAACAAAATTTTAACCTCTAAACTCAATATAGATATTGTTAAATCGATCATCCCAGCAAACACAAAAACGTTTTAAAAACGTTTTAAATAAGTTATATTTTGGCTTTTGGTTTAGGTAAAAACGTTTTAATAACATTAAAATGTCGGGTTATATAAAGGTCATGATAACGTTTTAAAACGTTTTGTATGAAAAACACTACAACAATATTTTTAAATGTTTTCAAAAAATGTTATTGTAAACTATTTTTGCAAACATTTTTGCCAAATATTGTGTCAATACTTAAATAACATGTTAAAATGTTTGAACCAGCAAACACAAAATGTTCTTAAAATGGTTTTTCAAAACCTTTTAATAACATTTAAATGTCGGGTTATATAAAGGTCATGAAAACGTTTTTAAAACGTTATTGAAAATATTTTGGGCAAACATTTTTCACAAAATATTTTTCAACTCCCCAAATAACATTCTGTTTAGAATGTTTTGTATCAAGTTTTCAAGAATGTTTTTGGAATGTTATTAAAGCGTTTTTATACCCTTTATATAACCCGACATGTAAACGTTTTCTGTAAAACATTTTTGTTTGCTGAGCAGTAGATTATCAAAAAATGTTTTTTAAGGTTATAAAAACGTTTTATTCTCTTAATATACCCTTTATATAACCCGACATTTAAACGTTTTCTGACAACCTTTTATAACCTTTTGCGAATGATGTCGAAAACGTTTTGTGTTTGTTGGGATGTTACCTACGAATACCCGGGTTTCTTCACCTATCATTTTCTAAAGCGTTAAGTGTATGCTTATAGTTCCTAATATTCCTGAAAACAGATATCCCCTCTTTCTTATACAATATGTAAATTGATTCATACTCATTTGATATATAAAATACAGAAACTGACCTAAACTTCATTTTCAAAATAAAATAGCATAAATTAAATAAGATCATATTGATCGCGTTATAAAAATGAAAACAAATATTTTCTGGTTGAGCTAGTATTTTCCTTACACCCTGTGGTTTACATTACACGAAAAAAGCATTAATGGGAATATTCCATTTGTTTTAGGATGATTAGTATTGCGATAGTGAAGTGGTATTCGTAGGTAACATTGGGTTATGATGTCACATTTACTATCACACGTCCTGGATTTATTTTACAAGATTAGTAATGGCACCTTTGGTTTCTATAAGGCCAATATGCTTTCAATCAATGGGCAAAAGGAAAAAAAATTGTGGAGACATTTTTATTTTGGACTTTTATTTTTGGCCAATGTACACTTTTGGTTGGATTCGACCTTTAATATGAGACATACTGTCGTGTAAAAACCATTGTAGCACAAATAAATGAAGAAATTTCATATTTCTAATCAATAAATCAGTACTCACTGTGGACATGGTGGACGTTTCGAAGTCTAGCAGACTTCTTTCTTTGAGAAAGAAGTCTGCTAGACTTAGAAACGTCCACAGTGAGTACCGATTTTTTGGAGTAGAAATATGAATTGCTTCATTTATTTTATTATCAACAACAGTCCTGATGAAAATGTTCAGCATTGTAGCACAATTCTCAGAGAACCATAATATTCTAGACTATTTTAGATTATATCATAATATTTTATACTCGTCTTAAAATACTGCAATTGTATTTTATTTTTATTTCCACTTAACTAGTTTTTCATTTTCCTTAAAAGCAAAATTACGGTTCGGGAGGGTACCATGGTTACAGCACGATAAAGTGCAAGGACAAACGTGCAGGAAATCAACTTCTTAATACATATAACTTACAAACACGGTTTTTATTTTGCAAGAAATTAATTCTTTTTAACAGAATATACATTTACCAGAACATGAGTAGGATAGTTGAAAATTTCATATTGTAGCTATCGTATGCGGATAATAATGTTTAATTGTCGCTCTCACATGATGACGTTTATAATTTAGCAACAACACGTTTTTCAATAAAGAAGGAACCAAGATTTAAAAGCTTTTATCTGTAGCGTAACAATAGCAAAATTGATATTTAATTTCATAGCTACCTGATTATAAGCCTTAAGATGTATAAAGCAAAGCTTGCGTTTTTGTACTTGTTTTTCACTGAAGAAGGAACCGAGCTCTAAAAGCTTTTATTTGTAGTGTAACAATAGTGAAATTTATATTTGGTCTTATAGCTATACCTGGGTCGTCAGATATGTCGTAATGTACTTTATTTCAGATAGTATAAAGCAAAATATACTTGTAGATTTTCTCTTAATACATGTTATAATACAACTCGGATAAAATGTGAACAAAAGAGGTGTTTTAAATATAAAATAATTACGTTGATCCGATTTACTTTCTGTCTTATTCATTAACCGATGCTATCTGACACATGTTGGTAAACACTTCGGTTGAAAATGTTATTGGAATTACGTACTAGATTTAAATGTGTGAGGTATTTACTAGATTTATATTATTGAGAATATTTATTGTATTATGATATTGGAAATATTTAACAGCAAGCACAGGAGAAGGGTTTAAATGAATAAATATTATATCGTATAACCAGTATCTGTACTATGCACGATAAAACTGATAAATTGTGCCTGATTTGGATATAAATATTTGAAATTTGGGCAAAAATCGGGCATTCACCATTTTTCAGTGCAAATTTCTCAAAGTTTATCGTAATTCAAAAAAATGAAAAAAAAAAACTGCTCCTAGATATTTTTATCTAGTTTTTAAAAATTAATAAAAAAAAAATTGGCCTAAGAATTTATTTGTTATGTTTAACGAAAAAGAAGTGGGCCAAAAACTTGTTTGGCCAAAAATGAGCATTTTGGCCCAAATTTGACCTCACAGATGAATTTATCACTTTTATATACTTTATGAGGCCCGAAAGACTCCATACAACAACAACAACAACAAAACCGCATTTTTATAGCGCCTTACGCATACACCTCAAGGCGCTGAACAAAAGTAAGACAAAACCAATACAATACTAAAAACCCTTAATACCTTAATCGTACAGATTACACAAAAATATATATGAAAATACATACTGGCATTAATTAAAAGTACACAAGATCCATAATTCCAGGCTTAAGACCATCCTTAATTGTTCGTGTTATATAGCTGAGGACAAATTTATACAGCAACCTTGATATCTACTGAAAATAACTTTACGACAACCTTGGTATCTACTGAAGATAACTTTATACGACAACCTTACTACGCTCGTATATACTGAAGATAACTTAACTTTATACGGCATCCTTGCTATCTACTGAAGATAACTTTATACGCCTACCTTGCTATCTACTGAAGATACCGTTAAGGGCTGGGGTATGCACGTTTGGACAGTATTTATTTTGGGACATTAGAGCACATCAGACATATCGAATTGCATTCTGAATACAAAGAAAGTCATTCTGATATCAAATAATTTTGATTTTTTGAAATTCGCAATTTAATACACATTTTATGGCAAATCATTAAAAGTTGATATTTTTGATATTCAACAGTACTTGAAGTAAATTTTATAAATCTGATGATTTATACTTAATGTGTATGTAGGTGGGATGAAAAGCCGACGATCAATTGAACATTTTGACCTTTCGTATTGAAGATATGGATTTTTTTCCCAAAACACCAAAAAAAAATTAGGTCTTTTGGGAAAAAAATCCATATCTTCAATATGAAAGGTCAAAATTTTCAATTGACCGTCGGCATTTCTCCCTGCTACATACACTTTAAGAATATATCATTAGATTTATATAATTTACTTCGAGGACTGTTATATATCAAAATTTGAAAAATATCAATTTTTATAATTTGTCATAAAATTTGTATTATATTGTGATTTTCAAAAATGAAAATTATTTGATATCAGAAAGACATTTTTCGTATTTAGAATGCAATTCGATATGTCTGATGTGCTCTCATGTCCCACAAAAAGTGCTGTCAAAACGCACAACGCTTATTCCAGATCTCTTAAGGGTAGACTCGGTATTGTTGGTCGAAGCCATAAAAACACATCTAATTGTATTCCTCTCATTATTAGGATTCAGAAAAAAGTATAGATTGTCATATCTATCAAAAAAGTGTGACAAATAAAACGAGCTAAAACAGGTACCATGGTGATAAAGCGCACTGAAACGAAATAAAAGAAATATAAAATAAAACGAGCGAATAAACAACTGCAAGTTTGTCAAAAATGTTCAAAATATTTGTCAGAAGTGGGATTCGAACCCACGCCTCCAGGGGAGACTACGACCTGAACGTAGCGCCTTAGACCGCTCGGCCATCCTGACGTTCTCTTATATTCCGCACAGCTACAACACTAATAATAGGGATGACCATCAAAATTCCACGTTGCCCATATAGCTACAAAAGATTGTTTTCCTGAAAGAACTCATCAGCAGAAGTATTTTGGTGGTTAAATGGTCAAAATCGGTCAAACACTTTTCGAATTATGAATTTTCAAAGTTTCCCATTCTGACCGGTCATTGGAACGAAATAAAATGACAAAGTCCAAAAATAGCAATGGGAGCAAAATTGGTATAAGCATATATTTACCTTTTTATATTTCTTTATTTTAATATATATGCAAACATGAAACAAGAAGCATATTGTGAAAGTATCAAAGGGGTTTCTTATGAAATGGCACTTTACTAGTCAATAGCATAAATTATTTCTTCAAACCGAGGCACTGAAATCATGCTTTTAGAAAACATTTGCCCAAAATCCTCCAAAATGGCCGAAGTGGCACAACTTCTTTCCACAACAATATAGGTCTACACTACACATAAAAAAATAACTACAAGGTTTTCTCTTTGGCTGCTTCGACCAACAATACCGAATCTACCTTAAACTACTATAAAAAAAACCCCATCTATTTGTATTCCTCTCATTATTAGGTTTCAGAAAAAAAGTATAGCTTGACCTATCTATCAAAAAAAGTGTGACAAATAAAGCGAGCTAAAACAGGTACCATGGTGATAAAGCGCACTGAAACGAAATAAAACAAATATAAAATAAAACGAGCGAATAAATAACTACAAGTTTGTCAAAAATGTTCAAAATATTTGCCAGGAGTGGGATTCGAACCCACGGCTCCAGGGGAGACTACGACCTCTGTCCTGAACGTAGCGCCTTAGACCGCTCGGCCATCCTGACGTTCTCTTATATTCCGCACAGCAACAACACTAATAACAATGAAGGATCATGGAAACTTAGTCAGCAACAATGACTCAAGCTTCGAATTGCACGGCAGAATGTGAAGCAAATTCGAAGCACTGAAATAAAACAAAATAATATAAAAGCAACGAATCAACCGGGCGAATTGACAACTATAGTATTGCAGAATTTGTTAATTGTATCGAGTTTGTCGAAAAGGTTAAAAAATATTTGTCAGGAGTGGGATTCGAACCCACGCCTCCAGGGGAGACTACGACCTGAACGTAGCGCCTTAGACCGCTCGGCCATCCTGACGTTCTCTTACATTCCGCACAGCGACAACACTAACAATGAAGGATCATGAAAACTTAGTCAGCAACAATGACTCAAGCTTCGAATTTGACCGGCAGAATGTGAAGCAAATTCGAAGCACTGAAATAAGACAAAATAATATAAAAGCAACAAATCAACCGGGCGAATCGACAACTATAGCATTGCAGAATTTGTAAATTGTATCAAGTTTGTCAAAAAGGTAAAAAAAAAAATGTCAGAAGTGGGATTCGAACCCACGCCTCCAGGGGAGACTACGACCTGAACGTAGCGCCTTAGACCGCTCGGCCATCCTGACGTTCTCTTATATTCCGCACAGCGACAACACTAATTATAACAATGAAGGATCATGGAAACTTAGTCAGCAACAATGACTCAAGCTTCGAATTTGACCGGCAGAATGTGAAGCAAATTCGAAGCACTGAAATAAGACAAAATAATATAAAAGCAACAAATCAACCGGGAGAATCGACAACTATAGCATTGCAGAATTTGTAAATTGTATCAAGTTTGTCAAAAAGGTAAAAAAAAAATTGTCAGAAGTGGGATTCGAACCCACGCCTCCAGGGGAGACTACGACCTGAACGTAGCGCCTTAGACCGCTCGGCCATCCTGACTCATGCCTACGATAGTTCTCACTCATAAATATTACAGCGAAGCAAGAAGATACGAACACATTATGCCTAACATCTGACATGCATACATAAAAATGTCACTTGCTTGATCTGAGACACGCCATGTTGGCATGAATCACACTCAGTAATGATAGTAAATTGCCTATACCCAGCAAACACAAAACGTTTTCGACATCATTCGCAAAAGGTTATAAAAGGTTGTCATAAAATGTCGGGTTATATAAAGGGTATAATAATGGTATAAAACGTTTTCATAACATTAAATAACATGTGTTGGTCATTTACTGCACAGCAAACACAAATGTTTTACAGAAAACATTTAAATGTCGGGTTATATAAAGGGTATAAAAACGTTTTAATAACATTCCAAAAACATTTTTCAAAACTTGGTACAAATCATTCTAAACAGAATGTTATTTTGGGGTTGAAGAGATATTTTGCAAAAAATGTTTGCCCAAAATATTTACAATAACATTTTAAAAATGTTTTCACGACCTTTATATAACCCGACATTTAAATGTTATTAAAACGTTTTTACCTAAACCAAAACCCAAAATATAACTTATTTAAAACGTTTTAAAAACGTTTTTGTGTTTGCTGGGTAGGCATAGATAGGCCAGTCAAATTAAGAAAAATAATGGGTTAAGCCACACCACTAATTGCAACAGAATTCATTTAGGTCCGACATCATGCAGTTATTGTTAACAACATGTATGCACACAACACAGGGGCACTCACATAGGTAATTGACCCGTAATAGTAGCGCTGTGCTGTGGGTATAGGAGATGAAATAGTTAGCGTCATATATCAAAAAGTATAAAAGCTCTGATTTTAGTACTTGCTCTATGTTTCAATTACTTATTCTTTTCAAAATATTTGAATTTTTAATCCTGTACAAGCTTTAATAACGGGGGAGCATGTATTTGTATGAGAAAGGAAATCTACCATCTTATCCAAACTGGCATAGTAAAAGCCCTCGGATTGTTGCTACCAGCTCTTATAGAAAAGTTTTCTCCTAATACGTGGGTCATTGGATTAATTATTTCTTTGGACTTTTATTTTTGGACCGTGAACACTTTTGGTTGGATTCAACCATATAATCTCCGATCAAAAATGAACCTCGCCTCCGACTATGCGGTTCCTATGCCAATGTTCATCGGTGAAAAAAATCGCTCCCAATCGCGGTTGAGCATGTTGAGTGATGCTTGGTTGACTCTGATGTACATTGACTCCTTCACACCCAGTCAAAGATTTTGACCTCATCCAAACCAACTTCTTTGCGATTTCTTCTGATCTGTCTTCAAAACGCACTGCATTTACCAGCACTACATTGGTGAATAAACTCAAGAAGATGGTCCAATACTTGGACCCAAATTTATTCAAAAGATTGAGTTTCCTAAATCTGCTCTGTATGGTCTGTATGGTAACGACGTCAGGATACTCTTCACGGGCTGGGTAATATACTTTATGCCACACTGTGAGGACCTTGGATTTCTGCCTTTTGAATCAGCCTTATTGGCAACGATAGGCGGGGTAGGCTATCTTGCAGGTACAATCGCCTTCCCTATAGCTGGAAGAGTTTTGTCCGCTAAAACCATTCTCTATTTGTCTTCTGTGATAATGACTTTAGCTTTAGCCACCGATTCAGTAATGTGTGTGTTCAATTCGTACATAGGAATAATGTTGTCATCTTTTGCGGTGAACATTGGATTTGCAGTGAATTTTTGTTGTCTGTTAAAGGAACTTGTTGTCGTTGTTGAAGAAGATAAGCTATCGAATGCAGTAAGCTGGATCTTCGTCGGATACTCGATAGGGTCCATATCAAGTGGGTTCTTGTCTGGTAAGTTAACCAGTGGCGTGAGAAGATTTTCAAAGTTGTGGCTGGGTTGGCTGTGGCATAATTTGGGCTAAAATTGGAATCGGCCATGATTACTGCATACTTATGATGCAAGTTTACCACAGATATATTATAGTAATATTGAGTGATTTTAAGTGCCCTCCCTTTTCGTCCGTAGCCAGAATTCCCGTGGTGTAAATTTTAACCCAAACCTGAAGCCCAAGCCAGCATGGACTCAGAATTTTATGGGGCATTTTGTAGCGCGAGATCTTCAAAATTGTATTATGGGGCGAGTGTGCAACAATGGTTGACATACGTACTCGACCAGTATTCACTGCACACCGTCCGACGGGGGTTGTAATGTTTTATGATATAGACATAAAAATATTATGATAAAGTTTATGATTGCTGATCATTTGGTGGGCAGATTGACAAAAAACATTGTCACATGTCGTTTTTTTTAAATACTGAATATAACACCTAAGTAGAGCCTTGTCATTTGATTGATTGATTGTTGGTCACATGTCTTTCGATATAAAATAAACTATTTTACTACGTCACTTCCGTGGAATTTGGTTATGCGCGCCGTGTATTTTCGTTCTATGCACCGTGCATATTTGTTATATTCCGATGTTCTATTGCATGGCTATAGATAGCATGTTTTTTTCAGTCCGATCGGCCAACAGTATAGTATACCGGGTTACGGGAGATTTAAAATAACAAGAAATATAATCCACATCTGCAAATAAATCTGTGAATAGGCCTATTCTGATTTGGGGAAAGAAAAAGTAGAAAACAAGAAAGTGAAAAGGTAAGCTTACAATACGAATTGGTTAGGTCCGTTGGCTAGGTAAGCTTAAATTCTATTTTACCGCATATAGCAAAGAGCCTGATATAAATAATAGTATATGCTGTGTGCCCTTATAATACTATTGAATGACTTATTTTTGGGTGATACAAGAATATATTGCTAAAAAAGGCTTGCTCGTCTACGATTTGTACGATATGTTTTAATTTTTTAACTCATGCAACGCCATTACAATCAACCAATCAAATGACAAAGATCTATTTAGATGTTATACAAAACAAATAATGATTTTTGTCAATCGTGTAATGGAAAGAATATTTTCATTCGTTGAAAAATGGAATGTTCCATTCAACTCAGCTTCGCTTCGTTTAATGATACAGTGCAGTTTTCAACTCATGAAAATATTCTTACCATTGCACTCATAAAAATTCATTATTTGTATAATACATGTACGTTGTGATGATAACGCGGTAAGGCGATTCACTTGTGGTCTTGTTAAATTTCCATAGTTTTCGGAAACTGTTTTGTAAGCCTTATGTCCCAAGATAACCCCCACGGAAGCCTACCAAACGATGTCCCAAGATAACCCCCACGGAAGCCTACCAAACGAAGTTAAGTTCCAGCGGGGTCCTTAGGTATATGGCAGAGGATGATTTAAGGAAGCCCCATCATGCACTGTAAAAGTGTTATCACTAGAGTTTCAACTGCCACTTTACTTTTCAAATCCCAATGAACTCTGTGCAAAAGATGTTGTTTTAGAATTGCCCGTGTGTCATTATTACTTGGTCGATTTCAGATCTAAAGTGATGTATGCATGAAGGATAATTCACACCTTCTGTAGATAACATAAAATGTGAAATCGACTGGCATTTTGAATGTGTATTTATTGTAAATATATCAGTCCAAATTCAAATTTAACCATGCACGTGTGTATGCAGTGGGCGGGCAGTGGTGTCATGTTCACTCACACAGCTGTGCTAACCGCAAGACTTGCTGGGAAGTGCTTAAATCATCCTCTGGGTATATGGTGGTACAGACGGCCAGGCATTACCATGTTCGGAACTGGCTTTAAGATCTTTGTCATCTACTTCATCTGCCTACAGGAGACCTAGAGCATATAATAAGTAACCATTTCATTTTTCTGTTTCGCCTTTTACACAGGATGGTTGTATGACCGTTTTGGTAACTACATAAAGTCGTTCCTGTTCCTGAGTGTGGTGTCGGCTCTCTCTGTAAGCCCGTGGTTAGCGTCGGACTTCAAAAAGGCAATTACGCGAAATCAACGTCGTGATTATTCCATTATCAAAGATACGGACATAAAATTGAACGACAAATAACCCTCAATATTCATACTCGTACACCAATAGAAAAATATTAAATGTTAAAATGATTGCTTATGGATATGTTCCTCTGTATTAGGGGCTGTGCAATAATTATGAGCCCTGGGGAGGGAAAGAAATTTTTGGCGAACCGAAAGGGGGGGGGGGCAAGCAATTTTTTCCCAGCAGAGAGGGAGGGGGGAGCGATTTTCGGCACACATTCATGGGGCGCCTTTTAAATAAAACGCTCTAAAAAGGGCTTAAAAAAGCTAGGAAAACAGTACGGAAACGCTTAAATATGCAAATTATCCTGCTCGCTGCGCTCGCAACATGTATCTAGACCATTTAAGGTTTGTAAATGAGGGGGGGGGGGGGGCTTATAATTATTGCACAGCCCCTTATTGATAATAGTCGGATTTGTCAAATTTATACCATTGGGCTATTCTAATTAAAATCCACACTACCCTTGTGGAAGATTTTGGCAATTTCTTCCACAGGTGGAGTATGGTGCGCCCTCTGTTGGTGTACAGAAGTCGGAAAAAATATCACTCTGAAGATGACCATCGTCCAAGATGGTCGAAACTGTCAGGTCAGTAAAACAAATTGGTTTTGTCAAGATGAAATATTGTATTTGAGTTTCTACAAACCTAATGAACCTCTTCAAGAATATACGTGAGAATTATGGACAGAACTATGTCAAGACTGTACGTGACTATGAAGAAAATATTGGCAAGAAAATCGCCAGACATCGTAACCATCTCGTCTTTACATTACGATGCAAGGAGTTGAGCATCACTCCGCCGAGGTTACGCTTGAAATGTCCCTACACCACATTTCGCCATAATTCATTCTAGAAACGCTTGCTGTTAGAATAAGAAAAGTTTTAATGCTAAATTATTGCACATTCTAGGGAAGCGTGGTTACTGTTTTGAAATAACCGAGTGAGAGGGTTTTCAAGAAAATATTTTTCCTGTCAAAACTGAAGCATCCTCTGTATAAAAGAAAATATGAATATTAACTGCACATCATATATAACTATTCGTGATACCCAATTGTGGCATATTTGAGGTCGTTTATGAGGCAGAGAATTTTATTTCAATTTTATTCTGCCTCTTCTGCCTCCGCAGGAGGTAGTTTGCTTTGAAATTTACACCTAAAAATGCCGCACATTGCGCGGCATGTAGGCCGATTGTACAAATTTATATTCTGACAAGTACTCTAATTTCAGCCCAATATCGAGAGCCCAATATATATCCCCCACCTCTCTGCGCCATACATAAATTCGCCTATCGCCATTTCCGAATGTTCAAAAAGGTAATCACGCTTCCTCAGCATGTGCAATAAATTAGCATTAAAATTAATTTTATTCTATAGGGATTCTAGAAACACCTAGCACGTGGCGCCAATGGTGCGGGTCTATCAAGCTCATGAATTATGCATTAGAATTTTTTTAAAGTATAATTGAAGACCGAATTAAAAAGACTAGCTTGCGTATGCCGTACTGTCAACCAGACCAAAAATGACATACTGCGCAGGTCAGCAACCAATCACGGCGCGCCTTTGTCCTGACGTCAGACGCAAACTAGTATTTTTTTAATTCGGTATTTAATTATGGATTGTAGCCTCATCACATCAGCAATATCGTAGAAATCAAGTCGGACAACCGTTATGCTGTGTGTGGCAATGGGAATACACATTAAACAAGGTTTAATTTCATGATTACATGAAACCTGATTATCAATGGAAAAACTTTGGCTGGAGAAGTTGAACCTGACGTTCATGGCGACACTTTGGATGTGATAATTTGACATCATGGATTGTTTTGTGCAAAATTGGAGGTATTTTTGCGGCGAGTCAGCAGACCGACTGACATGCAGGCTAGCATGCTAGGCTCGACTAGGCCGCAATCATCGTGTCTACATCATAATAATAGTTCATACCCGCTGGACAGCAGGAAGAATGTTTATAACTTACATTTCAATACATGTTACTTTTATCTTGAACTTGGAAGAAACTGATTTCAATACGAATTTCAATATTGCAAACTCATGACCATCAGTGACCATACATTACACTAAACAGTGAGATCCGTGCCGGTTTATGGCTAGAAAGTAGAATGGATTATTTATTTCTGTTCATCTTGATATCAACATTTAAATGGTAAGTTCATGAGTTTGACCTCATTTAAAATACAAAACAGAACCCGTGTCAAATCTACATTGTATGTCGCACAATTATGTGTTGTGCATGACTGAGTGCATGATGCTAGCATATGACTAGTCTAGGGCTAGGCCCGGGGCTAGCAAACTGATTTCAATAACAATTTCAATATTGCAAACTCATGACCATATACCATCAGTGACCATACATGACACTAAACAGTGAGATCCGTGCCGGTTTATGACTAGAAAGTAGAATGGATTATTTATTTCTGTTCATCTTGATATCAACATTTAAATGGTAAGTTCATGAGTTTGACCTCAATTAAAATGCAAAACAGAACCCGTGTCAAATCTACATTGTATGTCGCACAATTATGTGTAGTGCATGACTGAAATGAGTGCATGATGCTAGCATGACTAGTCTAGGGCTAGGCCCAGGGCCCTTGGCAGTTGGCAGTATCTGGAAAACACTCCTCCGACACAGCGCTAGTCCAAATCTAAAAAACACTCTGCCAGTCCGAAACTGAAAACCACTGCGCTAGTCCGAATTTGCAAAACATGGCGCTATTCCGAATCTGAATTTAGGAAACACTGCGCTAGTCCGATAGGCCTATTCGGACTAGCGCCGTGTTTTTCAGATTCGGACCAGCGCTGTGATTTTCAGATTCGGACTACCGCTTTGGTTTTCTGCAGTTTCGGACTGACGAAGTGTTTTCCAGACTCGGACTAGCGCAGTGTATTTCGGATTCGGACTAGGGGTGTGTCGGACTGTTAAAGTGTTTTCAGATTCGGACTAGCGGTGTGTCGGACTGTTGCAGTGGTGTTCAAATTTGCAAAATGCATCCATGGGTTTTATATCTTATTTTGTAGCCTATCTGAAAATTTTACTTTGCATAATTCTTGCATGATTCGGACCAGCGCTGTGATTTTCAGATTCGGACTACCGCTTTGGTTTTCTGCAGTTTCGGACTGACGAAGTGTTTTCCAGACTCGGACTAGCGCAGTGTATTTCGGATTCGGACTAGGGGTGTGTCGGACTGTTAAAGTGTTTTCAGATTCGGACTAGCGGTGTGTCTGTTGCAGTGGTGTTCAAATATACCAAATGCATCCATGGGGTTTATATCTTATTTTTTAGCCTATCTGAAAATTTTACTTTGCATAATTCTTGCATATATAATTAGAAAATAAGGCCTACCTGACAACATTGCATTTATAACAAAAATAAAAGAAAGTTGTTGCCAACGACTTGGTTTCGCTCCATTTTGACAGGCCATATTTTGGTAACCGAATATCCGATTAAAATAAAATTTTCAGTCTTGTATTAGGAGAAAATGGACTCACATATTTTAATCAGACAAAAATCTATATCCAATAGAGGTACCTTAAAGCTAGCATTATAAGTATCTCCTTAACTAATAACAAAAGGTGTCCACTGGTATCTTGGAGGCATTGTCTTTTTTAAAGACATTTCTTGTATACGCCAAAATATTTTTTTAATTGAGCAAGAATAAGGATAGAAAAAACGTTAAAAATTCTATGTATAAATAACATTAGACCCGGCAAAAGATTACTGTTTCGTTTTTATGGTATTCTAATCTTTTATTTCCCGAAGAAACATTTGGGGTCTAAAATGGATTTTTTATGTATTTGATAAAAACATCGAACGTGTATACAAGAACAATGGTAGGTTCCTCTATAGTAGTTTACTGACCATGCTAATGTACTGACACCGTGAGAGCACATGTCAAAATCGATATAATGTAGGCTATTGTCCATATAGACGCGCATTTATCATTTATTATTGTCGGATTAACAACAATTGAGCGCTATTAATACACATTAATGTTTTTAGGCAAATAAAATTCCAAAATATGGTACGTTTTCTGCTTTTGCTTGTCACGTGGTAGGCCTATATTGAAGTTGCGATTATATCTTCAAATAAGTTTCAAATGGATTCTATCAAGACAAGTGGCCGAGTGGTCTAAGGCGCTAGGCTCATAGAGCATATCCAAAGCGGCGTGGTCCGCCGTGAGTTCGAACCCGCCGCTGCCAAACTTTAATAGAAGTAATATTAAAATTTAAACTTTAGACTGGGAGAATTTATGTATGGCGTGGAGTGGTGTGAAATGTCCCATTAAAACCGCAAGAGCGCGTGATATAGTGAACAATGCACGTATAAATAACATTAGACCCGGCAAAAGATTACTGTTTCGTTTTTATGGTATTCTAATCTTTTATTTCCCGAAGAAACATTTGGGGTCTAAAATGGATTTTTTATGTATTTGATAAAAACATCGAACGTGTATACAAGAACAATGGTAGGTTCCTCTATAGTAGTTTACTGACCATGCTAATGTACTGACACCGTGAGAGCACATGTCAAAATCGATATAATGTATTGTCCATATAGACGCGCATTTATCATTTATTATTGTCGGATTAACAACAATTGAGCGCTATTAATACACATTAATGTTTTTAGGCAAATAAAATTCCAAAATATGGTACGTTTTCTGCTTTTGCTTGTCACGTGGTAGGCCTATATTGAAGTTGCGATTATATCTTCAAATAAGTTTCAAATGGATTCTATCAAGACAAGTGGCCGAGTGGTCTAAGGCGCTAGGCTCATAGAGCATATCCAAAGCGGCGTGGTCCGCCGTGAGTTCGAACCCCGCCGCTGCCAAACTTTAATAGAAGTAATATTAAAATTTAAACTTTAGACTGGGAGAATTTATGTATGGCGTGGAGTGGTGTGAAATGTCCCATTAAAACCGCAAGAGCGCGTGATATAGTGAACAATGCACGTCAACAACTTGTTCGCGAGAGAATCAGAGTCACCACAAATAAAATAAACAGTTTTAAAGAACAGAAAACGAATTTTGAGACCGAATTAAATTCCTGGTTTCCTGAATCTTTGTTTGGTCAGGTGACCGATCACGTGACTCGCAAAACTGAAACGGAGTTTTGCAAAACAAAATGGCGGCATCAACAAAAGTTGGAAAAGTTACAACGTACTTCGACTTCGAAAGGGAGGCGAAATACTCCAGACAATGTTGAATTAAATGGCGAACAGCTCAAGAAATGGGTAATTAATTTATCGAAGCATAAGCTTACCAAACCACAGGAAAGTGTATTGGCCAAAGGGTTGAATTTTTCGCCGGCGCCGAGTAAGATCCCGTACGAGGAATACATTGTAGCCACGGAACAAGCGTGTCATAAGCTTCCCAGTAATGAAGCCACTGTTCTTCGATCAGAAATCGCTGGTGTTTTACGCAATGCTCGTCCCCCTAAATCGAATATTTCAGCGGAGGAACGACGTGCTATTCAAGATCTCAAAAAGGAAGAATCTATTCTTATCTTACCAGCAGACAAGGGCAAAGCAACGGTGCTTATGGACACCTCTGAGTATGAGGACAAAATTCATGAAATGTTAATGGATAAACGCACATATGAAAATTGATCCCACTCAACGCTACAAAAGAGAACTGGTAGCCATTCTTAGTAGGTTAAAAAAAGATAAGAAGATTGAAAAATATCAATATGATCTTCTGTTCCCAACGGCGGAGAACATACCAAGAATTTACGGCACACCCAAGATACACAAACCTGGTAATAAAGTGAGACCAATAGTAGACTATACAGGGACTATAGGCTATCAAACATCTAGAGCCTTAGCGGACATTCTGTCACCTTTGGTGGGAGGAACTGAACACCATGTCACCAACTCTAAGCATTTAGCGGAAAGTCTAGCAGAAGTCATGATAGAAGAAGGGGAAATCTTCAACTCGCATGACGTCGTCTCACTTTTTACAAACACGCCAATTGATGAATCGCTTAATGTCATCAAAGCCAGATTAGAACATGACAAGACTCTGAGTAAACGGACTCTTCTCGCGGTAGATGACATCATTGAACTTCTTAAATTTGTGTTAACCACCACATATTTTCTGTTTCGTGGGAAAATATATAAGCAGCGTTTTGGTGCAGCCATGGGGAGCCGGTGTCCCCGGTCGTCGCGAACTTGTATCTGGAGTTTCTGGAGCAACAAGCTATAGCAACAGCCCCCTTGGATTGTAAACCGCGCTTATGGAAACGTTACGTGGATGACATTTTAGAAATTATAAAGGAAGACCAAGTGGAAAATCTCACCACGCATCTCAATCAAACGGACCCCACGGACAGCATCAAATTTACGTATGAGAAAGAGCGAGAAGGATCCATACCATTTCTTGATACTTTGATTGTGCGCAAACCCGATGGTTCGGTCAAGCTACTGGTCTACAGGCAGTGGCGTAGATTTCTTTTTGACATTGGGGGGATGAAGTTGGACAAAAATCTTGAAGTATAGTCAATCCAGCACCCTTTGGCGACAGAATTAAGTTGATGATACAAATGCGCGCGAAGCGTGCGAAAATTTTTGCTACTTTGAAGCTAAACTGATGAAATATGGTGTTAAAGTAGATTAAATGCGCGCGAAGCGCTCGAAAATTTGCACTTTTGGGGCTAAAATGGGCAAATATGAGGTTAATTTGGTCAGAAACCCATTATCAGGCGTCAACATTGGGGGGGATGATTGTATGGACCATCCCCCTGGCAAAATAAATCCCCCATCCCCGGGATCTACGCCTATGTCTACAGGAAAGCTACACACACAGACCAGTATTTAAATTTGGCTTCACATCACCCTATTCACCACAAGTTGGGTGTGATCCGCACATTATTGGACAGAATGAATAGTGTTATATCTGAAAAGGAGGACAAAGATCAGAAAGAAGGCAAAATCAAGCACGCACTTAAACAATGTGGCTATCCCGAGTGGACTTTTAATCATGTCAAACGCAAGATGGATAGAAAACAACAGGCAACAAAAGTAAGAGCAAGAATTCCACGGAAAAAAGCAAAGGACTTGTTGTAGTTCCTTATGTTGAAAAAATGACGGAGACAGCCACTCGTATATTTAGAAAACATGGTATAGCTACTGCGGTACGTCCCCACACCACATTAAGAAAAATGTTGGTTCATCCAAAGGACAAAAGAGACTCCATGAGTACAACGGATTGCATTTATGAAATCCCCTGTGCAAATTGTGACAGTACTTATGTAGGAGAAACTGGGCGTCGCTTCGAAAGAAGATTGAATGAGCATAAGAAAGAGACAGAGAAAGTAGCGCGTAGTAAAGGAACTTTAATAAACAAGGAAACAATCGGTCAGTGAACAGTCCAAATCAGCAATTGCGGACCACGCCGTACAACAAAACCATATTATCAATTGGAAAGATGCCCAAGTCCTCGAGAAAGAATGTAATTCGGGAGCCCGCCGTATCCGTGAAGCAATCTGGATAAGGAAGAGAGCGCCGAACACCATGAACAGAGACGAGGGGGCCCATTACCTTAGTCATGTGTACGACCCACTTCTGGGCGCTGGTGCGCCCTCTGTTGGTGTACAGAAGTCGGAAAAAACATCACTCTGAAGATGACCATCGTCCAAGATGGTCGAAACTGTCAGGTCAGTAAAACAAATTGGTTTTGTCAAGATGAAATATTGTATTTGACTAAGTAAATATAATACCTCCGTTTACATCCTTGTCCTTGCTACAACACTAAGTAATTATAATACATCCTTCACATCCTTGATCCTTGCTATAATACTAAGTGATTATAATACCTCGTTTACATCCTTGATCCTTGCTACAACACTAAGTGATTATAATTACTCGTTTACATCGTTGATCCTAGCTATCATACTTAGTGATTATAATATCACCTCCACATCCTTGACCCTTGCTACAACACAAAGTGTTTGTAATACATCCTTTACATCCTTGCTACAATACTTAGTGATTATAATTCATCTTTTACATCCTTGATCCTAGCATAGACCGTGGAAACATTTTCCAGGGTCTATGATCCTAGTTACCATACTAAGTGATTATAATACCTCCTTCACATCCTTGATTCTTTCTACAAAAAAATAACAATGAGTGATTATAATTTATATTTTTGTACCTAAGGAGCTTTAAGGGGGTACTACACCCATTGCATTTTTTAACGTTTGTTTGCATTTTGTGAAGAAATGAGATGAAGTACTACTACATTGATACCGATGCCACCAATAGAACAAGAAGATTTGCCCCTTCATTTTGCATACCACTTTGTCCATTTTTTTCTCATTTCTTCACAAAAAAAAAAAAAAAAAAACCGCAAAAAATGCAATGGGTGTATTACCCCCTTAAAAGGGCATTTCGTGATCCACAGCCTCATCCCCCCACTTTTCTCAAAAAAAGTTGAGATTTTTATACCACTGGAAACCTCTGGCTGCATAATGTTTATGTACAAAATATTTCTTGCAGATTAATTCGTTTAGCAAAGATATCGTGAAATTTGAATTTCGTTCTGGTGCACCAGAACGAAATTACAACGCATTGTCTATGGCATGATGGAGCAGTGTAATACACATATAAATCATGCATAACTCGGACAACGCAATATCGGAATCAACTGAAATTTTGGAAATAAGCTTTTTTCGTGGATATGTACTGAAAAATGTCATAAAAAGAGGATGCCAGGATCACGAAATACTCCTTTAAGTATTACGACACGTAAATAACTATGAATTAGAGATTATAGTTTGATCTACTGTACTTATACGTTTTATATTTAATGAGTGGCAATATTTCTCATCCTATCCCGGATACATTATCAGGCCAGGTGGCACGTAAATACCATCATGTACGAAGTAAAATAGCCGCTAATTGTCGTATATTATCGACTAGACCTATAGTCTATAGGATACATCATCCATATCGTCATGTGATTTCAGTCGCACATCCCATTTATAAATCCCTGATGTAAATATTTTTGACTCTATTCTTATAATGTCAGGTTCCAGGTGTTTGATGTTTATTTCGGAGAGTCAAAAATATATATCATTGCGTATGTAAATTCGAAAGTAATACAATATTGATTCAACATGTATCGCTCGAATAAAGATTCTGGATGGTCTTGGGTTGTATGTTGTGGATCTTTCATCGCGTTTCTGCTAGAAACTGGCATAGTGAAAGCCCTCAGATTGTTACTACCATCTCTTAAAGAACAGTTTTCTACTAATACGTGGGTCATTGGATTAATTATTTCTTTGGCGCCTGGATTTGGAGCTATTACATGTAAGATATACTCCCCCTGCCACACCCGGCTAAGACCCCCCTCCACACATACCACACCCCATAAGAGATGCAGTTTTGAATTCGAAATGCGTCACTCTGCGATTGTGAATGGTCTTGAATTGTATGTTTTCACCTTTCAAAAATACTCATACGTAGGTCATCGGATTAATCTCTCGAGCCTGGCTTTGGAGCGTAAGATAACTGGCACATACATACGGTACACACACACCACCCTCACCTGCACTTTTTTTATCTTTCGACTTCCCACTCGTGTGTGTTCTCGTGATAGTCAGGCGAGTCAATAAGGAAAAGGTAAAAGATATAAGATTACTAGCGTGGGTGAGGAGAGGTTACAGCCGACCCAAGTCATTTGAACGTATAGTGGGAAGCACCATCTTTGGCAATTAGAAAATACTGTTGTGACATGATGCTTACATCAACGTCAAGGGAGCAATCCTAGTTTTCAAATGCTGTTTGTTTCTATCACTTTGGTTGCGGCATCCAGATATCTGCTTCACTAAGCACAAATGTATGAAACCCTTTTGTGCCACTTTTTAGAAACTTTAATAGAATGTTATATCCAAATACCTGTACAGTATAGATAATAAAAGAACATTCATTTGCAGGATTGGAAATGATTATGTAACAATTGCTCAGTGAAATTTCAAACGTATACGATATGCAATATTTCGTTGACATGATTTTAATTTTTATAACAGAGTGTGCGATATTTCTGTTTCAAGTGGAATAGGTGAATCATTGTACATTTGTACATGTATCGTACGTGATAGAACAGTAAAAACAATTTTAAATTGTTGTATAATCGATGTATTCTTCTGGTTTCAGGAAGGAATTCTCAATAAACTTGATGATATTCATTAATATACATGTACAACCCTCTTTAATATACATGTACAACCCTCTTTCCTAGTAAAAGTTGTACAATTGTGATTTGACCCTTTCATTATAAATTGACTCCTTGACATCCCTTTCAAAGTATCTAGCGGCCCGGTCAAGGATTTTGACCTCATCAAGCCATGGCACAAATTCATGGCTCGGCTATGGGGTCTCCGGTATCTCCAATCGTCTGCAACTTGCATGGAACAATTAGAACAGGAAGCGATAAGATCAGCGCCCCCTTATGGTTCCGTTATGTGGACGATACCAGTCTCCAGATGAAGGTCAATGTTGTTACCTAAAATTTAATTTAACTTCATTTTGTGTTGAGATCATGAATTTAAATAATCAGTAACAGTAAAACTATTCGTTTCATAATAAGTGTATGATGGATAATCACGTCAGTGCGAATACATTTATCAAGATAATCGCACTTGACAATGTATATGTGCACTGCGGTCCCATGCAGGGTCTTGATATTGCATAAACCAGTTGCATGCGATTTCCAGGTATTTTGACAAATGCAGTATACTCGGCTGGTTATCCTTAACACAAGAACTAACTTTGTTTCTCGTACGTGTGCCATTATATAGGTATATTTGGTGGTGCTTTGAGCAAAATTTTTTCACCTCGTGTTGCCATGATGATGTATGGTTTACTTTCATCCATTGGGTTGGTAGTTGGTTCTCTTACAAGAACAATACCTCAACTAGTCTTGGCAGTGCTTCTCATAGGCAAGTATAATATAATAGAGAATGTATATTGGCCTAAGTGAGGATTAAATGTTTGCTTCGTGTAATGCAGATCTATATAGCGATCTATGTGTATATCATGTAACCCATCATGCATGGGATCCGCGCCCAAACAAATACCGGATCGTCCATAATATTTAATTATACATTAATGTATAAATAATTATTAATTACATCTGATTAATAAACGATGGCACAGTAAATTGACGCGTAAATCTCGTGAAGAATCACATGAAATGTCCACTCTTTGGTGCTAACGTAATAAACGCCCGTTCTTATTTTCAGACAAACCTTTGAAGACTTTAGAGCTTGTTTTTGTTTTTATTATTGATGTTTCGGTCACATTCTGTCATTGGCAGTATTGTCCACTCTGAAGTACAAAGTGACAACGCGCGAGTATACAGCGCGTTAACAGTGCGTGGTGCTGCGTCTCTGCTGCAGGTATGCGTGCCTTCAAAGTCGGCACAATGTTTGCGTATGCGTCGGTACTTTGTACTTCAGAGTAGACAGACTGTAGGGAGAATGATTTTTCCCACCCTCCACGCCCAAAATATATGGTTCAAAGTGCTAATGAAAAGGTCCACCTTCTTCAAAATCAGCATCTGGTTAAGCAGTTCCAGATTACCATGACTATCATTCAAGTTGTATAATGAACATGTAGTCAATTTTTTCAATATTAATATAATTATCTCGCCTTTTTTCTCGATATTAACAGCGTTTTCCTTCGGAGCAGAAGCAATCACCACAGCAGCTTTACCGATATACTTTGACAAATTCTATGATACGTCAAATGGAATCACCCACGCTGGAATATCAATAAGCTTTATGATCTTGCCTCCTTTGACGCAGTTCTTATTGGACACCTATGGATGGAGGGGGACATTGCTTATCCTTGGTGGACTGAATCTACATCTAGTTTTATGTGGGGCATTACTTAGACCCCTGAAAATATCTAAAATAGATTATAATCATGATAGCATAAATGATCTGTCTTTAAAACGCACTGCATTTACCAGCACTACATTGGTGAATAAACTCAAGAATTTGGTCCAATACATGGACCCAGATTTACTCAAAAGATCGAGTTTTCTAAATCTGCTGTGTATGGTAACGACGTCAGGATACTGTTTCACGGGCTGGGTAATATACTTTGTGCCACACTGTGAGGATCTTGGATTTCTGCCTTTTAAATCCGCCTTATTGGCAACGATAGGCGGGGTAGGCTATCTTGCAGGTACAATCGTCTTCCCTATAGCTGGAAGAGTTTTGTCCGCTAAAACCATTCTCTATGTGTCTGCTGTGGTAATGACTTTAGCTTTAGCAACCGATTCAGTAATGCGTGTGTTCAATTCTTACATAGGAATAATGTTGTCATCTTTTGCGGTGAACATTGGATTTGCAGTGAGTTTTTGTTGTGTGTTTAAGGAACTTGTTGTCGTTGTTGAAGAAGATAAGCTATCGAATGCAGTAAACTGGATCTTCGTCGGATACTCGATAGGGTCCATATCAAGTGGGTTCTTGTCAGGTAAGTTAACCAGTGGCGTGAGAAGATTTTCAAAGTTGTGGGGTGGCTGTGGCATAATTTGGGCTAAAATTGGAATCGGCCATGATTACTGCATACTTATGATGCAAGTTTACCACAGATATATTATAGTGATATTGAGTGATTTTAAGTGGTCTCCCTTTTCTTCCGTAGCCAGAATTCCCGTGGTGTAAACTTTAACCCAAACCTGAAGCCCAAGCCAGCATGGACTCAAAACTCTATGGGGCATTTTGTAGCGCGAGATCTTTGAGAAAATTGTATTGTGGGGCGAGTGTGCAACAATGGTTGACATACGTACTCGAGCAGTATTCACTGCACACCGTCCGACGGGGGTTGTGATGTCTTATGATATAGATATAAAAATATTATGATAAAGTTTATGATTGCTGATCATTTGGTGGGCAGTTTGACAAAAAACATTATCGCATGTCGTTTTTTTTTAAATAATACTGAAATATGATACTTAACGGAATAATGCGTTTTATATAACACCTAAGTAGATCCTTGTCATTTGATTGATTATTGTTGGTCACATGTCTTTCGATATAAAATAAACTATTTTACTACGTCACTTCCGCGGAATTTGGTTATGCGCGCCGTGTATTTTCGTTCTATGCACCGTGCATATTTGTTATATTCCGATGTTCTATTGCATGGCTATAGATTGCATGTTTTTTTCAGTCCGATCGGCCAGCAGTATAGTATACCGGGTTACGGGAGATTTAAAATAACAAGAAATATAATCCACATCTGCAAATAAATCTGTGAATAGGCCTATTCTGATTTGGGGAAAGAAAAAGTAGAAAACAAGAAAGTGAAGAGGTAAGCTTACAATACGAATTGATTAGGTCCGTTGGCTGGGTAAGCTTAAATTCTATTTTACTGCAGAGCAAAGAGCCTGATAAAAATAATAGTATACTATATGCCCTTTTAATACTATTGTATGGCTTATTTTTGGGTGATACAAGAATATAATTGCTAAAAAAGCCTTACTCGTCTACGATTTGTACGATATTTTTAACTCATGCAAAGCCATTACAATCAACCAATCAAATGACAAAGATCTATTTAGATGTTATACAAAACAAATAATGATTTTTGTCAATCGTGTAATGGAAAGAATATTTTCATTCGTTGAAAAATGGAATGTTCCAGTCAACTCAGCTTCGCTTCGTTTAATGATACAGTGCAGTTTTCAACTCATGAAAATATTCTTACCATTGCACTCATAAACATTCATTATTTGTATAATACATGTACGTTGTGATGATAACGCGGTAAGGCGATTCACTTGTTGTCTTGTTTCCATAGTTTTCTTAAACTGTTTTTTAAGTCTTATGTCCCAAGATAACCCCCACGGAAGCCTACTAAACGAAGTTAAGTTCCAGCGGGGTCCTTAGGTATATGGTGGTACAGACAGCCAGGCATTACCATGTTCGGAACTGGCTTTAAGATCTTTGTCATCTACTTCATCTGCCTACAGGAGACCTAGAGCATATAATAAGTAACCATTTCATTTTTCTGTTTCGCCTTTTACACAGGATGGTTGTATGACCGTTTTGGTAACTACATAAAGTCGTTCCTGTTCCTGAGTGTGGTGTCGGCTCTCTCTGTAACCCCATGGTTAGCGTCTGGCTTCAAAAAGGCAATTAAGCGAAGTCAACGTCGTGATTATTCCATTATCAAAGATACGGACATAAAATTGAACAAAAAATAACCCTCAATATTTATACTTGTACATCAATAGAAAAATATTAAATGTTAAAATGATCGCTTATGGATATGTTCCTCTGTATTATTGATAATAGTCGGATTTGTCAAATTCATGCCATTTGGGCTATTCCATTTAAAATTCACACTAGATTTTGGAAATTTCTTCCACAGGTGGAGTATGGATTTCAAATGGAATGAACACTTTAGTATCGTCATTTGAAACTCACCCCCCTCAGTGGAAGATTCAGGTTGAATCTTTCTCAGAGGGTGTATGAAATTCAATGGAGCGACCTAATGTGGTCATAGCCCAATACAAGGGATCAGAGACGACTTGATTTTTCCTTACTCTAATCAGGGTTCACGCTATTTATATATCCCCAAATGATGGGTCCGGTTAGACCGTATAATCTACAAAATTTCAAAATGAGTCAATTCCACAAAATTGTGCCCATTATTTAATATCAGGGTGACCCCATTATCCTCGAAATTTGAACAATATAGCTAGGGATCCTTTGAGATGTTACGGTGCAAATACACCCCACAACTCGGTCTGCTACAACACTAAGTGATTCTAATAACGACTTCACGTCCTTGATCTTGGCTACAACACTAGAAGTTATAATACATCCTTCACATCATTTGTCCTTCTTTTAATACAAAGTGATTTTATAACTCATTTACATCCTTGATCCTTGCTACAACACTAAGATATTATAATACCTCCTTCGCATCCTTGATCCTTGCTACAACATTAAGTAATTATAATACCTCCTTCACATCCTTGATCCTTGCTACAAAACTAAGTAATTATAATACCTCCTTCACATCCTTGATCTTGGCTACAATTCTAAGTAATTATAATACCTCCTTCACATCCTTGATCCTATCTACAACACAGGATGGTTGTATGACCGTTTTGGTAACTACATAAAGTCGTTCCTGTTCCTGATTGTGGTGTCGGCTCTCTCTGTAAGCCCGTGGTTAGCGACGGACTTCAAAAAGGCAATTACGCGAAGTCAACGTCGTGATTATTCCATTATCAAAGATACGGACATAAAATTGAACGAAAAATAACCCTCAATATTTATACTCGTACATTAATAGAAAATTATATACCTCATATATCATGTATATAGATTCCTCTCATCTGATTGGTTAAAAGTGGAGTCATTAAAATAGCTGTGCCCCCTTTTTATGTCTCAAGATGACGTCATAAGCAACTATGCCCGGGCATAGATTCAACTGTGCCCGATAAATAATTGAATAATCGTAACCCCGAATATACAGTTCGCTCGTATACATTACGCACCCACTATACGGTCGGCGTTGATTACAGTGTTGTAAAAGAGACTATAGTGGTCACAGTTCACGATGAATTTGACCATGCAGATGACGACCATTCACCGCCGTAGTGAGTGCAGTGATTTGTTTACAATCTGTTACATGTCAAGGATCTATACCTACCAAACGTCATTTTTTAGACAAATTACTACGATCTGAAGACTCGGCAGTATGTGGTGTTACTAAAACATCAAGGGATTATAATACCTCCTTCGCACCCTTGATCTTTGCTACAATGCTAAGTGATTATAATAACAACTTCACGTCCTTGATCTTGGCTACAACACAAGAAGTTATAATACATCATTCACATCCTTTGTCCTTGTTTTAATACTAAGTGATTTTATAACTCATTTACATCCTTGATCCTTGCTACAACACTAAGATATTACAATACCTCCTTCGCATCCTTGATCCTTGTTACAATATTAAGTGATTATAATACCTACTTCACATCCTTGATCCTTGCTACAACACTAAGTGATTATAATACATCCTTCACATCCTTGCTACCACACTAAGTGATTATAATACCTCCTTCCCATCCTTGATCCTTGCTACCACACTAAGTGATTATAATACCTCCTTCCCATCCTTGATCCTTGCTACAACACTAAGTGATTATAATACATCCTTCACATTCTTGATCCTTGCTACAACACTAAGTGATTATAATACATCCTTCACATCCTTGATCCGTGCTACAACACTATGTGATTATAATACATCCTTCACATCCTTGATCCTTGCTACAACACTAAGTGATTGTAATACCTCCTTCACATCCTTGATCCTTGCTACAACACTAAGTGATTATAACACCTACTTCACATCCTTGATCCTTGCTACCACACTAAGTGATTATAATACCTCTCTCACATGCTTGATCCTTGTTACAACACTAAGTGATTATAACACCTCTTTCACATCCTTGATCCTTGCTACAATACTAAGTGATTATAATACCTCCTTCACAACCTTGATCCTTGCTGCAAAACTAAGTGATTATAATACCTCTTTCACATCCTCGACCCTTGCTACAACACTAAGTGCTTATAATACCTACTTCACATCCTTGATCCTTGCTTCAACACTAAGTGATTATAATACCTCCTTCACATGCTTGATCCTTGCTTCAACACTAAGTGATTATAATACCTCCTTCACATCCTTGATCCTTTTGCTACCACACTAAGTGATTATAATACCTACTTCACATCCTTGATCCTTGCTACAACATTAAGTGATTATAATACCTCCTTCCAATCCTTGGTCCTTGCTACAATACTAAGTCATTGTAATACCTCCTTCACATCCTTGATCCTTGCTACAACACTAAGTGATTATAATACCTACTTCACATCCTTGATCCTTGCTGCAACACTAAGTGATTATAATACATCTTTCACATCCTTGATCCTTGCTGCAACAATTAGTGATTATAATACCTACTTCACATCCTTGATCCTTGCTACAACACTAAGTGATTATAATACCTACTTCACAACCTTGATCCGTGCTACAACACTAAGTGATTATAATATATCCTTCACATCCTTGATCCTTGCTACAACACTAAGTGATTATAATACCTCCTTCACATCCTTGATCCTTGCTACAACACTAAGTGATTATAACACCTACTTCACATCCTTGATCGTTGCTACAACACTTAGTGATTATAATACCTACTTCACAACCTTGATCTGTGCTACAACACTAAGTGATTATACTATATCCTTCACATCCTTGATCGTTGCTACAACACTAAGTGATTATAATACCTCCTTTACATCCTTGATCCTTGCTACAACACTAAGTGATTATAATACCTACTTCACATCCTTGATCCTTGCTGCAACACTAAGTGATTATAATACCTCTTTCACATGCTTGATCCTTGTTACAACACTAAGTGATTATAACACCTCTTTCACATCCTTGATCCTTACTACAATACTAAGTGATTATAATACCTCCTTCACAACCGTGATCCTTGCTGCAAAACTAAGTGATTATAATACCTCTTTCACATCCTCGACCCTTGCTACAACACTAAGTGATTATAATACCTACTTCACATCCTTGATCCTTGCTTCAACACTAAGTGATTATAATACCTCCTTCACATCCTTGATCCGTGCTACAACACTATGTGATTATAATACATCCTTCACATCCTTGATCCTTGCTACAATACTAAGTGATTATAATACATCCTTCACATCCTTGATCCTTGCTACAACACTAAGTGATTATAATACCTCCTTCACATCCTTGATTCGTGCTACAACACTAAGTGATTATAATACATCCTTCACATCCTTAATCCTTGCTACAACACTAAGTGATTATAATACCTACTTCACATCCTTGATCCTTGCTACAACACTAAGTGATTGTAATACCTCCTTCACATCCTTGATCCTTGCTACAACACTAAGTGATTATAATACATCCTTCACATCCTTGATCCTTGCTACAACACTAAGTGATTATAATACCTCTTTCACATCCTTGATCCTTGCTACAATAGTAAGTGATTATAACACCTGCTTCACATGCTTGATCCTTGCTACTACAATAAGTGATTATAATACCTCTTTCACAACCTTGATCCTTGCTACAACACTAAGTGATTATAATACCTCTTTCACATCCTTGATCCTTGCTACAATACTAAGTGATTATAATACCTCCTTCACAACCTTGATCCTTGCTACAACACTAAGTGATTATAATACCTCCTTCACATCCTTGATCCTTGCTACAAAACTAAGTGATTATAATACCTCCTTCACATCCTTGATCCTTGCTACCACACTAAGTGATTATAATACATCCTTCACATCCTTGATCCTTGCTGCAACACTAAGTGATTATAATACCTACTTCACATCCTTGATCCGTGCTACAACACTAAGTGATTATAATACATCCTTCACATCCTTGATCCTTGCTACAACACTAAGTGATTATAATACCTACTTCACAACCTTGATCCTTGCTACCACACTAAGTGATTATAATACATCCTTCACATCCTTGATCCTTGCTACCACACTAAGTGATTATAATACCTACTTCACATCCTTGATCCTTGCTACCACACTAAGTGATTATAATACATCCTTCACATCCTTGATCCTTGCTACAACACTAAGTGATTATAATACCTACTTCACATCCTTGATCCTTGCTACCACACTAAGTGATTATATTACATCCTTCACATCCTTGATCCTTGCTGCAACACTAAGTGATTATAATACCTCCTTCACGTCCTTGATCCTTGCTACAACACTAAGTGATTGTAATACCTACTTCACATCCTTGATCCTTTTGCTACCACACTAAGTGATTATAATACCTCCTTCACATCCTTGATCCTTGCTACAACACTAAGTGATTATAATACCTCCTTCACGTCCTTGATCCTTGCTACAACACTAAGTGATTGTAATACCTACTTCACATCCTTGATCCTTTTGCTACCACACTAAGTGATTATAATACCTCCTTCACATCCTTGATCCTTGCTACAACACTAAGTAATTATAATACCTACTTCACATCCTTGATCCTTGCTACAACACTAAGTGATTATAATACCTCCTTCACGTCCTTGATCCGTGCTACAATACTAAGTGATTATAATACATCCTTCACATCCTTGATCCTTGCTACAACACTAAGTGATTATAATACATCCTTGATCCTTGCTACAACAATAAGTGATTATAATACCTACTTCACATCCTTGATCCGTGCTACAACACTAAGTGATTATAATACATCCTTTACATCCTTGATCCTTGCTACAACACTAAGTGATTATAATACCTACTTCACAACCTTGATCCTTGCTACCACACTAAGTGATTATAATACATCCTTCACATCCTTGATCCTTGCTACAACACTAAGTGATTATAATACCTACTTCACATCCTTGATCCTTGCTGCAACACTAAGTGATTATAATACACCCTTTACATCCTTGATCCTTGCTGCAACACTATGTGATTATAATACGTAATTCACATCCTTGATCCTTGCTACAACACTAAGTGATTATAATACACCCTTCACATCCTTGATCCTTGCTACAACACTAAGTGATTATAATACCTACTTCACATCCTTGATCCTTGCTACAACACTAAGTGATTATAATACCTCCTTCACGTCCTTGATCCTTGCTACAACACTAAGTGATTGTAATACCTACTTCACATCCTTGATCCTTTTGCTACCACACTAAGTGATTATAATACCTCCTTCACATCCTTGATCCTTGCTACAACACTAAGTGATTATAATACCTACTTCACATCCTTGATCCTTGCTACAACACTAAGTGATTATAATACCTCCTTCACGTCCTTGATCCGTGCTACAATACTAAGTGATTATAATACATCCTTCACATCCTTGATCCTTGCTACAACACTAAGTGATTATAATACATCCTTCACATCCTTGATCCTTGCTACAACAATAAGTGATTATAATACCTACTTCACATCCTTGATCCTTGCTACCACACTAAGTGATTATAATACCTACTTCACAACCTTGATCCTTGCTACAACACTAAGTGATTATAATACATCCTTCACATCCTTGATCCTTGCTACAACACTAAGTGATTATAATACCTCCTTCACGTCCTTGATCCGTGCTACAATACTAAGTGATTAGAATACATCCTTCACTTCCTTGATCTTTGCTACAACACTAAGTGATTATAATACACCCTGCACATCCTTGATCCTTGCTACAACACTAAGTGATAATACCTCCTTCACGTCCTTGATCCGTGCTACAATACTAAGTGATTATAATACCTCCTTCACATCCTTGATCCTTGCTACAACACTAAGTGATTATAATACCTACTTCACATCCTTGATCCTTGCTACCACACTAAGTGATTATAATACATCCTTCACATCCTTGATCCTTGCTGCAACACTAAGTGATTATAATACCTACTTCACATCCTTGATCCTTGCTACAACACTAAGTGATTATAATACCTACTTCACATCCTTGATCCTTGCTACCACACTAAGTGATTATAATACATCCTTCACATCCTTGATCCTTGCTACAACACTAAGTGATTATAATACCTCCTTCACATCCTTGATCCTTTTGCTACCACACTAAGTGATTATAATACCTACTTCACATCCTTGATCCTTGCTACAACATTAAGTGATTATAATACATCCTTCACATCCTTGATCCTTGCTACCACACTAAGTGATTATAATACATCCTTCACATCCTTGATCCTTGCTACAATACTAAGTGATTATAATACATCCTTCACATCCTTGATCCTTGCTACAACACTAAGTGATTATAATACCTCCTTCACGTCCTTGATCCTTGCTACAACACTAAGTGATTATAATACACCCTTCACATCCTTGATCCTTGCTACAACACTAAGTGATTATAATACCTCCTTCACGTCCTTGATCCGTGCTACAATACTAAGTGATTATAATACATCCTTCACGTCCTTGATCCGTGCTACAACACTAAGTGATTATAATACCTCCTTCGCATCCTTGATCCTTGCTGCAACACTAAGTGATTATAATACCTACTTCACATCCTTGATCCTTGCTACAACACTAAGTGATTATAATACATCCTTCACATCCGTGATCCTTGCTACAACACTAAGTGATTATAATACCTCCTTCACATCCTTAATCCGTGTTACAGCACTAAGTGATTATAATACATCCTTCACATCCTTGATCCTGGCTACAACACTAAGTGATTATAATACATACTTCACATCCTTGATCCTTGTTACAACACTTAGTGATTATAATACCTTCTTCACAACCTTGATCCTTGCTACAACACTAAGTGATTATAATACCTACTTCACATCCTTGATCCTTGCTGCAACACTAAGTGATTATAATACCCCCTTCACATACTTGATCCTTGCTACAACACTAAGTAATTATAATACCTACTTCACATCCTTGATTCGTGCTACAACACTAAGTGATTATAATACATCCTTCACATCCTTGATCCTTGCTACAACACTAAGTGATTATAACACCTACTTCACATCCTTGATCCTTGCTACCACACTAAGTGATTATAATACCTATTTCACATGCTTGATCCTTGTTACAACACTAAGTGATTATAACACCTCTTTCACATCCTTGATCCTTGCTACAATACTAAGTGATTATAATACCTCCTTCACAACCTTGATCCTTGCTGCAAAACTAAGTGATTATAATACCTCTTTCACATCCTCGACCCTTGCTACAACACTAAGTGATTATAATACCTACTTCACATCCTTGATCCTTGCTTCAACACTAAGTGATTATAATACCTCCTTCACATGCTTGATCCTTGCTTCAACACTAAGTGATTATAATACCTCCTTCACATCCTTGATCCTTGCTACCACACTAAGTGATTATAATACCTCCTTCACATCCTTGGCCCTTTTGCTACCACACTAAGTGATTATAATACCTACTTCACATCCTTGATCCTTGCTACAACATTAAGTGATTATAATACCTCCTTCCAATCCTTGGTCCTTGCTACAATACTAAGTGATTGTAATACCTCCTTCACATCCTTGATCCTTGCTACAACACTAAGTGATTATAATACCTACTTCACATCCTTGATCCTTGCTGCAACACTAAGTGATTATAATACATCTTTCACATCCTTGATCCTTGCTGCAACAATTAGTGATTATAATACCTAATTCACATCCTTGATCCTTGCTACAACACTAAGTGATTATAATACCTACTTCACAACCTTGATCCGTGCTACAACACTAAGTGATTATAATATATCCTTCACATCCTTGATCCTTGCTACAACACTAAGTGATTATAATACCTCCTTCACATCCTTGATCCTTGCTACAACACTAAGTGATTGTAATACCTCCTTCACATCCTGGATCCTTGCTACAACACTAAGTGATTATAATACCTCCTTCACATCCTTGATCCTTGCTACAACACTAAGTGATTGTAATACCTCCTTCACATCCTTGATCCTTGCTACAACACTAAGTGATTATAACACCTACTTCACATCCTTGATCCTTGCTACCACACTAAGTGATTATAATACCTCTCTCACATGCTTGATCCTTGTTACAACACTAAGTGATTATAACACCTCTTTCACATCCTTGATCCTTGCTACAATACTAAGTGATTATAATACCTCCTTCACAACCTTGATCCTTGCTGCAAAACTAAGTGATTATAATACCTCTTTCACATCCTCGACCCTTGCTACAACACTAAGTGCTTATAATACCTACTTCACATCCTTGATCCTTGCTTCAACACTAAGTGATTATAATACCTCCTTCACATGCTTGATCCTTGCTTCAACACTAAGTGATTATAATACCTCCTTCACATCCTTGATCCTTTTGCTACCACACTAAGTGATTATAATACCTACTTCACATCCTTGATCCTTGCTACAACATTAAGTGATTATAATACCTCCTTCCAATCCTTGGTCCTTGCTACAATACTAAGTCATTGTAATACCTCCTTCACATCCTTGATCCTTGCTACAACACTAAGTGATTATAATACCTACTTCACATCCTTGATCCTTGCTGCAACACTAAGTGATTATAATACATCTTTCACATCCTTGATCCTTGCTGCAACAATTAGTGATTATAATACCTACTTCACATCCTTGATCCTTGCTACAACACTAAGTGATTATAATACCTACTTCACAACCTTGATCCGTGCTACAACACTAAGTGATTATAATATATCCTTCACATCCTTGATCCTTGCTACAACACTAAGTGATTATAATACCTCCTTCACATCCTTGATCCTTGCTACAACACTAAGTGATTATAACACCTACTTCACATCCTTGATCGTTGCTACAACACTTAGTGATTATAATACCTACTTCACAACCTTGATCTGTGCTACAACACTAAGTGATTATACTATATCCTTCACATCCTTGATCGTTGCTACAACACTAAGTGATTATAATACCTCCTTTACATCCTTGATCCTTGCTACAACACTAAGTGATTATAATACCTACTTCACATCCTTGATCCTTGCTGCAACACTAAGTGATTATAATACCTCTTTCACATGCTTGATCCTTGTTACAACACTAAGTGATTATAACACCTCTTTCACATCCTTGATCCTTACTACAATACTAAGTGATTATAATACCTCCTTCACAACCGTGATCCTTGCTGCAAAACTAAGTGATTATAATACCTCTTTCACATCCTCGACCCTTGCTACAACACTAAGTGATTATAATACCTACTTCACATCCTTGATCCTTGCTTCAACACTAAGTGATTATAATACCTCCTTCACATCCTTGATCCGTGCTACAACACTATGTGATTATAATACATCCTTCACATCCTTGATCCTTGCTACAATACTAAGTGATTATAATACATCCTTCACATCCTTGATCCTTGCTACAACACTAAGTGATTATAATACCTCCTTCACATCCTTGATTCGTGCTACAACACTAAGTGATTATAATACATCCTTCACATCCTTAATCCTTGCTACAACACTAAGTGATTATAATACCTACTTCACATCCTTGATCCTTGCTACAACACTAAGTGATTATAATACCTCTTTCACATCCTTGATCCTTGCTACAACACTAAGTGATTATAATACATCCTTCACATCCTAGATCCTTGCTACAACACTAAGTGATTATAATACCTCCTTCACATCCTTGATCCGTGCTACAACACTATGTGATTATAATACATCCTTCACATCCTTGATCCTTGCTACAATACTAAGTGATTATAATACATCCTTCACATCCTTGATCCTTGCTACAACACTAAGTGATTATAATACCTCCTTCACATCCTTGATTCGTGCTACAACACTAAGTGATTATAATACATCCTTCACATCCTTAATCCTTGCTACAACACTAAGTGATTATAATACCTACTTCACATCCTTGATCCTTGCTACAACACTAAGTGATTGTAATACCTCCTTCACATCCTTGATCCTTGCTACAACACTAAGTGATTATAATACATCCTTCACATCCTTGATCCTTGCTACAACACTAAGTGATTATAATACCTCTTTCACATCCTTGATCCTTGCTACAATAGTAAGTGATTATAACACCTGCTTCACGTCCTTGATCCTTGCTACTACAATAAGTGATTATAATACCTCTTTCACAACCTTGATCCTTGCTACAACACTAAGTGATTATAATACCTCTTTCACATCCTTGATCCTTGCTACAATACTAAGTGATTATAATACCTCCTTCACAACCTTGATCCTTGCTACAACACTAAGTGATTATAATACCTCCTTCACATCCTTGATCCTTGCTACAAAACTAAGTGATTATAATACCTCCTTCACATCCTTGATCCTTGCTACCACACTAAGTGATTATAATACATCCTTCACATCCTTGATCCTTGCTGCAACACTAAGTGATTATAATACCTACTTCACATCCTTGATCCGTGCTACAACACTAAGTGATTATAATACATCCTTCACATCCTTGATCCTTGCTACAACACTAAGTGATTATAATACCTACTTCACAACCTTGATCCTTGCTACCACACTAAGTGATTATAATACATCCTTCACATCCTTGATCCTTGCTACCACACTAAGTGATTATAATACCTACTTCACATCCTTGATCCTTGCTACCACACTAAGTGATTATAATACATCCTTCACATCCTTGATCCTTGCTACAACACTAAGTGATTATAATACCTACTTCACATCCTTGATCCTTGCTACCACACTAAGTGATTATATTACATCCTTCACATCCTTGATCCTTGCTGCAACACTAAGTGATTATAATACCTCCTTCACGTCCTTGATCCTTGCTACAACACTAAGTGATTGTAATACCTACTTCACATCCTTGATCCTTTTGCTACCACACTAAGTGATTATAATACCTCCTTCACATCCTTGATCCTTGCTACAACACTAAGTGATTATAATACCTCCTTCACGTCCTTGATCCTTGCTACAACACTAAGTGATTGTAATACCTACTTCACATCCTTGATCCTTTTGCTACCACACTAAGTGATTATAATACCTCCTTCACATCCTTGATCCTTGCTACAACACTAAGTAATTATAATACCTACTTCACATCCTTGATCCTTGCTACAACACTAAGTGATTATAATACCTCCTTCACGTCCTTGATCCGTGCTACAATACTAAGTGATTATAATACATCCTTCACATCCTTGATCCTTGCTACAACACTAAGTGATTATAATACATCCTTGATCCTTGCTACAACAATAAGTGATTATAATACCTACTTCACATCCTTGATCCGTGCTACAACACTAAGTGATTATAATACATCCTTTACATCCTTGATCCTTGCTACAACACTAAGTGATTATAATACCTACTTCACAACCTTGATCCTTGCTACCACACTAAGTGATTATAATACATCCTTCACATCCTTGATCCTTGCTACAACACTAAGTGATTATAATACCTACTTCACATCCTTGATCCTTGCTGCAACACTAAGTGATTATAATACACCCTTTACATCCTTGATCCTTGCTGCAACACTATGTGATTATAATACGTAATTCACATCCTTGATCCTTGCTACAACACTAAGTGATTATAATACACCCTTCACATCCTTGATCCTTGCTACAACACTAAGTGATTATAATACCTACTTCACATCCTTGATCCTTGCTACAACACTAAGTGATTATAATACCTCCTTCACGTCCTTGATCCTTGCTACAACACTAAGTGATTGTAATACCTACTTCACATCCTTGATCCTTGCTACAACACTAAGTGATTATAATACCTCCTTCACGTCCTTGATCCGTGCTACAATACTAAGTGATTATAATACATCCTTCACATCCTTGATCCTTGCTACAACACTAAGTGATTATAATACATCCTTCACATCCTTGATCCTTGCTACAACAATAAGTGATTATAATACCTACTTCACATCCTTGATCCTTGCTACCACACTAAGTGATTATAATACCTACTTCACAACCTTGATCCTTGCTACAACACTAAGTGATTATAATACATCCTTCACATCCTTGATCCTTGCTACAACACTAAGTGATTATAATACCTCCTTCACGTCCTTGATCCGTGCTACAATACTAAGTGATTAGAATACATCCTTCACTTCCTTGATCTTTGCTACAACACTAAGTGATTATAATACACCCTGCACATCCTTGATCCTTGCTACAACACTAAGTGATAATACCTCCTTCACGTCCTTGATCCGTGCTACAATACTAAGTGATTATAATACCTCCTTCACATCCTTGATCCTTGCTACAACACTAAGTGATTATAATACCTACTTCACATCCTTGATCCTTGCTACCACACTAAGTGATTATAATACATCCTTCACATCCTTGATCCTTGCTGCAACACTAAGTGATTATAATACCTACTTCACATCCTTGATCCTTGCTACAACACTAAGTGATTATAATACCTACTTCACATCCTTGATCCTTGCTACCACACTAAGTGATTATAATACATCCTTCACATCCTTGATCCTTGCTACAACACTAAGTGATTATAATACCTCCTTCACATCCTTGATCCTTTTGCTACCACACTAAGTGATTATAATACCTACTTCACATCCTTGATCCTTGCTACAACATTAAGTGATTATAATACATCCTTCACATCCTTGATCCTTGCTACCACACTAAGTGATTATAATACATCCTTCACATCCTTGATCCTTGCTACAATACTAAGTGATTATAATACATCCTTCACATCCTTGATCCTTGCTACAACACTAAGTGATTATAATACCTCCTTCACGTCCTTGATCCTTGCTACAACACTAAGTGATTATAATACACCCTTCACATCCTTGATCCTTGCTACAACACTAAGTGATTATAATACCTCCTTCACGTCCTTGATCCGTGCTACAATACTAAGTGATTATAATACATCCTTCACGTCCTTGATCCGTGCTACAACACTAAGTGATTATAATACATCCTTCACATCCTTGATCCTTTTGCTACAACACTTAGTGATTATAATACCTCTTTCACATCCTTGATCCTTGCTACAACACTAAGTGATTATAATACCTCCTTCACATCCTTGATCCTTGCTACAACACTAAGTGATTATAATACCTCCTTCACATCCTTGATCCTTGCTACAACACTAAGTGATTATAATACATCCTTCACAACCTTGATCCTTGCTACAACACTAAGTGATTATAATACCTCCTTCACATCCTTGATCCTTGCTACAACACTTTGACTATAATACATCCTTCACAATCTTGATCCTTGCTACAACACTAAGTGATTATAATACCTCCTTCACATCCTTGATCCTTGCTACAATACTATAAATGATTATAATACCACCTTCACATCCTTGATCGTACCTGTAACACTAAGTGATTATTATACCTGTTTTACACCCTTGATCATAGCTACCATACAAAGTGATTATAATACCTCCTTCACATGCTGTATCCTTGCTACAATACTAAGAGATTATAATACCGCCTTCACCATGTTCACATCCTTGATCTTTGCTGCAACACTAAGTGATTATTATACCTCTTTTACATCTTTGATCCTAGCTACCATACAAATTGATTATAGTACCTCCTTCACAACCTTGATCCTTGCTACAATACTAAAGCTGTGTTCACACATGCACTTATTACCGGTAATATTTTATCTAGGCTTATGTCCGATCGAATTAAATATTTCCGCTAATCCCTTAGTGCGTCCACATTTGTCGGCAATAGCGCTATACGCTGGCGAAGTTACGTAATAATCGGATTAACTACCATAGCAATAGGTGAATCATGCTGATTAGTTGCACCTGTAAGATGAGTATCTTTGAAAAGACCGGTATTGTATTCAATCTATGATTGCAGACATACAGGTGATGAGTGCAACCTGCTTGTAGTACAGCGCGAAATGTTCAAAATTGTTTTCACCTATTGCTCCGATTTTAAATGTTTTCACTGAAAATTCACTTTCAATAAACGCCCCTCTTTAGAACAAATTACAGACAATGCGGTAGGTATGTCATGTAAGAAAAATGCAAATTCAAAAGTTCCAAAATTAAGACCAATTTTGTATTTATGTAGGTTCTATTATTATTATTATTACTAATATTATTATTGTTATTATTATTATTATTATTATTATTATTATTATTATTATTATTATTATTATTATTATTATTATTATTATTATTATTATTATTATTATTATTATTATTATTTTAGTTTGACAAAGTAGTCCAATTTTACAGTAGACTTAGCTCTATATCGCATTTAATACATGTAGGCCCTAATATGGTGGACATCTTTGAAAAAATGACAAAAGTAAAAAAAATTACACTGACTCCCATCATCATGCTATTTTTTTTCTTGGGGGTCCCAAATTTACAAAAGTCGGCTTCAATAAAATTGCGACCTCCCTCGGCAGCAAATATTTTATGACCCCCCCCACCGTTTACACCCCAAAAAAACAGGCATCAGTCTTTTGAATAAAATAAACACACTATCTGTAGTCATGCTGTGTTGTGACTCCCTACATTTTGGTCATCAAAAATATTTTATGACACCCCTATTTTTCTTTCCGTATATATTTGGGACCCCCTAATCATCTTATAAAATGCAATTGCATGCCTTTCTGTTATCATGCTTATGGCTTAATAAATTTCATCTCCATCTACATCCAGGGCCATACCCCCCCCCCACTGAACCCTCTGGGGTTAACATTTGCTACCCCCCGAAACTCGTGTAGGTTATCCCAATAAGGATGGTCAATTGCTCCTGCGCCTGAATTTTTCACCCGATCATGGAGGGTGCGATGGAGAGTTTTCAGTGCCTTTATCACTGGTATCTGCTCCCCGACCGTATCGGGCCCCCCCCCTGTCATGTAATAACGTGGCTATCTCCTCCCAAAGCTTTTTTTTTATCCCAGAAATACTTTCCGTGTCTCTCCAAATTTTGAGTATAGCCAATGTTTCCTTGTCATTCCAATTGACCCCTCTATGGAAACGGGAAATCACAAGTAGCAAATAAAAAAAGAAGCTAAAAGGGAAATGTAAGAAAGAACAGATGTCCGAAAAAAATAATCGCATCCCCAGGCCTTGCTGTTTTAGGCGAGCGATCGCTCTCGCTCGCCGCCGCTCGCCCAAACTCGATTTTTAGTGAGCGATTTTCCACTCGCCATAGACACTAAATATCACTCGCTGCGAATCTCCCAAAATCAGCCACTGAATCAGCCATTTCAGTATTTAATCGATGCTGTACTCCTCCAAGCGTAGAAAGTAAAAATGTTAGCGCGCTTCGCGCGCTTTTCAACATAAATGTACATAAATACCGTGTCAAGACAGAAACTCTACTTGATTATTTCCTAAATAAGTGATATTTGTGAAAATTCGACCACTCGCCTACAATCATGCTAGCGAGTGATTAACCACTCGCCTTTAAAATCTAAACGGCAAGGCCTGCATCCCGCTAGTTTATATTAATATTTGCAGCTGCAGCCATAAATTACTCTGCTTAAAATTTTCCGCGAGTGATATAGGCCTAATCACAATTATATCCGACAGCCCAATAGTGCTGCGTGTCCACACGTAATTACTATTACCGGACGTAACGTTTCGATCGGTCTTAACAGCTCTTAACTCTGGTCATCTTCAGCCTTAAATTGTTGGATTTAAAGCACATTACGTCGGATATAGTAATTTTTTTTATATCCGACGCTCATTCACACTGCCACTTATATCCGATACTATTACCGACGTAATTTAAGTCCGGTAATAGTCCGAGTCGGCAATAGCTCTATGTCCGACGTGTTTATATCCGAGCTATTACCGGTCATAACTAACCGGAAATGGTCAGTGACAAGCTAATGTCTCCTTCTCTTGCCAGTTCATTCCTCTATTGCGTTTGATATTCGCACCTGCATCCATGATGATTTTGTTTTATCTCTCACTGGTCACACTATTTATACTCTGCTTCAAATCAGTTGCGCGAGTGATTTAATTTAACCCGGAAGTGTTCTTCACGCTGAATCACGCAGAAAGGTGAAAGGTCACAGTTATATCCGACAGCCCAAAAGCGCTGTTCAGTGTTCACACGTAATTACTATTACCGATCGTAACGTTTCGATCGGTCTTAACAGCTCTTAACCCTGGTCATCTTCGGATTTAAATTGTCGGATTTAAACCACATTACGTCGGATATAGTTATATCCGACGCTCATTCACACTGCCACTTATACCCGATACTATTACCGACGTAATTTAAGTCCGGTATTAAGTGGTTTAAGTCCGACTGTGTGAACAAGGCTTAAGCATGCTAAGTGATTATAGTTCCTCCTTCACATCCTTGATCCTTGCTACAACACTAAGTGATTATAATACATCCTTCACATCCTTGATCCTTGCTACAACACTAAGTGATTATAGTACCTCTTTCATATCCTTGATCCTTGCTACAACACTGAGTGATTATAGTACCTCCTTCACATCCTGGATCCTTGCTACGGGATTATAAGGGATTATAATACCACCTTCACATTCTTGATCCTGGCTACTACACTGATGTTATAATACCTCCTTCACATCCTTGGTCGATCCTTGCTTCAATGCTAAGTGATTATAATACCTCCTTCATATCCTTGATCTTATTATATTATAATATAACGCCGTTACATCCTTGGTCCTGGTTACAACACGAGAGAGTATAAGTATATGCACGCTTTCGTTGGCAAGGCCAGCGAAAGACCCGTGGCTAAGTGTCGCCCTCCTAGTGCTTGGAATGCGGGGGTCTCGGGTTCGATTCCCACCCAGAGCAAACAACTTCTTTATGTTCTCTCTTTGTTCCTTCCTTCTTCCCTTCCAGTCGCCAAAAAGCCTTAGGGTTAGTTAATCGCTATCGAAACTCAATATAGGATTAATTAACATTCATGATTGAAAATACCCAGATTGCTTATGTTTATTAGCTGTAATTTATGAAATAGACCAACAATTGGCTTTGAACTACACTTGCATAAAATCGTCAAAAATGGGGAATTATCTGGCCATTACTTCCTTTTGTCATGTTTGTGGTGATTTGTCAGAGATTGTCCACAAATTGTCATAGATCGTCGTAAGATTTTCCTACTTTTTAGGGATAAACTAAACCATACTGTTATTAATTAAGGGGGTACTACACCCCTATGGTAAATTCGTGACTATTTTTGCATTTTTCTACTGAAATTTCACTGTCTCAAGACAAGCGGTTCAGCTCAGTATATATGATAGAAAATGAGGTACATTCTAGTGGTACCTCTTTTCTTATCATAAATAACAAACCACGTGTCTTGGGTCACTGAAATTCCAGTGTAATAATTGGACTCCTTGCCCCTATAATATACATAACTTTTGTTACCACTGTGTTTTTAGTTTTTAAGAAAAATGCAAAAATAGACACAAATTTATCGAGGGGTGTAGTACCCCCTTAAGCCACACTTTAGAAGCAAGATACTGGTATTTATTAAAGTCAGTGTATATAGGCAATAAAAAGCGTTTTGTAAACATTGGTCATTACTTCCTTTTGTAGTGGTAGGGCAGTTGGCCTATACGTGGCTATTTCATGTGGTATCATACCAAACAGAACAATTGCTACTTTTTGCCACGTGACTGCATAGACTGTCCCACAGTCTCGATGGGTAAATAATTATAGCCATGTATCGGGTTTACATTATGTTATATAATCTCCATTACCAGTCGTTCTCCATGAACCCGAGGGAGGGTCAGTGACTGTAATGCTTTCCCTTGTTTTTGAGTTAAACGTTGAACGTGACAAACAGTAGATTTTCTTGAATTTCCGATAGAGTGTTAGTTACCGAATGGTACAACTTTGTTGCGTTTATTAGTATCAGGTAGTATTATACCACTTCCGCTTTAATTACAAGGTGTCCCTGAAAAAAAAGCGGCACCAATTAAGGGTTGCTTGGCAAAATTGTGATTTGCCAATTAAGTAATTTTGAAGTTTAAAGCAAATCGCAGTCTTAAGAGTAATGTTTATGTTATTGGTATTACTTTAAGACTTATTGAAGAAAATATTTTTGCGAGAGCGTGGATTGGTAAACGCGAGGTCCCAGTTTCAATACCCGGCCAGCGGAAGTGACTTATTTGTATATTGGTTTGGAAAACAATCTATATATAAATAAATAAATACATATAATTATACTAGTGAAATTTTAATGTTAAAATAAAGTGTTAAAATGTCACTAGTATAATTATATATTTTGCGATTATATTTTATAGTTGAGCACTGCATCTAGTGATGGTTTCACTATAATTTCTGACTAAATAAATAAATAAATAAATAAATAAATAAATAAACAAACAAACAAACAAACAAACAAACAAACAAACAAACAAACAAACAAATAAATAAATAAATAAATAAATAAATAAATAAATAAATAAATATAAATTTAATTGATTTAGTTTAATTGATAATTAATAGATAATTAATTCATAAATTTAATTGCTAATGTTTATAAATTCTTAAAGACTAAAGAGTGTTCCAGAAGGAAATGGAACCGTCTCATTGTAACCTGAAAGCAAAAGTTTAGATATCAAAATCTTCCAGCAAGCTAAGAAAGTGAATAAGTAAATGATGTAAGAAAATACAAATTGAATCGTGTTTATCAGACCCATAACATCTCTTAATGTCACTCTATAAAGGGGCCAAAATCAATCACCATTGCAATATAGAGTGAGAAGTTTTGTAATCTGTGAAAAACAGGATCGACCGACTCCTTTAAACAAAAGAAATGCGATAGTTTTTAGGAAGTACAGAACTCTGCGTGGAGTTCCGAAGATATATAGGTCTTTGCTGAATCACGTTGTTGTTCCCTTCACCCCTATTCGTTAGCATAATCAGTATGATGTTTAAGCGTCATACAATTGCAACACTTTGCAAAAGATTTCTAATCAAAAAGCGTAATTGCAAAAACAAAATCACCAAACAAGTTCTGAATTAAGTTAATTTTCTTTTGATATTGGACTACTGCGACTCGAGCCATCTCTTTTGATACTCGCTTTCTTCTGCTCCGGAAAATATCGCATAGAGAAGATACCATCTGTGCATCTATATTTATTGAAGGATGATATGCAGCTGAGTGACCTAAAACAACTTGAACTAATCAATGTGATATTTTATATAAAACTCGAAAAAAAAAATGACACTATTTATCAGGTTGAGTCTAGCTTTGTGTGCTGCTGTGTCTTTTATGACTGTGCTGGGATTCTCGGAGAATGATACGAATGTTTGTCAACAATATATCACGTAAGTAGCTTAGTATTTTGTTAACATTTACTTTAATTTAGAAATGTTGTTTCTCCGAGCACGTCAATATTTAAAAAGGTAATATTGGTCATTTCTGAGAAATTCCCATTCCAAAGGACCGTTTAACAAGAAAGTGTATTTGAACATCTTGCTCCACTTTTATCTATACTGATTGGCGTTTTACTGTAATGTATTTCTGCTAATAATATCATCATGCAGTTAACATCAAAATAATGTTTACATCAAAGAAATATGTCTTCTCTTTCAGTATATGCTGGATAATTACTTCGTGTCAGTATTTATTTACTTTTTGACTCTAACGTCTTTCTGTTTACATTACATTTTAGCGTGGTGGAAAGTGTTACTAATTCAACTGCGGTAGCCCAATACCAGATGTACACAACAAGATGCCACCGTTGGTTGCAATGCCAAAGAGTCAGGTAAGTTGTAGTTCTTTGTTTTAAATGATCTTCCCGTAGGAACTCGACAACAACCCATAATAGGAGAGAGTTAACGGCTCGCACTACCCCCATCCCCGGTCTACGCCAAACTGGCCCTAGTAGGCCAATTTCGACAAACTTTTACGTCTGCCATTTCGTAAGACTTACATCTTGACAATCCTTTTTGGACGGTACAATATTTGCTCTACCCTTTTGGGTTTAACGAAAGGTTTAACTGATTCCAGTCTCTAACACCACTAGGCACGGTCCGCTGTGTTTCGCTATGAACTAAAATGCAATACGAACATGTTGCACGCTTTGGGAATTGGGGGCAAAACTTTTTCCTTAAAGGGATATGGGCTCCTTTTGAGGGAAAAGGGGATCTTTGGGGGGAAATAAAAAATACGGCTTAGGGTGAAAACGGGCAAGAAAACAATGGATCGTTCGGACTGCACATAATGCACATTTTAAAATTGAGTATCCCCTGGAACCTACTTTGTTATTTATTCGTTTTTACTTGGGAAATCACCAATCACCAATTAGTACTTCTTGATACGACCCAATTTCATATAATAGGCCTATGACCGATAGTCCCACCGATATTCCATAAAGTGTGTTATCCCCTATCGTTGATGAACACGGAAGTTAACTTTTGCACAACGACGTATAAGTTCACCATCACGAACCGATCAAGTTAGATTTGTTATCCTAATTTGATAATAAGTAGACCTAACAAAATATAATAATTAAAAGAAAGAAAAAAACCAAAACACACAAAAACGCTTCTTGTTATTCATTGGAACTTATAAGCTGAGTGTCATCTGTACCTCTTCGGACACCAATAGCGCTATAGGACCAAAAAAGATGTTGTGCCTTAAGCATGATTAAGTGGGAGTTAGTGATACACATGTAGATGTGGGGGTGGGTGCGGAGGTAGGTAGGTAGGTGGTTCTTATCACAAAAAAGGGTTTTGATTACGGGCTGGTTCCCGTAAAATTCCCGGGAAATTTCGAAATACCAAATACGGGCGTCCGTTAATTTGCGGCCATATTTTACAGTGCGGGGTAGGCCTAAAGGTCTGCTTTTGGGCTGCATTTGCCAATGATACGTGTACACCACTACGAAAAAAAACCCTTGGCTACGGGCTTGCTTATAAACCTCTTTTAAGACTTGAAGTCAAAACACAGTTTCTGCTATGTAGGTTATTGGCAGAGGGGATGAAATACGATTGTTCTTGGGACTTGGGAGTGCTGATTCAAATCATAAGTTTTGTTTACTGTTGATTCCAGAGTGACGTACGTCAGTCGTCTAATTATGACGTACCGTGTGGTCAGGCGTCCAGTTTTAGCCTGCTGCAATGGATGGCAACAAGCAGCTCTCAATGCTTCCTGCAATATACGTAAGTTTGACACAATTTCGATTTCACGATTTTATTTTATTTTTTCGACAACAAATTTCGCGCCCCTCCCTTCGCTTCATTCAAAAATTACGCGTTACCCCCTTATTTTATGAAATTTATCCATTTAAAATTTCACATTCCCCCCTCTCCTGGCAAAAAAAAAACCGCATGCTCACCCTTGCTGACAACCCCCCCCCCCCGCATTTCCCCCTAAAACCCCACATTCCCCTGTAATAATAATGACCGTTTCCTAATGCCTGAGAAGTTGATCTCAGGTCCAGAGCATACTCCCAGGACTGTAGTCTTATAAAGTTGCGATTTTGATAGTATCCGGGAGTCCTAGTGTCCTAGTGTTCCTAGTCCTTATCCCGTTTTAGTTTCGCACGAGCATGGGCGTGACCAGAGGGATACAGGTAGCAGGGTGGGGGTACGGTGGTGGTGTTGGCGGTGGTGTGGGGGGGGGGGGTGAACTCTCCCCATACATGGAAAACAGTTTCAGGTAAAATCAGGATATTTTGTTTGTTTATTCCCATTTAACCCGCCTTCGCACGAGCATAGGAATTCCCGACCAAAATCTAAGAACCGACATTATATTTATACATCGAGTAATTGGAGCCAGAAGGCCCTACCTGCAATAGCTGCCCTATGTATATTTAGACAATATTTCTGCATTCTACAATCTTAAAATAATAACACCTGGCACTGGCAGCTATTGCAGTAGGCCTTCTGGACCTAAACCCTCCACATGTGACTTGCATAATTATGAACGGTGTCACATGATCAAAACCTACAGTATGTGGACAATATGTATACATGTCCATTATCCATATTTCGTTATCAAAGTCAAAGTCAAATCGAATAATATTGATATTGGTGTTGATGAAATAAAATGATGTGCATTGATGAATTGAATGTTGATATTCGCATTAAGGGGGTATACTACACCACTTGATAAATTTTTTGACTAATTTCGCATTTTTCTCAAAAAATAACTACACACTGGTAACAAAAGTTATGTATACTTTATAGGGGCAAGGAATCCAATTACTTCACTGAAATTTCAAGACAAGTGGTTCATTATATATGTTAAGAAATGAGGTACCTCTTTTCTTATCATATTAAACGTACCGCTTGTCTTGTGTCACTGAAATTCCAGTGTAGTAACTGGATTCCTTGCCCTATAATAAACATAACTCTTGTTAGCAGTGTGTTATTATTTGTTGAGAAAAATACAAAAATAGTCAAAAATTTATCAAGGGGTGTAGTAAAATTTTATAAGAAAATAGAATGAGTGTTCCGAGTGTTGGGGCACGCGCGTGAGGGATGTAGGGGTGTGTGTGTTGAGTGTACATGTTGGGGTGGGTGTGTGTGTGTGTTGTAACCGTTGTTGAAAGTATTTAGGCTGGAGATGGTACTTGGTTAAATCATTGAAGGACGTATAGGCTGCCCTAAATCCTCTATGCTTTAAGGGATCCAAAATGAGCGTTTATTGCGTTTCGACAGTATTTTTTGTGGGACATGAGAGCACCTCAGACCTATCGAACTGCATTCTGAATACGAAGCATGTCTTTCTGATATCAAATAATTTTCATTTTTGAAAATCACAATATAATACAAATTTTATGACAAATTATAAAAATTGATATTTTTCAAATTTTGATATATAACAGTCCTCGAAGTAAATTATATAAATCTAATGATATATTCTTAAAGTGTATGTAGCACGGAGGAAAAGCCGACGGTCAATTGAAAATTTTGACCTTTCATATTGAAGATATGGATTTTTTTTCCAAAAAGACCCAATTTTTTTTGGTGTTTTGGGAAAACAAAATCCATATCTTCAATACGAAAGGTCAAAATTTTCCATTGATCGTCGGCTTTTCATCCCACCTACATACACTTTAAGTATAAATCATCAGATTTATAAAGTTTACTTCAAGTACTGTTAAATATCAAAAATATCAATTCAATTTTTAATGATTTGCCATAAAATGTGTATTAAATTGCGAATTTCAAAAATCAAAATTATTTGATATCAGAATGACATTCTTCGTATTCAGAATGCAATTCGATATGTCTGATGTGCTCTAATGTCCCAAAATAAATACTGTCCAAACGTTCATACCCCAGCCCTTAATAAAATGTCGCCGAAGGACTGCGTGTAATAATTTGTCTAAATGCCAGTGAGAGAAAGTGACATTATTGGTGGCGCTACACTACAGAAGCAAACGTGTCGTATTTAACGCGGCTGTGTACTCTAGCCATTGTTTCTTTCTCAAAATTGAGTTTTTATGATATGTTTGTACCTTGTTATGTTTTTTATAAATACAAGGAATGAAAATCCAGATTTGTAAACTCCAACTGCAATATTTTAAGGATTTTATTTCACTATTCCACTCGTGTTTGAAATTGAAAAGGAAAGAAAATCTTTGTTGTACCAGCAAGGTACACGCGCGCAACAACTCAACGCGTTGCGTATCGCGCAATTTGTTAACGCACAAATACGCGACGCATACGCGACGCTTATCTGCATGCGCGGCGCATCTTATGGAAACACCACGGAAGCACTGATTTCACAAAACCTAGTGGTCAAATGGCTCCGTTTTAGCTGATAAAATGTGGGTTTTTTAAGTTCTTTCCCCGATTTAAATATCAAGTTATGAATGGATTTCGCTCAAACTTCTCAAGGGGCTGTGGATTTACCCGATGTTCACGTAATATAAGTTACAAAAACGAAAACTGTCGCATTCTCCTGTGAGATTCGATGCAAGTGCAAAATGTGACCACTTTAAACTTCAACGGCCATTATTTCAATGTTCATTTTCTCGGTAAAATGACGATTTAGGTACACGATAACTCAATAAATACAGCATCTATAGGTAAGCAAATATGATCATCGTAAAAAGCATGATCGACTCAAGAAACTGTTTTCTCATTTTTTTATATTTTGGTCTATTTCCGATTTGGGGCGTCATTTTGTGCAAATAGGCGTTTTTGAATTTAAAAAGTTCATTTTGATGCCTTATATGGAAAATAACACAAAAAATAAGGCCAATATCAAAAAACTAAAAAAACCGTTTTTGGAATGGAGCCTCAAGATTGAGCTAAAAACAAAATAAAATATTTTGGAAAGAGTGTTTCTTTGTTATGATGTACCTAACAAATATTGCCAAAAACTCACTTTTTTGTGATTTTCTTCAAAATTGTTGTTTTTACCCCAAATCTGTATTTATATTAAGATTTATTGATGTCTTGCCTTCATAAAAATGTATACTTTTATATGTTTTGCGCGAATAATTACAAAGTTATTGCACTTTTACTACATGCATGTCTGAGAGAGAGTACACAGCCACCTTAAGGGTGGTCTTAACCCTGGAATTATGGAAACTTTCGGGCTTCATAACTGCTAAATTATTAGTGTAAAGAATATAAAAGTATACATTTTTAGACTGGAAATGACTTGCTGAATTCATCTGTGAGGTCCAATTTGGGCCAAAATGCTCTTTTTTGGAGAAAATCCCAATTGGCCCACATTTTTTCGTGCAACGTAACAAAAAAATTGTTTGGCCAAAAAAATTTTTTTATTAATTTTTAAAAACTAGATAAAAATATCTAGGGACCGTTTTTTATTTTTTTGAATTTTGACCAACTTTGAGAAATTTACACCAAAAATGGTAAAAAAATGCAAAATTTTCAAAAAAAACATAAAAAAGCCTGATTTTCGCCCAAATTTCTAATATTTTTGGTTAAGTTGGTCAAAATTCAAAAAAATGAAAAAACGGTCCCTAGATATTTTTATCTAGTTTTTAAAAATTAATAAAAAATTTTTTGGCCAAACAATTTTTTTTGTTACGTTACATGAAAAAATTTGGGCCAAAAAACACGTTTTGGGGATTTTCTCCAAAATGAGCATTTTGGCCCAAATTGGACCTCACAGATGAATTCATCAAGTCATTTCCATTCTAAAAATGTATACTTTTATATTGTTTAGACTAATAATTTAGCAGTTATGAGGCCCGAAAGTTTTCATAATTCCAGGGTTCAGACCAACCTTAAACACTGCGGCGTAAACTGACTTAGTGCAGATTTTTATATATTTTTATATTAATTAATTAATTAATTAATTATTTTTTTAAATTTTTTTTCACTTAGTGCGGAATTAGCGTAAACATGTAATTATAAACCAATTTTTTTTTTTTTCTGGAGGCTAAAATAACCCTAAAATATAACCAAAAATTCGTAAGATTTTACATGATTTTAGCAAAATTAAAAAAAAAGTCAAATTCCGAGGTCGGTCGGGCCCGTAGGACAGGTTTTTTCGCGTCGCCTTACATTTGTAAAAACTAGTCAAAACATCTACAAAGTTGATCTTTCTGGTTAGAATTGTCAACATTTCACACTGTTTCACGGAAGGAGGTCAGCTTCCTAACGAAGGGACTTTTCTTTATAATGAAGTCATCTAACTTTTGATTTGTTCCCTTTCTACGAAACAGCATTCCAAATTTCCAATTGCGCATCGCGAAACAATAATCGTATGATGTGTAGACCCGCCTAGATATTTAATTGTCATCGTACCATCGATGTATACTCGAACTTGATTGAAGTTCAACTCACCATGGTGCTCAGTGATTAAGTTTCATTCATTCATAAAATATAGAAATAATATCTATGTGATTGGTTACTGAATAGCAGGGATCGTTTCCGGATTGAAGGCACCCACACTAATGGACCACAATGGCCTCATCCCAATGGCATAGTTCAATAACCTCATTTAAACAATCGTAGAGCAAAATTTGACCAGAAGTTGTGGAGTATGAGTTTTTGTACTCGAAATTTTCAAAGGTCATTCAATGAATGTGCAACTGTGGGGTTAAAGAACTGTGCCCTGACAGATGAGCATGTTATGGATCCTATTGTTAAATATCAATATGCCATGTCCTCATCATACGATCATACGAAAATCTCGCAAAAATTTCATATTTGTTTGCAAACATATTTTTAAAAATGTTTTGATTTGATTTTTTTTGGGCAAACTCAATCAATTTTGGCCAAAAAACTACTGATTTTATATAAATTTAGCAAAATTAAAAAAAAATTCTTCCAAAACATAAGAATTTGCAGTCACGCAAATACTGCGAATGTATCTTTATGCATATAACATGAGCCGAAAATGTTGGAAACGGTTGACAAGTTGGATAAAATGATGGGAACAGGGTGTTTTGTTTTCGTCACCAAAATGGGCAAAATAATTATAGCCAGTGAGGTTTAGTTCAATTTACCACACAGAAACAGTAAATTCCTGGCAGTTATTACCAATTTATATTTATTATTTCGTAATTTTTGGTAAAGAAAAACAAAATTCAAATTTTGGTTAAATACCACACAAAAGCCTTCATTTCACAGCCTCACAGGTTGGATATGGTGACGGGGTTACAAAATGAGATGTTAGATAGAGGTCTATAGTGCTACCAGGTCTCCCGAATAAAGAAGGATCAATCTATTCTATCTCCGGATTCTATCCAACTTGAAAATTTGCATGTGCAGTTAAGGGGTGGGGTATGAACGTTTGGACAGTATTTATTTTGGGACATTAGAGCACATCAGACATATCGAATTGCATTCTGAATACGAAGAATGTCATTCTGATATCAAATAATTTTGATTTTTGAAATTCGCAATTTAATACACATTTTATGGCAAATCATTAAAATTGATATTTTTGATATTTAACAGTACTTGAAGTAAACTTTATAAATATGATGATTTATACTTAAAGTGTATGTAGGTGGGATGAAAAGCCGACGATCAATTGAAATTTTGACCTTTCGTATTGAAGATATGGATTTTTTTCCCCAAAACAAATGTCTTTTTGGGGAAAAATCCATATCTTCAATATGAAAGATCAAAATTTTCAATTGACCGTCGACTTTTCCTCCCTGCTACATACACTTTAAGAATATGTCATTAGATTTATATAATTTACTTCGAGGACTGTTATATATCGAAATTTTGAAAAATATCAAATTTTTATAATTTGTCATAAAATTTGTATTATATTGTGATTTTCAAAAAATGAAAATTATTTGATATCAGAAGACATGCTTCGTATTCATAATGCAATTCGATAGGTCTGAGGTGCTCTCATGTCCCACAAAAAATACTGTCGGAACGCAATAAACGCTTATTTTAGATCCCTTAAATCAGTTTCCAATAATTTTCGGCTCATGCATTAATTCGCAGTATTTACGTGACTGCAAAACAACGTTCTTTCTTGTAATTCTACCCCAATGCTAATTTGCACATATGAATAAATTATTCGTATATTGATTTATAATTGATTAATATAATTGTGCAAACTAAACCAAGGGTAAAATTCCATGGGATGAAATTACAGACTCTGTTCAAGTTTGCAAAAAGCCTACGGGCGACATCGACCCAGAATTTGCGTTTTGGACAATTTTTATTTTAAATTTGTCTAAAATCACATAAAATTAGCCATTTTGAGATTAAAATTGATTAATTTTGGCTAAACATTTTTCTTTATCATGTTGTTTACCATTATTTACTTTTTTTTATTTTTCAAACCAACAAAATGACTTTGTTTTCGGATTTTTTTAAATAGTTTTTCGAGGAAATAATTAACTGAATTAAAAGGCGATTAACAGTAATATTCACACGCTATATAAACTTGTGACTTTTGTTGTAAATCGGACCCTATGACCTGCGACAACCGTCACGACAATGCATGACTTTTGACAGTGTAGCCGGTTCACTGAACACCAAAAGCCACTAACCCTGGGCAACTAATGTCAGTTTACAATTCTTTGACAATATTGTGTGTATTTGCGGTTCATAACGACCTGTTCGCTGAACATGTTTTATTCAGCATATGGGAAGAGAATGTGTTGTGATTTATAAACAGAAAATATGGAGCTGTCATCGAAACTGGTTGGAACGTCTCTTTTTCACGGAAATTCGGACGACGATATTCTGCCACTAGCCGCTACCTGGTAAAATCCACGCGCAACACTCGAGACACGACTCGGATATTTAAACTGCATGAAAATAATCGTTTTCAGCATTTTCAGTGATTTGCATATGTTCATATTACTAGTCATGGGCGCTTAAACATCGTAAATAAAGTGCATGCGGATAAGTACGGTACTTCAAAAGTTACCAAACATTACAAATATTTTGGATCATACGCCGGAATCATACGATACGAAGGAAATAATCGTTTTATATATCCGCGATATCCGTAATCAGAGAGTAGTCTATACATGGAGTTATTGAAGTATACTAGTATTATTACTATTCAAAATCAATGCAGTGTTTTTATTACATAAAGCTCCCAGGAGAGCATTATGATTTTGGCATTAAAACAGGAAATACAATTTTGATTTTACTACAACATGATTTGAAACTTCAAGTGCATCTACAGTGAATTTATCAGGTGGGATCTCAGTACGGATCGATCTGTTGCCATGGCGTTTCGTGTATATTTTATCGCAATTTTTGTTACTTTTCTTGAGTCGTCTGCTGGTCTTTCGTCAACAGACCCCAACGTGTGCAATGTTACTGTTCAGTAAGTATGACACAATTTTATCATATTTCTTCAAAAATATTTGTACTCAAATTGTATATATTGAGGGTTGTGAGCCAGAAAGCCCCAACTCACAATCACCTGCTCCCACAAAATGAGCATAAAGTCGCCAGGGCACTAGAGAAGATACAGTCCATTAATCATGACAAATTTCAATAGAAAACAAAAGACATTGTGGAGGAAATATTGATATTTGAAGACCAAAAAAGGAGCCGACTTTATTCTCATTTTGTGAGACCTGGTCATAGCGAGTTTCAGTTATGGCTTTCTGGTTCTGAACCTTCGATATATTATAGGGCCTATACTGTTAAAAATGTCACAAGGTATTGTACTTATTATTACACACGTTGTTTAAAAAATACAACTTGTTTAAAATTTTATAGCCATAATCTTTTCAATGTTTACCAAAAAATGGATGTAAATTTTAAACAGTGCTGTGTAAAGTACGGTCCTATGGTCTAGATAACAAATCGAGTTTACTGCAGGAATTATTCTGTGTTTTAGGTTTTAAACTAACAAATTGGTAAATTTAGGTTTTCAACATGTTTCGACTAAATCGACTATATAGAAAAGAGTTTAATCTCTAGACAATTAATGTATTACAGTGCAGTAATTTTTGTGACCAAGTATCGAATGTAACAAAACCAATATCAAGGGTATAGGCCTATTTCTTTCTGTTTAATTTTCTTTATTTTAAATCAATCAATTGGCGTCGACTTGTTTCTTGGATATCTATACTACCAGTCCTGTATTTCGATTTTACATAGTCGATAATATATTATCGAATGCCGACTGTGTAGGCAGCCATTACCACATTCCGCGGTGTACGGTACCCGGATGACTACTAGGCCATTCAGAGTACAGATCAGATCAAAAGTGCATTAATATTGTAGGCCTAATGTTCTAAATTCCGAAACGTGTGTGGTATACAAACTTCATTCTCGATACCACAAAAATGTGTTAAGCACATACACTTTTTTATTTTAAAAAACACACTCTGATATTTTCGTCTATGTTTTATACTGTCACTGACTGTGATAGCAAGATATGTTTTGCTGAAGAAATTTTGTAGTGTGCCTTATTAATATTCCAAGTGAGACAGGCATTTACTATTGGGAGTAACATGTTAATTTTTTAAAAGAATTTTCAAGCATGCAATATGCAAAAGATTGATCGTGTTAAAATAATATACATGTATTATTAACACATGTACCTAGGCCTACAGTGTAAGCTGTATATTTCTAAAAAATATAAACATCTCAAAAAAAGTAACTATAGCCCCCCTTAAATAATGGTCATTATTCAAAAAAGAGCTATTGTAATACAAATCTGTAAAATGCGTTTGAAGCAGAATATATTTCTGCGCATTTTGACACCTCATTTGATACGATAGCCCAGACAACAATAAAACACCGGTCAATTTAATGTAATGAGGTCCAGATTTTAAAGTTGCACTTACATACAAATTTTTACAATACAAAAACACTCAGATATCATTACACAGATTTCGCTCCATTTAATGCAAAATCAATAGAATTTATTGCAACTTTCAAATCTTGGGCTACATCCCGGGGGCTACATTGATTTAAGTGTACGCTGTGACGTCAATATTTAGTCAATTGCTACAAATGAGATGTTTAGATGAGGGGGGTAGTTACTTTTTTTGAGATGTTTATATTAGCAACATGAACAATGTGGCCTTCGTTTAAAAGCATAACTTTTCCGCACATGACAGTACAATTCTTTTGTGACAGAAGTTAAACATGTCAAGAATTTGTATAAATATTTACAATAATTGTTGAAGTGAAGCCTTTCGTGCATATGTAATTTGGAACATATCTTGGTGTAGATTATATTCATCCAGTAGTTCAAAACATTATTTTGTAAATTAAATCTAATACTGGAACTAAAATTTGCAACTCACTTTGCTTCGTTGCAAATTTTAGTTCCAGTATTAGATTTAATTTACAAAATAATGTAATTGGGAACAGTTTGGCAACTATCTCTAATAGACCTAGATATACTAGTACACAAAACATGCTAAACAAGATTAATATTTTGATTTACCAATAGATTTATATTCGGGTTTATTATAAATAAGACTTAATCCTCATGGCTTAATAATTAACACCAATCTGTATTGTTGTTTTTGCATACAATGCAAACTTGTATATCGACAACAGAAACAATTATGCAAGAACATGAACAATCATGCCATAAGGCCATTCGTTATTTTCATAACATATAGTTATGGTCGTGATGCAGAAGTTTTAAAACCATTTCCAAGAACGTGTATAAACAGTATAAATATTTACATATGCAGTGAAACGTAAGTCATTGGGCTATTCCAGAAAATAGATGCACACCCCCTATAGAGGAGTAAATTTTCAATCAAAGAAATGTCCGGATTTCCAAATCTGCTTTCTGAAAACGACTGGAATTCCAGTTGCCAATGTTATTGGAAAAAGCTTGGAAATCCTATCAAATGCAGGAAAAGTTACGGAAATGTTGAAAATGAGCTCTCAAATCGAGGATTTCTGATTCTGAACTATTTTTCTTCCGGATTTTTTTGCCTTTAGGCACTTTAAAAGTCTGGATTTCCAACAGTCACGACTGGACAAAAAGTCCGGATATCCGAACTTAAAGGATACACTCTAAAAGAACTGTTTTATATCAAAATATGTTAGAACTATGTGAGCACTTTCTAAACAACTTTACCAAAAATATTAGAAATTTGGGCGAAATTAAGCCTTTTTATGATTTTTGGGCAAAATTTATAACTTTTTACCAATAGCAAATTTCTCAAAGTAGGTAAAATTAAAAAAGACAAAAAAAAAAAATAAATAAATAAATAAAAAAATTTAAAAAAAAAAAAAAAAAATTAATTAATTAATTAATTAATTAATTTAAAAAAAGGGTCCTAGATATTTAAATCTAGTTTTTAAAAATTTAAAAATTTTTTGACTCAAGAATTTTTTTTCTTACGTGGTCCAAAAAAACCTCAAAAAAGGTGAATTTTTGCCCAAATTTGACCTCACAGATTAATTTGTCAAGTCTTTGCCATTCTAAATATCTTTTTATATACTTTATACCAACAATTTGGCAGTTATGAGGCCCAACAGCTTCCGTAATTCCAGGGTTAAGACCACCCTTAACACCGTTATTAACTCGGAATTTCATTAACATTTTAATATCAAACACTTTGTACAGTAATTTTGACATACAAAATTTTAAAAAACTACACTCACGGTGTTACACTTCAAACACACTATTTTAACATATGTTTAACGTAATCACGTGCTATAAATTTAACACTTTAATACGTTACACTTTGAACATTTCCGTTAAATATTCCAACACTTTACATGTTAGTGAAGATTTGTTACCACTTGTTTTCAGAGTGTGTAAACATTTTATCATGTTCTGTATTGAACTCATTCAAAGTTGAACTAATGCTCTTTTAGGATTTATGACAAGTTTCAAATTTGGTGCACACATAGCTCAGTTTTGATGTGTTAGGAATGTTAAGGAAGATTTTCAATAAATGGGGGCTGAGAAAATTATTTTTTTTATATTGATGACCCATAGGGAGTGCCGAGAGAGTCAGAAAATTTTGTAAAAAATGCGTCAAAAACACCAATATTTCATAGTGTCTGATGACATTTTTTCACCTGGAATTATGGGGGGTGTATTCTAGTCCCGCACCAAACTTATTGAGGGAAGTGAGCCCCCCCCAGCGCGCCGGTTAGTTACCGTTCCTATATGCCTATGTTATAAGTCGTCGGTATTCAAAGAAACTGTTCCAAGATCATTAATATATTTGGAAAGACTGGGGACCGTTCACAAACACTTGTTAGGGGGGGGGGGGGGTGTGATGCAAAACAATTCCATCACAGTTTTCGGGCCCCCCTTTTCAGATCTCAAAGCTTTCAGGACCCTCTTTTTGACATGAGTCAACCCCATAGAAAACTCAATTTTCTCGGGTAAATTTGTGGTCAATTTTTTTCAGGCCCCCATTTCCTTAGAAAGGTCAAAACTAGGCCTCCCTTTTTGCATCAGGCACCCCTAACAAGTGTTTGTGGATGGTCCGGCCCCTGAAGGAGCCAGTTGTCAAAACAAACGATTACTTTAGTAAACATATATTATTGACAAATGCAAATCACACCTCATGATTTGACTATTGTCATTATTGTATGATTTGGAAACCTTTGGGCGAGGTCACAATTCTTTGCAAAAAAGTAACAAAAAGATCTTTATAATAATCCTTGAATGATGATACTTGAACTCCCGGCTTGAACTGACATAGTTCATCTATCATTTTAAGTCCGGGGGTGGAGTTACTCAAGATTGGTTTGGGTATAGGGAAGTGCCATTGTATCTGAAAATGGGCCCATCATCATTTAGGGCCTACGCCAATTTTCCAAGAAATTCTGACCTATCGACTTACCAAAAGTCAACATTTTTGGCCATATTTAACACAAATTCAATTGCGAGAGTTTTGACAATTTCCTCTAAATGTTTGGTAAATTTTCTTAAAAAATTAATAAAAAATTGTCAAAAACGACCCATCTATATTATGATAAAATTGAATAGGCCTATAAAAAAAGGAGTCATTGATATCCCGAAATGCGACCCATTACACATCCACATCCACGTAATAATTATGGGCATACTGTGTTCCTCCCCTGGTTTTAAGTATCAATAATATTATTGTCCGGGTTTAATTGTTTCTGCCAAAGACTATAGTATAGACCCTCTGGTATAGACCTGCAAAAAACGTTTATTTAAATTAAAAACGCTTTAATATACGAGGTTATACATATGAATTAAAAAATAATAATTAGCTACTCGTCAATCAACTATGGTCGGAAGAATGTTATAATTTAAATTAGACCACGAGCTTATCAAATTAAAAAAAAATGAAAACCAACATTATATAAACACACTTTTTGTTATGTCTAGGCTAAATGCAGTAAAATTATTTTGAAAATCAAATAACCATCATGTTCTTTCTAGGATATGTGTGTTCACCGTATACAGGTCATTGCTGATCGAAGCATGGAAAACAATCTATTGTTGAAAGAATTAAACCTGTAACTAAAGATTTTTAACATTCAAACTATTCATGACTTGCAAATTGTGGCATTGAAAAAACGAAAGATACAATTGGTGTTTTTAATGTCATTTAGAAGGTTGCATAATTTTAACCCTGGAATTATTGAAACTTTTGGACCTCATGACTGCTATTGTTGGACTAAAAAGTTTTATACATAATTTAGATAGACCTACGTTGGATTTATTTAAAATGCTCAATTTTGGAGAACACGTCAGACTTTTTAAAAAGGTAATTTCAAAACAATAGATATGACGAAGTGGTTAAAAACAAAAACAAAACTAAAACAAATCATAAAAAAGCACGATTTTCACCATTAACAATTTTTGGTGAAGTTGGTCAAAATTCCAAAAAGAAATAAAAAACGTGTTCCTCCTTCATATCTAGTTTTTGCAAATTCATTAGAAAAAAAACTATAGATTTATGTTAACCAAACTAATTTGGGTCAAAATCGAACTTTTTATGATTTTCTTCAAAATTTAGAATATTAAATACATCTGACGTCACAGTTGGATATTTCAAATTCATGCCATTCTATATTTTTATTTACACCATCAATTCATTTACACAACAATTTAGCTGTAATGAGGCCCAAAGGTTCCATACAACTTTTGGGGCCATATATATTCGACGTAGAATATTCCTTCACCAAGTATCCGTTATTCAATCTATTTCAATTCATTTTTTTTTTATAACGGATGTATAATGACGGAAAATTATATGTTATGTCGAATATCTGATGGAAAAATTTTATCGATTTTACATTATTGTGTATTGATAATACGTACAAAATCGTGTCATTGTGTGATTATTTAAAAGTGAAAATAAAAGTCACACATTTAAATTAATTAAACATGAATTACGGTACCTTCGCGAACTTTTTCCCTGTTTTGGTGTTTATATAGTTATACAAATACGTTTCAAGGGATTTTTACAGTGTCCTCCTAGGTATTTGAACCTCAAAAAGTTACTGAAAATTCACGAACCCTTTAGAGAACCATTACAGATTATGCAGACTCTCTAGAGAAGCAAGAAAAGTTTCTTGGAGTGACCAAAGATAATTTATGGTTCCTTTTACAGTACCATCAAGAGTTCACCTAAAATGTGAGAGGACACATTTTAATTTTTTAATGACGTTTTTTGGACTCGAGCAAACTAACATATGAAAATTTTGAGAGAGAAAAATTTTGGTGGGTATGTCCCCCGAAATTTTGAGGTGGTTAGTCTTTGGGAGCTGACGGCGTACCGGTAAAAAAAAAAAAAAGGTGTGTGGGGGGTCTTTTGGAGCTGCGAACCAGCAAAATGGGGCCTTTGGAGCTGCGAACAGCGAAAATCAAGGGTCTTTCTTGGCTTTTGGTTGAAAATCGACTGAAAAAGCAATTTGGGTCGTTTAAAGTTGAAATAATCAAAATCAAGGGTCTTTCGGAGCTCTATTTTGGTCAAATATAGAGGGTCTTACACAGCTGCGAAATCCAAAAAGGGGGGTCTTTCCGAGGGAACATACCCGTATGGTCATTTGTGTTGAGTGCCCCTCCCCTAGATTTCTCGGTAGTCCACTTGCACATTGTGCATATTCTGGCTATTGCATTTAAGCTTAAAACTCTGATTTAATTAATTTGTACACAATTGATAGATTTTCCACATCTGATCTTTAGTTCAGTCACCGTCCTCCCTCTGTTTGTTAGCTTCCCAAGTGATTTTAATCGGGCCTTCGCGAATAAACGGGTAGATTCCAAAATCAGAATTGTTCAGTATTAAAGTGAGCCATTATTCAAGATATGTTGCATTCAATAACATAAGTATACTTACTTTTACTGTCACTAATTATATAAACTCTTTATGACATTTTACTATTAATTATAATACACATCAGTATAATTTTGAGCTCCAACAGGATACGTTCATCATGATTAATAATAACATAATTTTTTTATTTAAATCAAAATTCGACTATGGCATAGTCTACCCTCCCCCCCCCCCGGGAAAAAACCCCCGCTGCGCTACCTGAGTTTACAGTTGATACTCGGCAATCTGAAATAAATTTTCATATGTCAGTTTGCTCGAGCTCCCTTAAAAAAAACCCCAAAAAACAAAACCAAAAAACAAAACCAAAAAAAACACGTCATTTAAATCACAATTTCTCTAGGCTAGCATCGTTTATTCCGATCTTCGCATATTTTTTTTATTATGTCTCACATTGTCTTACACTTCCTTCATTATTATGTGATGCAATCAAGCAAAATCAGTTGGGACTCGGAAATATCAAATTTTCAGTTTTTTATAGATTAGTAAAAAGCATTTACAAAGCTGCATTTTGCAGAAAACCCCATTGAAACTGAATAACCAGTTCCAAAGATATGACCAATTAAAGAGCTTCCAAAACAAAAGAAATCAAAAGAATATAATTCCTTTGTTTGGCTATATCTCAAAATCAATATTTCCGAGTTCCGACTGATTTTGTTTGATAGCATCACATATATTTAGCCACACATGTTTCAATTTTATACAAGAAAATGCTTTAATCGTTCGTTTGTATTCAATGGTATCAGTATTTTTAACATGGGTATCTTTATAATAAAGTCTAATATTTGTGTTATTTTCAACGAAACGCGATGAATGTGCATAGCGCATGTGCCATAGGCAAGTTGCTATCTTCTGAAGATATGATTTTGTCAAAATACGAATAAAAGTTTGACAGTCTGTTTTATTTTTCTTCTATTGGGAGATAAACATAGAAATGGTATTATGAGATACATAAAAATGTATAAATCCTTGAAATGTTATTTTGCTATTGTCATTTTAAATTTAAAAAAATGTCATTAAATTATTTCCATAGGCCTATAATGATTCAAGAACATTAGAGGAATGTTTATATATAAAACAATATACTATCCTATGGGGCTTAATCGGTGAAGACAATTCAAAGTTAATCAAAATGTCATAACATGATAAATTAATGTCCAGAAACTTCACCCAGCCAGACGGGCAAGGACCGTAAGGTGAACATGATGAATGCCTTCCAAATGTTTTGCTAAATTCTTTTCATATGGTGTACTGATGTAGCTGTAAAAATAATTTATGAGAAAATTATATAAAAATTAATTTTGATTTCACCGCGTGGGCACAGAGAGAGGATGCACAAGGGAACGCGTTTTGTGGGGAATATTTTGGAGGTATTGGCGAAATATTGCAAGAAATGCAACTTTAACTTCTGAAAAAACACACACCCCAAAACCAAAACAAAATAAAACAGGAAAAACAAACATAATCATTATTCCATGCTTTTCATCTGCGTATACGCATATATTCTTATGTAAAAAGTGGGTAGGCCCTAACCAAACCATGCTAACTATGAGTATGATGACCGCCGGTATTTTTGTGTCTTTTGTTTTTTGATCCTTTCCTATACATTTCCCATATGGAACCTTTGCCTACCAACCCACCCCCCACCCCACCCACCCCCAATAAGTTGACTATGCGTCAATAAAGGATCGGTATTATTGCACCGCCTGGCAGTTATTTCAGGCCCATATCTCGATTGTGAAAGTTAGGCCACTGGTTATGGGAGATAATGTAAATATTTTGCATTTTAGCCTAAATAAATAATACAAAAATCTTGTCATTTTTAGTGTATATTTTGAAAACTAAGCACAGTAATATGAGTTTGGTTCAAGCAACATTCAGCATATAAACTGCAATTTTCAGCATTGTATTTTAAACCGTCATTTAGCAATTTGTTAAAAACTGGTTAATATGTACAACAACATCCAAAATTTAGGTTTAAAAAGACAAAACAACCGACGTTTCAGGAGCATGACATCCCTTTTACAAGGTAAAAATCTGCAAAAGATTAAAATTTGTTAGAAAAAAAGGAAAGGAAGGAAGAATGAAAACCAATATAAATAAATACATTAAAATATTAAATGAGAGCGATCGTTCTTTCGTTATCTGTTGGTGAACTTCCGAAATTAATCTTAAATTAATAATTAATAATTAATTAATTAAAAGTCTTTAGAATTTAATTAAATGAAATTATTTCAACATGAAAAAGAAACAAAGCACCAGTGTAATAAATTACCATCATACGACTTTTTTGTGGAAAATGCTATTTAGATTTATTTTCAGTCTGTTTCCATGCCCACAACGCATCCAATCTCCTCTCTGGACCAGACGCATCTCTTTTTAAAGGGATTTTTATTGTAGTTGCAATTCCTACTCCCACTAATTCATTACATTGAAATTTATTTTGCATTTACTGTCTGTTCAAATTTAGCTATTTATTTGCGTTTAATAAATCAGGCTCTGCATAATTTTCGTAATTAATTTTGAAAAGTCAAGAAAACCGATATCATCGTGGCAAAATGCATAGTAAAATTGGTACGCTTTATATTTATTTACAACAACAACAACAACAACAACAACAACAACAACAACAGCAACAGCAGCATCAACAACAACAACAACAACAACAACAACAACAACTAGAGATAATTTGCGCTCACAGAGCGCAGACAATCGCAAGGCATGTATTAAACCCTTTAATGACCTTTTGACCTGACCTTTGTTTCCCGAGGTTTTCACTTACAGAAAGTGAAATTACGGTATACGATTTGACCCCAGATAACATTTGACCTGACCCCTGCAAAGTGTTCCAACATATTCCCCCTGATCATTAAGTTTGTTGTCACCGAGTTTGGGCCTTGTACCCCTTACAGATGTCCAAAAAATGCATTTCTAAAATTTGACCTCTGCATGACCTTTGACCTGACTCCTGCAAAATGTTCCCCTGGTCATGAGATTTGTTGTCACTGAGTTTGAGCACCATACCCCTTACAGATGTCCAGAAAAGGAAATTATAAGATTTGACCTTAGATAACCTTTGACCTGACCCCTGCAAAGTGTTCCAAAATATTCCCCTGGTCATTAAGTTTGTTGTCACAGAGTTTGAGTCCTGTACCCCTTACAGATGTACAGAAAATGCACTTCTAAAATTTGACCTCTGCATGACCTTTGACCTGACCCCTGTAAAATGTTCCTCTGGTCATGAGATTTGTTGTCACCGAATTTGAGACCCATACCCCTTACAAATGTTGAGATATTGCAATTGTAAGATTTTACCCCCTTAATGACCTTTGACCCCAATTCTTTGTACAACTTTTAGACACTGGCTAAAGGCAATGCAGGTATGCAAGTGACGACATTGTGTTATGTAATTTGTGGAAGAAGAAGCATTTTCAGTGAAAATCTCATTTTGGCCATAATGACCTTTGGATGACCTTTGATCCCGAGTTGGTCATGTAACATTTGTGCCCCCACCCAATGGTCCTTGTGACCAAATATGGTCACATTGGCCTAAAGCATATGGCTACGATGGCTCGTTAAAAGTTTGACAGAAGAAAGAAAGAAAGAAAGAAAGAAAGAAAGAAGAACTGACCAAAAACAGAACACTCGCAAATTGGAAATTTGCGATTGTAAACAACAACAACAACAACAACAACAACAGCAACAATATTCGCATCTCTATAATTGGTTCCCCTATGTGTAACAATTAGCACACGCATGATATTTGTTCGCATGCCTGAGACAAAGATACCAAACCAGATATAACCTGGTTTGGTATAAAATATAAACATATTTTATAAGATCTGGATGTGCTCTAATTATTGAGATACATTTCGTCGCTATGGACCCATGTTGCACTAGATATAGCAGATCAGGTAGGCTTACAGTAAACTAAAATGGGAGAAATGCATTATGGGAAGTGTAAGATAATACCAAACGTCTGTAGGCAAGAGCGTAGGCCTACCATAAGCCTAAAATTAATGCTTTCCAGACATAGGCCTAGACGAATTAGGCTTTAAAATTAGAATTTATTACTGGTACTATTGTTAACCCGTGTATAAGTTCGATGGCGTCCTATAATAGAAAGTCCTTTCACATTTATATTTGGAGGGGGAGGGAGAGAGGGAGGAGGGAGGGAGGGAGGAAGGGAAGGAGGGAGTGAGTCAGCCTCCAAACCAAATAGAACATCATCGAACTCTTGAATGGTTCCATAACATCGATACACTATAGATTATTAATTAGTTGAAGGTATGTCATCCCTCTCGCCTCGGGTCACCAAGCTTCACCAGTCCATGAAAATCAAGTTCAACCACCAAGTTCAAAGACAAACTTATGTCATGGGAATGACTCAGGGTAGCTTGGGGGTATTAAGGTGGATCGTAGCCATAGTTCCCAGTTTTAACCATTTAACTAAAAATACAATGCAGCGCAGGTTTGCTTCTTAAACATTGATCTTAGGAAATTGTCAAGGAAGTTGATAATCGTATTTATTTTTCAATAGGTTTGGTGGTTCTTGAGTTAAAACCAAAATATTATACCAAAACGATAATGTCCACTCCTGAGAAACCGTTTGAAGCAGTTCCGTTTTGAGACTCATCCTCAGTAAGACACATTACACACGGGGGGGGTGGGGGGGGGGGCACATCAAAAACTTTTGGTGGGTGTGTTCCCCCGGAATTTTGAGGTGGTGGGTCTTTGGGAGCTGACAGCGAACCGGTAAAAGGGGGTCTTTTGGAGTTTTCTTGGCTTTTTGGTTGAAAATCGCCTGAAAAAAACCCAGAAATATGAGGAATGAGTAATTTTGGGGTCTTATAGAGCTGAAATTATCTATTTTGGTCAAATACAGGGTCTTTCGGAGCTGCAAAATCCAAAAAGGGGGGTCTTTCCGGGGGAGCACACCCGTATGGTCATTTGTGTTGAGTGCCCCCCCCGGGATTACACAAAGTCACGTCACTATAATACAAAACATTTCCAAATTTAAGACATGAAGTCGTACAAGACACGTCTAAAATGTACAAGACATGTCTTGATTTTGTGTCTTCTTGTTAGACATGTCTTGCTAGAAGACATGTCTTAAGTATCCCATCAAACACAGTTGTTTTTAAAACGCTATAAACGTGGTTAATAATAATATACGTGTTCTATTTTTTTTGTCATTCTCAAAATATTAAATATTTGAAAAACAGTGACTTTTTTTTTCGAAGGAAGAGTCTAATTTAAATACTTTCTGTAAAACGTTTGGTGTTTCCTGGGATACCTTTGAAACGTTTTCGACAAGTATTTTGCCCGACTTTGCAGTTGTGTTAGGGATGGGGTACAAATCTGATTAAAATTTGGTAGGCATACCTGGGGATATTGTCGTCAGATTAAGGGCTGGGGTATGAACGTTTGGACAGTATTTATTTTGGGACATTAGAGCACATCAGACATATCGAATTGCATTCTGAATACGAAGAATGTCATTCTGATATCAAATAATTTTGGTTTTTGAAATTCGCAATTTAATACACATTTTATGGCAAATCATTAAAATTGATATTTTTGATATTTAACAGTACTCGAAGTAAACTTTATATGAAATGCCGACGATCAATTGAAAATTTTGACCTTTCGTATTGAAGATATGGATTTTTCCCCAAAACACACAAAAAAATTAGGTCGTTTTGGGAAAAAAATCTATATCTTCAATATGAAAGGTCAAAATTTTCAATTGACCGTCGGCTTTTCCTCCCAGCTACATACACTTTAAGAATATATCATTAGATTTATATAATTTACTTCGAGGACTGTTATATATCAAAAATTTGAAAAATATCAAATTTTTATAATTTGTCATAAAATTTGTATTATATTGTGATTTTCAAAAATGAAAATTATTTGATATCAGAAAGACATGCTTCGTATTCAGAATGCAATTCGAGGTCTGAGGTGCTCTCATGTCCCACAAAAAATACTGTCGAAACGCAATAAACGCTCATTTTAGATCCCTTAAGAGTTAGACAAATAGTGCAGCTGGTACAAGCTGTATCAAAATGATTGGTACCCATCAGTTTTCAGGAAATTCAACATAAGATCCAAATAATTTGCAGATTAATTGTATAACAAGTCATAAACTATAGGCCTACATTCTCAGTAGACATTTTGAGCGTATTGGAAGAGGCAGGCTTTTCAATAAAAATCAAAATTGATGGGTACCAATAAGTTTGATAGAGTCTGTAGCTCGTGCGGTAGCGGACACATATATTTTTAGGCACTTGTAATAATTATTTGCAAAAAAGTTTGCAATACAAACAAACAAACAAACAAACAAACAAACAAACAAACAAACAAACAAACAAACAAACAAACAGATAAAGGAGCAAACAGTTTGAACATTATAATACCCAATTTGCAGGGTGAATCAAAATGATTAGTAGGCCTATAATTATAGCCAAACTTTTTTTACTATAATTTTTTTATCCTGGATATACACTGTGATTTTTTCCTTCATTTAAATTTAGAAATTAATTAGCCTAGATGTCAATCAAAAGATATGGCTACTTTAATATAATTACCCATTTTCATGTTTTATATCACTTTTGGCTTACCTATTAGGATATAGGCCCTATCGGTGGCGTAGCGTGGGTCATCACATTGGGGGAACCGACCATGAATTGATTGGGGGGCTTCAGATCGATTGGGCCCCCCGTGCGGCCGTGCCCCTATAATGCTACGCCACTAGGCCCTATACATAATGTATAAACAATACTGGTCCAGAACAACTTTCAATACTCTAGGAATTATTTCATTTCTATACTGGTGATTAATCAATTATTTATATTCAAAAGAATATGGTATCACTTTCATAATTTTAAAATAAAATATGCACATGAATGCAATAAAGTGTGCAACTTTTTTGGGCGTCTTTTTGAAAATGATCTGAAATGATCTTGTTTTTGCAAATTAAAAGAGGTTAAAATTATTAGACAATATACCAGTTTAGGTTAGTATTATTTTTAAATAGTCAAATATTGCTATTAAGTATTTTCAGGATTTTTGGGTATATATCTTTTCGACTCACTCTGTATTGTAGTTCATTTACGAAGTTTCATAATATGTTTATGATACTGAATAATAATAATATAAACCATCTTTTATTTTACTACTATTATCAATATTTTCAAGTTCATTTACCTCCGGTCCCCGAAGTATAATTTCTGGCTATCGCCGAGAGATTTCATTAGTTCAACTTGGCGGTGATCGCAGCAATGCACACTTCTGATTGGTTGTTTGGAAATCAAGGTCGTGTTGTTTAAGGTTCACTGTTAAGCTGAATTTATACTACATCGCTGAGCGAGAGCGATTGGGTTTTGAGGTGGAGTGCTTTTTGTTGCGTTGGGAAAAGCGCGCTGCCTCATTGGTCAAATACCAATCGCTCGTCGCCCAGCGATGGAGTATAAATTCAGCTTTAGGCCTATACGCGAAGACCGGGGCAATGACTTGCATGACATTTCATGACATTGAACGGTTGGCCGAACATTATTGGGGGTACAAATAGGCCTATAATTTGATTCTTTTAATATCTTAATAATATAGGCCTATACGTGTGGTGCGATTAATAGTTATGAGGGAGTGGGGGGCATTTTGGTCAACCAAAGGGGAGAGGAAGCAAAGTGTTTGAACGCAACGAGGCTCCCTTTACTATGATCTTAGAAGAATAAACAATATATTATACAATAAACTTCAAAGTGAGTTGAAAAGTATTTGCCCATGAGGCTAGCCCATGATCCCCGAGAGGCTATAGGCTAGACGCCATACCCCAGGTTCACCCCATACTTACGGTATATAACATTATGTTATAATATTTTGGTCACTTTTTAAGACATTGATAACCTTCATTTTCTGGCAATTTTATGCAATGTCTTGAAAATGTTACGAAAACATTTTGGTCCGATTTCTCAAAGCTTGGCTATAGTGGTCAGGCTTCCTAAGCCCTACAGTACCAAGTGGATCCATGTTATTTCTAGGTGATCATGGTGATGTACGATGTGAAATTGTAAGCACTGGTATAGGCCTATATCTAATTGGGCTTAAGTCTGATTGCTTATGAAGCCTGACCACTAGCTTCGAGAAACCGGCCTTTTGTGTTTAAGAAGGATCATAGTCTCCTTCACTATCTGTGCTAGGATGCACCTGGCTTGAATACTTTTTATTAGAAGTAGTTCGGGATGTTCAGAGTAGTTCGGGATGTAAGAGGGGTTACTTCGCACCCCTCGGATTTAACGACACCTATTTTTTTGTGAGTGCTAAGGGTGTCTATCACCAGATTTGACGTGCTCCCAAAATTAAAAAGTGACCCTAAGTGCATATAGGGCCAATCAAAGATCAACACAGGGATCAAATTTCAAAATATCAAATATTCAGAAAAGGTATAGTTTGACCTACCTACGACATACCGTTCTTGAGTTATAAGCAAAAATGTCAAAACTGTGGGTAGGTAGTTCAGCATGTTAAGTTGCCCATCTTAAATTCTCAATTAAAGGTACTCTTTGGATTTTTTATTCAGGTATCTATCAACGTATGCCGTTTCAGTTGCTACCAGCTATCAAGTTAGAGACACAACGGCTTGTGGACCGTTTGATTGGTTTGTGTGTACGATCTATCGGTAAGTTTTACTGTAAGTACATATCATTAGATTAATTAAGTTTACTTCGAAGACTGTAAAATACCAACAAAAAAAAAATTTGAAATCAGAAGGACATTCCTCGTATTCAGAATGTAATGTCGGATGTGCTCTCATGTCCCAGAAAAGATATCATCCAAACGTTGCTATCCGAGCCCTTAAAATGTTTTTGTACTCAACATTATTCATGTTCATGAATAGGTCATTAATAGTGTTACAAAATTAGGATTAATGCTCTGTGTGCCAGCCATAGCTATCTTATAAGAACCACTGAACCCAATAGGCCTACTAGGTGCACAAGGGCTAAGTGTTAATCGAATAACACTTTTGTAACACTTAAACACATAAAACAGAATTGGAGACGTTGCTAGCAATAACACTAAAAACACGTTGACAGGAGTATTTCAACAAAAATATTAATGCCGTAACATGTTTATATCAGCAATATTATCATGTTGGAGCATTAAAACATGTTGGAGCGTAAACGTGTTAGAGTGGTAAAAATGTTCATGTAAACGCGACGACAAGTTTCCCAAAATATTTTAAAAATTCAAAAATTTCATAATTGTAAATTTTCATGACCATATTTGGAATCAGCATGAAAAATGCATTAAAATGAGTACAAACAAGCATAGTATTGGTTCAGTGGTTCTTACGATAGCTCTTGATATTTCGACAAAATATCTCAAAACTGGGACTTTTTATGTTGAAGCTTATGGCAAGCACGCAGAGCATTGCCCATTCCTTTTGCATTTTATCATTCTCCCTATAATTTCTTTGTTTCCTTAGAACTAATTACCGTATAGGATATGTGCAACAATCGCGGGTAAATAACCGTACAGACTTGGGATGCTGCGACCAATGGTCTCTTAATCCAACAACACAGCAATGTGACATTCGTAAGTAACAATGTGGTAACTTGTAACTTGAAGTAAGTCTTTGTCAAGTCCGTGTTGGTGAATGTCCATGTGACATTCGTAAGTAACAATGTGGTAACTTGTAATTTGAAGTGAGTTTTTGTCCAGTCCGTGTTGGTGAATGTCCATGTGACATTCGTAAGTAACAATGTGGTAACTTGTAACTTGTAGTAAGTCTTTGTCAAGTTCGTGTTGGTGAATGTCCATGCGACATTCGTAAGTAACAGTGTGATAACTTGTAATTTGAAGTAAGTTTTTGTCAAGTCCGTGTTGATGAATGTCTATTTTTAATGTTGTATTGTTGTACTTGATTGTAGCGTTATAAAAAATAAAATAAATTGAGTATTGATAGAAACGATATAACTTTGATTGTGTATTTTTGGCGTGGTATATTAGGCCTATCTCTAAACTTAAAATAGTGAAATTTAACTTATGTACATGTATATAGCTTTTACTATCCTTGTCAAAAGTTGTCATAAACATTATACATGAAGTCATGATAATCCTTGCGATCACGGTATTAGCGCCAATCCGGCATAAAATGGGGTGGGGGGGGTCGACCTGATGGTCAAAAAGTGGCTGAAAAGAACAAAAAGCCAAAAGGTGGGGGGACATGGCCCCCCCGGGATTGACACCCAAGGATCACCGCTGTTGACTGTATGATAAAACAATACAAAAAGTGAAAAGTGGACCTTCTTTTTAATGTAGACCTTTCTTCATGTTCTTGACCAAAAAAGAAGAAGCATAAAACCTGATTTTTTGGCTCGTTACGCTCACAAATTGGATATTTTGGACTTTTGCAAGGGGGGGGGTGCAGCCGCTCATGCTCTGCCGCATAGATCCCCGGAGGATCAGGCACTGTATGTGAGTTGCCGCGATATTTCGCGCGATTCGATTTGAGTTGACAAAATACCGATTTTGGATGTATGTAGCCTACTGCAAGAGGGCGTAGTTCAGTTTAAATTTCATACATGAAGCTACGTATGATGACGAAGTAACAAAACCTGAGGCAACTGGAGAGCTACAGTCATAAAATACCTTCGAACAGCAAAAGAGACTCGAGCACCGAAGGAAGCAAAATGCAGACAATTAAGTTGAGATGTGAATGAAATGAGTTGGTCAAGTTTACGTAAGTAAATGTGTGTGCGAAACATTGGGAGAGAAAGCTCTGGCAATTTGACAATCAATGAATTCACCTTTTCGGTAAATCCCATAAGCCTCTGTGAGTACACCTGAGACCTCGTCATTTGACGTCACGCCGATCTGCGCCGATGCGCACATCGTTTATCGAGCATCGTTATTGCGCATTGCAAATCGGCGTGACGTCAAATGACGAGTTCTCAGGTGTACTCATATACAAAGGCTTATGGGATTTACCGAAAATACGGTGTCTGATCTCCGCCAAACTCCCCCTTTTATAATTCATATCCCCAAATTTTTAGTTTTCCCCCTTTTTGCGAAATGCTTTCCCCCTTTTCAAATATTTCCCCCTTTTTAACTTTCCCCGTTTTCATATAGTTTCCCCCTTTTCGACTTACCCCTTTTCAAATAGTTTCCCCCTTTTTTAATTTTTCCCTTTTCAAATAGTTTCCCTTTTTCGACTTTCCCCTTTTCATATAGTTTCCCCTTTTCGAATCCCCTTTTCAAATAGTTTCCCCCTTTTTAATTTCCCTTTTCAAATATTTTCCCCGTTTTCGAATTACCCCTTTACAAATAATACCCTTTTTATTTTCACCCATTTTGTAAAATTAATAGTTCCCCTTTTTACAAATAATCCCTTTTAACTTTCCTCCGCTTTTCACAAATAGGTTCCCATTTTAAATAGTTTTTCCTTTTTAAATAATACTCCCTTTTTGTTTTTAATACTCCTTTTTGTTTGGGTACTCCCCGTTTTCCGTGCGTAGGCTTTACCAGTAAGCCTGGACCCTGGAGAGTACCGTGCACTCACTAGAGCTCATTTCGCTACATCCATTATTGGAAAGGCGTTCTACATGAATTTGGATACCAACGTAGGTAGATTATAGCCTGTTGTGCAAGCGCCGCTAAATTCAATGGGTTAGGGATCCGTCAACTTTTATGCACGTTTATAGAGGGGCTGTACAAAGAGCAAATCCGATTATGATATAAACCAAATGATGTTCAGAATGTTAAACGGGTGAAATGGCATGCATAAATATTTATGCTGGTCAAATTCATAGCAATGATGTTTGAAAGTCTGTGAAGAACTTGTCTATAAACAGGGATATGTCAGAGACAACAAACAACTGGCTGCCATTGTTACAGAAGCCTAGATGATAAGAATTGTTTGTGCTATATAATTATTCGAAAGTTTTTTTCTAAAGTTAGCACCAAAGTTTAAAACAAGCGGTCTTAACAGTGAAATGACAATAAAAGCATACATTTATAAAACGGGCCTGGACAAAATGGGCATTGCATATTTATGACAAGTGTGGCTGTATGATTTTATGCAACTTTATTTTTAAGCCAGTTCCGAGTAATTTTCTCTATTCTTTGTTTGTCAACAATCCCGTTAACAATAAAAATGTGCTTTCTAATCAAAGGCTCTATGGCGTATCCATATTCAATTGACCAGACAAATGAACCAGGGACTTCGGTCAGTGGTGCACGCCTCAAAAATCCGAAAAGAATTAGTAGGCCATATATGTTAGATGAAGAATTAAGTAGCAATTAAGAGGGTACCGGTACTACACCCCTGCCCAATTTTGTGCCTATTTTTGCATTTTTCTCAAAAATTATGGCGCATTGGGGACAAGTAAGATATGTATATTATAGGGGCAAGGACTACAACTACTGCACTGGAAATTTTATTTCAGCACATCCAACAGTTGTGGAGTTACAGTCAAAAATGAGGGAAAACCAATATTTGATCAATAAATCAATAACTACTTGCTTTGTGTTGCTGTATTTTCAGTATCAGTAGTTGTAGTCCTTGCCCCTATAATATACATATCTTACTTTACACCAATGTGCTATAATTTTTGAGAAAATTGCAAAAATAGGCGCAAAATTGGACAGGGGTGTAGTACTCCCCCGGGAGTACCCCCTTAAGCCTAGTCTTTTTTTAAAGTCGAGACAAGTCCAAAATAATAACGATTAATAAGCCAATCTAATTGATTCGAATTCCAATCTCCTGGCCTTTTCCTGGGTCTTTATTTAGTTGCATGATATAATTTAGATTATGATTTTTCTTAAATGTAGATCTATATCCTATAGAATTCATAAATTACATAATAAGTATCATTTTATTCATTTTATTTAGCTCAAGAATTTGTATCAGACAATCACGTGCTTTCAACGTGTAGGCCGGACCTATTTCAATATCGAAGTACATGGGACGTGAATGCACGGTACTATAGATGGTCCGTGCCTACGCATCGTGAAAAAGGGAATAAAAAAAAGGAGTAAAAAAAAGGGAATAAAAAATAAGGGAGAAACTATTTTAACGGGGGAAAAATCTGTAAAATGGTATTATGTAAAAGGTGAAAAGAAAATTCGAAAAGGGGGAAACTATATGAAAAAACTATATGAAAAAAAGGGGGATACTATATGAAAAGGGGGAAATTCGAAAAGGGGAACTATATGAAAAGGGGAAATTCGAAAAGGGGGAAACTATATGAAAAGGGGAAATTGAAAAGGGAAACTATATGAAAAGGGGAAATTCGAAAAGGGGGAAACTATATGAAAAGGGGGAAATTCGAAAATGGGGAAACTATATGAAAAGGGGGAAATTCGAAAAGGGGGAACTATTTGAAAAGGGGGAAAGTCGAAAAGGGGGAACTATTTGAAAAGGGGGAAAGTCGAAAAGGGGGAACTATTTGAAAAGGGGGGAAAGTTAAAAGGGGAAATATTTGAAAAAGGGGAAAGCAGTTTCGCAAAAAGGGGGAAAACTGAAAATTTGGGGAGATGAATTATAAAAGGGGGAGTTTGGCGGAGATCAGACACCGTACGAAAAGGTTAATCGAGTGTAAAGTCAATTTTGGACCAGCGTGCTCTACTACAAGAGAAATCCGAGTAAACAGGCCTACAAAAGAAAGAGAGTGAGGATAAAAGACGGACCGAGCAATGCACACCGACATCGCCCGGTTAATAATTACACTATACAGCAAGAGACACTGAAATGAATACACGGGATCGATACACGTGGATGTGCTATGCACGATTGATATTCAGACGATAAATCTTTGGATACTGGGTTTGAAAATGATGAATATCTCCTGTAAATGGTTTCGTATAAAGAAACCAGATGTAGTTCCTTGCACTTGAATATATATTTCTAACAGATATGATAGTCGTTAGTTTGCGCTTTGAGATACTAGCTTGCGTCTTGAGTCAAAAACTGACAATAATTTTGATTTATATGTGCCGAATTATATAGCGCAGTGTGTAGGCCAATCGTGAAGGTAGTCTAAAACCATATGACCTATGGTGTACCATGCTCGACTAACACACAGCGAGGACAGTAACCGGGCTAATCGGGGCTATTGTCAGCAGCCTTAGTCAGATGTCCTTCGGCCCATGATACGACACAAAACTATTAAACAGGTCGATATGAAATGGCTATGCGTGGCGGTGGATTCAACCTACCATGGCGATTTCTGCCATGAAGATATCGGGGCGATGTCACTGTGCAATGTGAATATGAGGATAAGATATGGACAGAGCAATGCGACTAGTAGACAAGTGGCGTACCCTTTTTTTTGGGGGGGGGGACTGCATTAATGACTAAAAATTTGACAACAAATTGACAAATGGGGACGAAAACTGTCCCCCCTCACACTAAAAGCTGGCTACGCTGCTGTGAGAGACAGACAGACGGGTGGGGGTGAGTGTCAAACGTGTGTACATAGAGAGAGAGAGAAAGAGACAGAAATAGAGAGAGGGAGGGAGTGGGGAATAGAAAGGGGACTAGAAGGCTATATATTTGTACACAAATACGGCTATACCTGCATGTTATCAGTTTACACAAACTTACAGTCCTTATTTGCTGAAGACTTAGGTTGCTGTTGTCAGTCTCAATTCACAGTGAAGCTATGCAATTTGATGGATTGAAATTCACAATACGCAACTTGATTAGGGGAAAGCTATTCCAGAGGGAGTGTGTAAATTAAATGGAACAGCCATTTCAGAGGGAGTATGCAAATCAAATGGAACAGCTATTTTGGGACCATTTCAGAGAGAGTATGTAAATTAAATGGAACAGCCAAAGGTATGTAATTTAAATGGAACAGTCTTAACGCTTCACACATAGTATTTCCAATCACCATATATAATTATTATAATACGCTATTGAAATTCACAATATGCAATTTGATTAGGGGAAAGCTATTCCAGAGGGAGTGTGTAAATTGAATGGAACAGCTATTTCAGAGGAAGTATGTAAATCAAATGGAACAGCTATTTTGGGACCATTTCAGAGAGAGTATGTAAATTAAATGGAACAGCCAAAGGTATGTAATTTAAATGGAACAGTCTTAACGCTTCACACATAGTATTTCCAATCACCATATATAATTATTATAATACGCTATTGAAATTCACAATATGCAATTTGATTAGGGAAAGCTATTCCAGAGGGAGTATGTAAATTAAATGGAACAGCCATTTCAGAGGGAGTATGTAAATTAAATGGAACAGCCTATTTTGTGGCCGTTCCAGAGGAGTATGTAAATTAAATAGAACAGCCAATGGGTATGTAATTTAACTGGAACAGCCGGAACGTTTATGTTATCTATATTATAATTACGCTATTGTCTGTGAATCTGTTTAGTCCTACGTGTATGGGGTGGGATGGGATGGGTGTTATTAACAATATAATTCTCAGGTGCAATCTGTGTACAAACTCTGAGCCCTGAAGCTGCTTTATTTGATGATAAACGGACGGCCCTTTTTTAACATTTGGGGCCCTGGGGCCCATAATATTTGACTTATGAGGCTCATGTACATATGTTGAAGTATAATTCTCAAGTGCTATCAGTAGACTCAAGTTGGGCACTGTAGCTGCTTTATTTACTGAGTAACGGCTGGCCCTATGTTTTAGCGTTTTGGGCCCTGGGGCCAATGGTGTGACATATGGGGCTCATATGTACATATAACAATATAATTCTCAGGTGTAATCTGTGTACAAACTCTGAGCTCTAAAGTTGCTTTATTTGATGAAAAACGGCCGGACCTTTGCTTTAACATTTGGGGCCCGGGGCCCATAATATTTGACTTATGGGGCTCATGTGCGTATGTTGAAATATGATTCTCAAGTGCTATCAGCAGACTCAAGCTGGACATTGTAGCTGATTTCTTTATTGAATAACGACCGGCCCTATGTTTTAGCTTTTGGGGCCCTGGGGCCCATATTATGTGACGCATGGGGTCTCATATATACATATGACAATATAATGCTAAAGACCTATTAGTGTACCAAATCTGAACCCTGAAGCTCCTTTATTTGCTGAGAAACGACCGGCCCTTTGTTTTAACATTTGGGCCTCTGGGGCCCCTAGACTTAATTAAACATCTGGGGCCAAAATGGGCAAAAGGCAATTTTCAACTTAGGGCCCATACATGTGCCACATATGAGCTCTAGTGCCCTTGTAGTTTTATAGCTAGCCTTGTGAATCTGTTGCCCCTTATTTTAACATTTGGGGCCCTGGGGCCCATAATATATGACATGTGGGCTCATGTATACTTGTATATATAGAGTACCACTGGGGCTATCATTGTACCAACTCAGGGCCCTGAGGCTGCTTCATTTGATGAGAAACGGCATGCTTTGTATTTTTTACATTTGGGTCCCTGGGGCCCGTGACCTTTGACCTCTGGGGCCAAGATGGGCAAAGGATAAATCTACGGGGTAGGGCCCATAAGTGTGCCACATATGGGCCCTGTGGCCCTTGTAGTTTTAGCGCTAGCCTTGACAGAATGATGTGTTTGATGGAGGAGGAAAAGGAAAAGGAGAAGGAGAAGGAGAAGAAACCATAGAATGGCAATATACCCGTTCATGCTTCGCATGCGGGTATAAATAGTGCGAGAATGCCCGAGAGAATGAAGCATAACTCAAGAAGAGCGGCGAAATAAGATATACCAATGATATGATGGATACCATTGGGCTATTCCAGAAAATAGATGCACACCCCCTATCGAGGAGTTCGGATATCCGTACTTTTTGTCCAATCGTGACTGCTGGAAATCCAGACTTTTAAAGTGTCCAAAGGTAAAAAAATCCGGCAGAAAAATAGTTCAAAATCAGAAATCCTCAATCTGAGAGCTCATTTTGGACATTTCCGTTATTTTTCCTTCATTTAATTAGATTTCCAAGCTTTTTCAAGTGACATTGGCAACTGGAATTCCAGTCGTTTTCAGAAAGCAGACTTGGAAATCCGGACATTTCTTTGATTGAACATTTACTCCTCTATAGGGGGTGTGCATTTATTTTCAGGAATAGCCCATTATGTATTTTACTGGTTGAAACAACATATTATAAATAATAACATAATGAAATATTTTTTATGAATCTTTTTGAAGCGGTATGCAATCCAACATGCATCGCAGACCAAGGAGTATGTACATCTCCCAACAACTGTACCTGTAATCCAGGATTCAGAGGCCCTCGATGTGAACACCGTTGCTCAACGGGTACCTTTGGTCTTGGCTGTGCTTCGACGTGTAACTGCTCCAATAATGCTATCTGTGATGCTATCACAGGACAATGCCAGTGTACAAGGGGGTAAGTATAGGCACAAAAAAAATTGTTGGGTTTAAATAGAGTAATTAGTGGATTTTTAGCGGGTTCGACGTCGGACAAGTTTAGAACTGTCAAGTTTTCGTCAGGAGTAGCTCTGACTTCTTCAGGACAACGTACCTAGGAATGAGACATGTAGACCGCCCCTTGCCTACTGATGACTCCGAAAAGAGCCGTTCACTGAAGACTGCCCCTGGTCAACAGAGAACAAGCAGATCTCGCCTATCTGCTAATTTTAAAGGTTTTTCTGGGTCTGAAAAGAGCCGTTCACTGAAGACTGCTCCTTGTCTACAGAAAACAAGCAGACCTCGCCTATCTGCTAATTTTAAAGGTTTGGTGGCTCTGTAAAGAGCCGTTCACTGCATGAAATAATTGTTCCCCTGATATTTTTTTGCGTTAATTACCAAATCATTTATTATCAAGCTAAATTCTGTCGGGGAAGTAGTCAAATTTTGACCAATTCGATCTTAAAAGATGTTCAACTCATTTTGGTTGTGTTGCATTGAGTAATTTAATTTGGTTGATTGAACAACGTTGGTACTGTGTTATAGTTGAATTCCATCAACTAGAAGTTGTTTGCGTTCCCTGTACTGTTGAATTATAACAACTTTATACAGCTAAGTAATTGGCTAAATTAGTTAAGTTGGCAAACCAGAAAAGTAAAGGCAATATGTCACCTTAAATAATTTAAGCTATACCAAAAAAATTGTTGGCATTATTAATCATCCCGACTTGTTGAGCTTTTTTGACTTGTTGGTACAACATTTATAAGATTAGTAACGGCAACTATATATGGGCACTTTTAAGTTGGATGTGCTCATTTCATTTGAGTTGTGCTGACAAGCCAAAAAAACAGCCACTTCTATACGGCATACGGAGTCAAAAAAGGACGCCTGCGGCTTGCACATTGACAGTAATATCGAGAGTAACTTTATTGGGAAAGTTGCATTAGGCGCAGCGTATTATTTGGTCCAATAAAACTATCAGGCACCGATAGAAACCGATAGCACCACAGGCGTGTCACACGTACACCTGATGGATAACATTTGCGAATCAAAGGCTTCCTTACCATGCTTACAGGAAAATAAATTGACTCAAACTATTAATCTAGGGACCTACCATTATAATAATACTTTTTCATATGACCGTTCTCTCTATAGGTACATTGGAGATACATGCGAAGATGTCTGTCCAGTAGGATATTATGGGGATAGGTGTAGCAGTGAGTGTCTTTGTCGGAATGAAACCAGTACGTGTGACCACCGTAACGGGCTCTGTAGCTGTGATGCCGGATGGACGGGGGCGTTATGTGATATTCCATGTCGCGCCGGAACGTTTGGACAAGGTACCAAATTGATTATAGTCTATTTACCTTTCTCGAGACAGTGACCTCAAAGCGTACATGTCGTTGTTTTGCGTGCGTACCTACACACCGCCTTTAGCTTGCGTCTCTGTGTGCCAGTGTTTTAATTTAAAAAAGCGCGGTTTAATGCTGCGACCACTGAATTTCACACTGACGCCACCGACTCGAGGAAGGTAAAAGCTATAGTTGTTAAAAGATGTCGGGATTTCCATATACTGACTCTCACTGTATTACTACAAACCTTCCCATATACGAGGGGGTATCAAAAAGTTTTAGAAATCGCACAGAAGTGAAAGAGCTATATCAATGAAATTTTGTCAGGGCAATCACTGGTCCTTATGTACACTATGATGCAAAAATGGTCTCATAAGAATGTTTACTTTTTTTACAGGCGCTAGATGTCAGTACCTGCCTATGTAACCGTATAACCAGCAAAATGGAGAAAATTGAGGCATGTAGCATGATTAAGTTCCATTTTAAGGGTTACAGTGCCCAAAAAATCTGTGATGAAATAAAAATTCATTTTCCAAAAAGCAACAGTGACAATATCACAATCACCACCGATGATAACTTTCATTTCATCATCGATTTTCTAGGCACTGCAACCCTTCAAATGCAGGATCTTAATAACGCTGTTTGCCTCAATTTTCTCAATCTTGCAGTTTATGCGCAGTAACTGGGGCAGCAGGTTATTAGCATCTCGCGTCGCCTGTAAAAAAGTAAATATACTTATGAGACCATTTTTGCACCATAGTGTACATAAGGACCAGTGATTGCACTGACAAAATTTCATTGATATAGCTCTTTCACTTCTGGGCGATTTCTAAAACTTTTGATACCCTCGTACTGACTCTCACTGTATTACTACAAACCTTCCCATATATATTCTCCGTAGTTTGTTTGCTTGTTTTAAATGATCTTCCTGTAGGAACTCGACAACGATCACCTCCCTATCGCGCATGCTCTAATATTATACATAAACCTCGATTTGTATTGTGCCCAATATAAATAAATCAGCTGATAATTGAGAGTCATAATCATCAAGCTCAGAATGAACTTTTCAGAAACAAGATTAAGCATGCCTTCCATTTTGAATATTGAAGCCCCAATATATTCATCAATACATTTCTTTTAAAAGCTTATTTAAAACTTTTCTACAGGGTGTCGAGAAAACTGTACCTGTCAGAATGGTGCACACTGTGACCATGTCAATGGCACGTGTCGTTGTCAACCAGGATGGCTAGGTGACATCTGTGATACTCCATGTGACACGGGTTATTATGGTGACAATTGTGCGATGACGTGTCATTGTCTGAACGGAGGCGTATGTGATCCAGAAACAGGTAAAAGAAGGTCGTTGTGTATTTCCTTAAGAGAATAATTCATATACCGTAAAGGTTCGCCTAATGTCGCTATGAGCTCCCTTGACATAAGCGGAATTTTAAGCACAACCTAAAAGTGCCTTCCCGTAAAATTCCTTCCAGCAAATAAGGGTACGGAACCTTAATTCCAGATTTCAAAGGAGGAAGCTCTCTATTTGCACATACAATTTACCCCAAGGAAAAGGAGCCCAAGCGCGCCATTAGGCAAATTGGGTAAACTTAAGGCTACACGACGTATTGTTGGTCGAAGGAGGCAAACAAAAAATCAATTTTCATTATTAAAATCAATGTATTATTGAAAAAAAATATTGCAAAAGTTCATTCTACAAATCATATACTTTACGTGCTTGATTTGTTGTTGTTAATGAGTTATGTACGTTTTACAAAAGTGTTGTTGTTTCAGCCCTCTTTACAACATAACTCAAGAACCACATGACCTACAAAAGTATATCTGTGGATGACGTGATTTTTAATTAGCCTTTTTTGGGTAGATCCCAATAGACTATATACCCATGCACGCAGGTCCACCCAATTATCTTCAAAAGCACAAATTCATACTCAAGTATAATACTCATCTTCAAACTCCCTCCTCCAATCGGAAGTGACGAAAGGATCGAGTTTGTGCATGGTTACATCTCGTTTTCTTTTAAATATTTAGCGGATTTAGCAACAAAATGTACTGGAACTGTTCTCCTTCGGTTCCTTTGGTTTTCTTCGTGCTAGATGTAGAGGCTGAGTACATATACGTACATCAGAGGGATTTGTGACCGGGAGTTACCTGTTTAACAATAGAGCTTACGATTTCCGAACGTACGTATCATACGCCCGTGCATCTATTCGAAATCTCGCCACATGAGAGTGATTTTGATTAGATGCACGGGGCGTATGATACGTACGTTGGAAATCGCAAACTCTCTAAACTCTTTTGGGACACGATATTGATGCGCCAGGATCCTGCCTTGCAAACTTCACCCACTGTTTTCATTTATTTACTATAAACTGCAGGTGCCTGCCAGTGTAGCGCTGGGTGGCAAGGTCCAGTCTGCAACGATACCTGTTCTGCAGGCTTCTTCGGGGAAAATTGCCAATCTCGATGTCTATGTCTCAATGGTGCTGAGTGTGACCCTATTGACGGTAATTATTTCATTAGTATTAAATGATATGTGATAGCCAATAGTGTCCACCAGTTTAGTCAAAATGGAAGAAAATGGCTACCTCTATATTCGCTGTTTCGATGCCCATCAAAAGGAAACAGGATCGCAATACTTCTTACACGTAGGCCTATAGAGCGCCATACAAGGCATCGCATCTGGTGTTCCGATATAGCGCCCCTATTATACCCTGAAGATGTAATCAAGATGAGCGTAACTTGATAAAGTTTGCATAATGCTATCGTTTCCATCATTTAAGTAAAACCAAAGGCACTATGCAAATGTTCAGGAGTCATCGATACCCATCGGGGCATCGATAGCGCTATAGGACCAAACTGGACGTGATGCCTTATGTATTTCTATTTCTGTACAGCGTATTGAAATGACTCTCATACAACATGACTGTTTCAAAGCATACTTATTGTTAGAAGTGTTCTTCTTAAACACCATGGTAAAACTGAGCACATTTCCAGGGTAATGTTACCCATAAGATCAAGGACAGTAAATTTGCTATTTCTTACCACTGAAAAACTGAAAACAGGTTTACAGTCTACCTTAATAACAAGATGATTTTGGTTTCCGTTTGGAGTAGTTTTTAACTATCTTCACGTTCACCAGTTTAGCATGAAAAATGCATTAAAATGAGTACAAACAAGCCTGGTATTGGTTCAGTAGCTCTCAAGATAGCTCTTGATATTTTGAGAAAATTATTCAAAACTTGAATTTTTCCGTGGAAGCGCATGGCTAGCACGCAGATCATTAAGTATGTGTTTCGATTCAATATTTCTCTTACAGGATCCTGCGTGTGTACTACGGGCTGGCTAGGTGACCACTGCGATATGGCATGCCCCCCTGGAACCTGGGGACTAAACTGTCTCCAAACATGCTCGTGCGATAACAACGGAACATGCAATCACGCCACAGGACAATGTATCTGTCCCCCGGGTTATATGGGTGCTGGATGTAACGAAACATGTCCTGCAGGGACATTTGGAACCGACTGTAGGTACAATTGTACGTGTCAAAATGGCGGGAGCTGCGAGCCAATATTTGGACGGTGTGACTGCTTGGCGGGCTTCAGAGGTGTTAATTGTGAGCACACGTGTCCAGGTAAACTGACGGTATTCGGTAGCAAACTGTGTGTTCCACACTCCACTTTTTTTGACACTTGACACAGTAGACTCTAACTCTATCCCTACTGTTCTAACCTTATTGAAAGTCACAAGTGATCATGGTGATCCGGTCAGTGGCGTAGCATGGGCCATCCGATGGGGGGCACCGGGTCTGATGGGGGGGGGGGGAGGCACAAGCCGTTTTTCGGTCATTTTCCTATGGGATTTTTAAAAATTTCAGATCGATGGGGGGACGTGGCCCCGTGCCCCTATGACGCTACGCCACTAGATCCGGTCTTGTTGTAGATTGGCTCAAGGGATGTGCTATTCCATTTAAAATCCACACTACCCCTGTGGAAGATTTGGAAATATCTGCCACAGGGGTAGTATGAATTTCAAATGGAATTAACACATTAACAGCTCCATTTGAAACTCACTCTCCCTCAGAGGAAGATTCAGGTTGAATCTTACTCAGAGGGTGTATGAAATTTAAATGGAGTTGCCTAATCGTGCTCATTCCATTTGAAATTCATACTCCCCTGTGGCAGATATTTCCAAAATCTTCCACAGGGGTAGTGTGGATTTTAAATGGAACCATTATTGTGTCGAACTAGTGGAATGTCGATTAGGCAGCACGTTTTATCGAACGATGTTTATTATTAAATTAGTAAGAATTTTTATTAATTAGTAAAATAGGCCGTCCCTTTATTTATAATTAGTAAAATTCCTAACTAGTACAGATTGTTTTTCCAAAACCAATAAATTCGTGATGAAATGATGGTTAAATTCGCCAACTGACTTTTCATCCGTCTAGACCAGTCGGATTTCGTCAGAGTTGTCAAGCACCTATATATACAGCGAGAGCTTTACAACTTTGAAGAAATCCGACTGGTCTAGTCGGATCATCACGGATGAAACATCAGTTGGTGAGTTTAACAACCATTTCACCATATCTATTGATTTTGTAAAAACAATCTTTAATAGTTGAACAATAACACAACCGGGCCAATCTCTACAGTTGTAAAATTCCTGTTCAGTTCTTGTCTGACCATATTTAATATTATTTTGTCTCTTTACCTTTCATATAGAAGGAACATGGGGAGCTGGATGCAATAGGACATGTTTCTGCATGAACGGGGGCATGTGTAACGCTACAACGGGGGCATGTGCGTGTTCTCCAGGCTGGATCGGGCAGTATTGCGACATGAAGTGCCCTCCTATTCTATACGGCCACAGATGCATGCAGCGATGCCAATGTGAAAATAACGCAACGTGTGATCATGTGAATGGCACGTGCACTTGCACGAAAGGATGGCAATCAGAGCTTTGCAATATGCCATGTGATGATGGTTACTACGGCCCAGGTTGTGTAATGTTTTGTGGATGTCAGAATAATTCCGTATCGTGCGATCGCTTTAATGGATCGTGTCAATGTGGACCAGGGTTTGTTGGAACATTCTGCGAGCAACAATGTCCTCGTAAGTAATGCTGGTTTATACTACCATGCCGCTTGCCGCTAGGCGGCGTGGCGCACGCGCATTGCAGACAAACGGACACAATCAAGGATTGTCATTGGTTTATACGTCATGCCGCAGCGGCAAGCGGCAGGAAAGTCTGACAGGGGCATGGCCTTTGACCGCGCAAGTTCTTCTTGTATTTTAAACATGACAGAATGCAGCAGGTAGGAGTAAAAGCTTCATATTCTTCGCGCGTTTGATTTTGTTTAACCGGTTGGTTCGTGCAGATACAAACATGTGCCATGATGGGAACAGGTTTAAGCAAGTTGCTGAAACCGGGCTGAGAAGCCTATAAGCATGCTGCTGGTCTGTATAGAGGAAAAGGGAACACAATTGAAGGGAAAGATGAAGGAAAAGAAAGGCCACTCCCAATGAATCAAGCGAACAATTTGCTGTGCATGACAATAAGTTACCGAGGGGTGCAGACAGTCATATGACTATAATGATCATATTATTCCTGAAGTCTCGTGCTTATAGTACTTGAAGTCACCCAAAAGGCACCAATTAAAATATTTCAAAGTTACACTAGATCACTTCAAACGTTTTAATAATAATTTAAAAAAAAATGCTTCCTTTGGTAATAAGTGTTGGTAATTTTTTAATGAATTAACCAATTCTAGCAATTAATTTCAGCTTTACGTTACGGTGATGAATGTATGAACAACTGCAGCTGTGGAAATGAAGCTGATTGCGACCACATCACTGGTGAATGCACATGCCCACCAGGCTGGACAGGCGATTCCTGCACTGATTCTTGTCCAACGGGATTCTATGGCGAAGGGTGTCGAACTAATTGTACGTGTCAGAACGGGGCCGAGTGTGATCCTTTTACTGGTTTCTGCAATTGTTCCAGAGGCTGGCATGGTAGGTCGTGATATTTGTGGTCAAATAATCATTTTGTATACTGAAGCAACAACCGTTTATTTATCCCTGCAGCAACCACCCAGTTCATAGAGAGATATTGAGATCAGATGTAAAAATAGTATTACCGAAAAATGACATTTGAGTGACAACTGTAACGTTCGTGATCGTGAGGTGGTCAGCCACAGATTGAACAGCTTCGCGGTAAACTTGGGATTTGCTCTCGTAATTGTTGGACATCACCATCCGAAGAAACTGAGAAAGTTATTGGAAAGGATAAAAGAGTTAAACTGTAAACTAATTGTAAGCCTAGTCTGATGAAAGTATAGTTCCACGAATTTCACTTCAGCTCAGGCAAAAATTAACTCTCTCCACGCGAGTGCCGACTGCAGACGACAAGTTAAAAAACCAAATCAAAATTCAAAAATTTTAGAATAGTAAATGTTCATGACCATATTTAGAATCAGCATGAAAAATGCATTAAAATGAGTACAAACAAGCCTAGTATTGGTTCAGTGGTTCTTGAGATAGCACTTGATATTTTGAGAAATTGTTTCAAAACTTTGTATGTTGAAGCCTATGGCTAGCTAACACACATAGTATATGAAAACAACGTTCCTGATAGTCCTTTATTTCTTGCCGCAAACAGGTCTGTCATGTGAGATGCCATGTCGCCCAGGGTTTTACGGATTAAACTGCTTGGAACTTTGTACCTGTGGAAATGGTGGAACATGTGATCATGTGACTGGAGAATGTACATGCGCAGTTGGGTTCATTGGTTCAAATTGTTCACGTCAATGTGAAGGTAAGTCATCTCCAGGTTTTATTGTTTTTATTAGAAACTACCGAATATGTAAGTTGTATGGATATGTCGGGTATTTCGCTATTGGCTAATAACTTGTTGAGGCTTTCTTTAGATGATATTTACTTTGGTAGTGCCCCACTATCATGACTGTCCAAGTGTATGTACATGGCACGATTTAAACTTATATTTGCAAACACTTATGTTGGTTTCATACTTTCTGCCACTTGCCGCTGAGAGGTGTGACGCTTCATCATGCCGCGGCGCGGCACGGCGCTGAGCGGTAGCGGCATGACTATGAGAGCCAATGTTGCCGCTCAGCACCGCCAAAAATCGTATCTTGTTCTCATACGTCAGAGCGGTACCGCTCCCGAGTTGACTTGAACTCCTAGCGATCTGCCGCTTTGGTCACCGCTAGCGTTTCTGGCGCGACTGCGCAGTGAAGCAAAATCGTCGTCAAAGCGGCACGCGGCAGGAAAGTATGAAACCGGCATTACATGATTAATGGCGCCGTTATGAAATTCTCAAATATTGAGTGCAGCGTATACCTAACATTTCAAACTGTTTTCGTCAACACCCCAATAGGCAACATTCGAACACTTTTGCCATTCGCAGCACCAAATGAAAAGACGATCCTATCTCGCATCTTACACACAAAGCCAATCTACATAAATTATTCTGCCACACACGTATCTTTTTAAATTACAGAAAACACCTACGGGGCAAATTGCAGCAACCAGTGTCAGTGCGAAAACAACGCCCGATGCGATCACCGATCAGGCGCATGTTACTGCCCCTCGGGTTGGACCGGGACCGTTTGTGACGAAACTTGCCCAATGGGTTCCTTTGGCGTGAATTGTACACAGCAATGTCCTTGTGAGAATGGCGCTATGTGTGACTCTGTAAACGGCACGTGTAACTGTACGGCAGGATGGACTGGTACCAACTGCGATCAAAGCTGCCCTGACGGTAAGTTCAGTATACAAAGTACTAACCGTTGAAAGTTTAAGGGTTATATAATGCATTGCTTTATTAAGCTTGCAAACACCTACCACTGGATCCAAAGGTTGGCAGTGTTTTGCTCCTTATAGCACAATCTAAGGTGTAAGTTTAACTTGAGGTGGCTACTGCCGGTTTTCTATCATCTATTCATTAAATGACATTGCGTCCGGTACCTCCAGATCTCATAGGTATGTAAGTTGCATATTGAGTTCCAGTTTCCGATTTAACATTACCTGTATTATTATTTAATGGATGTCTAATCTACACATGCAATGTTGATGTGTAGTATGTTTTAGATATAAAATATATTCTATTTTTCTATTACTCCCAAAACGACATCTTATACATGTTAATTACCTACTAATCGATGCTGTTGAGCTAGCAACTGATCATATCATCTCTATGATATTCTCAGGACTGTATGGTTTACAATGCAGCCAAGCGTGCACATGTCAGAATGGCGCCGCGTGTGATCATATCACGGGCTCCTGTATTTGCACTCCCGGATATATGGGACCACTATGTTCCGCGCTTTGCACACCTGGATTCTACGGGCAAGACTGCAACAATGCATGCACCTGTCAGAACAATGGATGGTGTAATCATATCAGTGGACAATGCACGTGTCAAGCCGGTTGGCAGGGAGACATCTGTGCGGATGAGTGTGATGACGGATTTTACGGACTGCAGTGTAATTCGTCTTGCCGGTGTCAAAATGGCGCAGCGTGTCATCATATTTACGGTCTCTGTATGTGTGCGCCTGGTTGGATGGGAACTGTGTGCAACGAGACGTGCGATGAAGGGTTTTACGGTGTGAGCTGTGTACAGCAATGTACGTGCCAGAATGGAGCTGATTGTGATCACGTGACAGGTAGGCGAGATTTCTGCATATTGACGATTACCTGATAAATATAAACCATCCCTATATGAGTTCCTCGTGCGATTCGCCAAGCGCGAGTAGCAAATATGGTAAAAACAGCTTCACATTATCATCACCTTCACAAACATCGCCCTCTATAGTCAATATAATACAGTGGGGTGCAAACACAGACGGTTTATTGCTGTTTGCTATTCGTCAGTTTGCGTAAAATATGTCTGTTTTTCGTCAGGGTTGTATGTAAGCATGTTGATCGTATATAAGAACACGTTGGAAATTTGATACTTGAGTATCAACATACCTACATGAGTTTCGCTGACAGTGAATCGGCTATATTGCTCTCTTTTGTTCATGACCTCAGTGAAGTTTTTTAAATTAAACAAACAAACAAACAAAACAATTACAGAATGTGTAATATGAGCGGGATGTTGTAAATGATATCGCAGGTATCATAACTTAGTGCATGACAAACGAACTGCATGAACTAGAACGATTCATTAATTTTGATCCAAACTACAATTTTCAAATTTATTGGCAGACTCTCCCTCATTTTCACTCACTTTATCGTCACAGGTGACTGTACTTGTACCCCTGGTTGGAGCGGTAACCAATGTTCACAACCTTGTGAAGATAACACATACGGACAAGACTGTGCTCTCAATTGTAATTGTCAAAACGAAGCATCGTGTAATCACGTGAACGGTTCGTGCATATGTGCACCTGGATGGCAAGGGGACGTCTGTGATCAGCCTTGTTCCGAAGGTAACGTTGAAATCAAATGGACTGCTATACTACTCGTACTTTGTTTGGTGTGATGCTTTTTGCTTTTGTCATTTTTCATAAACAAAACTTTAATGTCCCTATTTTGGACTCCATAATACTTAATAGATATATCGCACTTAAGCCACATGTCCTTAATATAAGTTATGCTTCAAGAAGCCTTATGGGCAAGAAGGCTCGCGGTATTATTTTCTTTATTCGACGTAGAATATTTGATGCAAAGTGTCTTCGTTATTTAATGCATTCCAATTCTTTTTCCAGTCATGTTTAACTTGAACGATTGTTCGATAACATATTTCCATCAGACAGGCATTCAACATCAAATATAATTGATTTTCTGTCAACAAACATTCGTTAGAAGATAACAAATAATTGAAATAGATTGAATAACGGATACTTGATGAAAGAATATTCTACGTCGAATATTGGGAATATATATGACCCTTAAATGACCTGAACACCTTACCGTATTCGTTAATCTATTGATGAGAAACGAATAGTTCATGGATTATATTAAGTGCATATTATAAGCTGGAGAAACTTTTAGGATATCGTAATACTACGAGTGAATTTGGAAAGTTAATGTTAATAACTGGTGTTGGTGTAAAAAAACGCAAACTCTAATATATGAACTCTCTAACTGCAGGATATTATGGTAATGGGTGCAGTGAGCCCTGTGAGTGTCAACATGGAGCCGCGTGTAATCCTGTGAATGGAGCATGTACTTGCACTGACGGATATGTTGGTATTCTTTGTGAGGACCCATGTGAAAATGGTACGAAAATAAATATCTCAAGTTATCTTAAAGTACTTTCTTTAATACAAACTGCAAAATAATTAAGATACCAGTTGTTTTCATTCCTGTGAATCCTAAACAAAGACCGATATGTCATAATTAGAAGAACCAGCAGCCAATATCTGCATCATTCAGCTCGGATTTAAGACCTCATTTGTTGAATCGGTCAAGAAAATAAATTTTTAGCTAATTTAGGTGTTTGAAAATAGTCGCACTTTTGTGTTTTAGGAAGGATATGTAAACGACAGATAACACCAAAAAATATGAAGAAATTATTTCCGTGTTAAGTCAACAATCATTATGTTGCTGATTTTCAAGAATGCTGGTTAACAAAAAGCAGACCATTGTCTCATTTCGTGAACAAAGGTCCACATACCATTGTTTCCTTGCGTTTCCTTTATAATCGGTTACCCAACTGAAGCAGCTCATTGCGATACCGCACATATAAAACAGACACATGTGCACAACCAGAGAAGATCTGATTTAATCAGTTGAGCTGTTTTCAATGAGTGTTATCTTGGTTTAATAGCTTTTAATGGGGTTTAAGTCCTGCAAAGGTCGAGGTGAATTCTACTGTAGACATGACTGCATCATGTACTAAACACCTCAAAAGAAATAAGTCCCCCTCTGAACATGTCGTCATAACATCGTAAGGTTTCGTTTTGTACCAACAAAACTAACTTTGAAATAATTATATGACTGTTTACTAAGTGCTGTGTGAAAATGAGAGATTTCCATGACTTCAGGGCTGAATGAGCCTAAATTGAAGACAAAAAGTGCCCTTTCCAAAAGTAACAAAGTAGGCCTATGCTTGTTAACTGCAAGGCGTATTGGGACAAGGAATGGAACTGACCATCTTACAATTCACTGTGCTGAACTCTGCACCAAGGGGATTTGCATGGCTGAATGATCAAGAATCGATACACATTACAGTAAATGTTCACTTGGTGAGGATTTTAAACTGCATTCAAACACATGGGGTTTTCCATTGTTGTCTGTCCAATTAACTTAGACACCCAGTTTTTGTTACTTATTTGAAAAAATATCCACTTTCAAAGAAAGTCATGAAAGAAAAGTGTTAACATTCGCTGAGACCTAACGGGATTTTTGTGTTTCCAAAGCATTGAGTGAGAGTTTACCAGAAATTCTATTCAAATTGGAAGGTTTTTCTCAACACTTTAAAAATAATCCGGTAGAAGTTGGGTACCACTATTTTGGAAGGTCTCATTATACAGATTTGTGGGTATTGTGATTTTGGATAGTGAATGAATGAATAGTAAATTAATTATACTCCTCACCAAAAACATAAAATATAATTCAGTTCATAAAATGCAGACAGATTGGCATATTTATTCTTAGTGTATTAACTCAGTGATCCCAGCTGTCCCTCAACCAATTACAACAATTCGGCGCGGTATTTGAATCTTGTTCTGTGCATGCTTTTGGCTTGGCCCAATTCCAAGAAAATACAAATTGTATGCCCTATGAATGTTTTGATGTTATTGGTGAGGAGTATAATTCACAATACACTCCAGACGCATAGTAACTTGCCCTATCATTTGTTATAATGCACCAACTGAAATTATTGATTGGCTCCAAACAAAGGATTTGAACCGGTGTCCTTCACCGAAATCATGGCACAGTGCAGTCCATCCAATAAAATATTGTCATCAACCTATTTGATCGTAGTGTATTTGTTATGCGTGTGAGACGACCTCTCGCGGTAGATTGCAAACATGTTTTTTTTTAATGCATTTGAGTAGACCGCCATTATTGTGAATTAGTAAAAGGATCAAAGAAAAAAGGGTGGTATCACTGATCAATACAATGATTACAATGTGCAAACACCCCTTACTGTAAATAGATTATCCCATCAAAAGTTTCAAGTCATTAGGAATATTCGGCTGGACCCAGATATCTTGCTGTAAATCGGTCAAAATTGAATAAAAGTAGACAAGGAAGAATATTTTTTCATCGCTTTACTAATAATGTCTGTTAGGTCTGACCGTGTTTAGCAACTTTTCTTTCATGACTTTTTGCCAAAGTAAAAACTTTTCGAAAAACTCATTCAGCCCTGAAGTCATGGAAATCTCTCATTTTCACACAGCACTTAGTAAACAGTCATATAATTATTTCAAAGTTAGTTTTGTTGGTACAAAATGAAACCTTACGATGTTATGACGACATGTTCAGAGGGGGACTTATTTCTTTTGAGGTGTTTATATAATTTGTTCGTTTAAAGTTATAAATCAGCTAACGGGCTTCAACGCTAGAAGTTCACCGTCGTGCTCTGTTATCACTACATAAAACCTATGACGTTTTGTAGGAGTTTAGTTTGGCAATATTGTGATAGAAACTTGGAACTTTTTTTCATTCGAAGGTACTCATGGGCATGATTGCCAATTTAATTGCATCTGCAAAAATGATTCTCCGTGTAGCAATGAAAATGGTACTTGTTACTGTACACCAGGATGGACAGGTGTTATCTGTGATAAAGCATGCAATGTTGGCTTCTACGGACGACAATGCGCCAATGAATGCCAATGTCAAAATGGCGCTACGTGTAATCCCGTTTCCGGTGCGTGCGCATGTCCACCTGGACTTGAAGGAAACTACTGTGAAAGAACATGCTCAGGTAAGTGGTTTTATTCTGAATTAAGATATGTAGATATAAAATGCTAGATCTTTGGGCATGCTGATCGGGAAGGTGAAGTAGAAAATAGAGGCAGAAGTTGAAGAAGATGATGAAGAAGCTGAAGAAGGAGGAGGAGAAGGACAAAAGAGAGAAAAGAGTGGAAGAAAACTGTGGAAGAGAAGGAGAAAGGAAATTACGGATAATCTAAAAAGAAACGAACGTGAACGAATATTGAATGATAGCAATACTATCAAAGAAATTCAGGAAAATACGACAGGTTAAGATTTGAGAGTCCAAACGGTCAATAATGTCTCGCCAAAGCTGACATTGCATACCTTTTATTAAGTGCGAATGACAAAGATGAAGTGTACTTTGTATGCGCATTCCTCCTCTTGTTCAACAATCCGCTAGTTCGACACGAGAATCACCTCTTCAGCTTATCGACAACAAAGCCCAGATTACTGATGACTTTTAATAGGTATATGGTTAGAGCAAGGATTAACGTTGTTGAACAAGTAGATTATCGAACATACGTAGGGCTACCCTTTTATACACGTGTTCACAGGTGACAACTATGGGCAAGACTGTGCATTACCATGTAATTGTGGGCCTAACAGTGCATCCTGTAACCACCTTACTGGTGAATGCTTCTGTCAGCCGGGATGGAGAGGGGATCGATGTGACAGCCCATGTTATAACATGTATTATGGCCGTGCGTGTGCTACCAGATGTGACTGTGATTGGATTGGTGCCGAGTCTTGTAACGCTGTCGACGGTAGATGTATTTGTGGACCAGGTATGTGATTATATACGCGTACATTACATTATGTTTATGATCATGGTTTCTCTTCCAGAATTTGTTGTAATGAGCATTTTGTTGTAGCGCTCAGAGTTGCATGCTTTCATCAAATTACCACTGCTCCTTGCAAGAACAATATTCCTCGTAAATGAAATGCTTAGGTTAGGATTTTGATTCACAAAAGCCAAACGGTCTTTCATCTCTTTTACCTCCATTGTCCAATGTTATTACTCAGGGTGACTTGGGATACAGTTTAGCATGATTACGATCTTCATATACGATATGATAGCGCTTTCCGTGCGCCGCAGAAAACAAAATCATCCATGAAATGCTATTTCCAATTATTACTTTTATAGGTTACATGGGTCCTCGTTGTGAGAACACTTGCCCAACCGACTTCTTCGGAGTCAACTGCACTCAACTCTGCGCCTGTGAGAATGGTGGCTCTTGCGATCCAATAGACGGTTCCTGTGTGTGTACTGCAGGGTGGCAAGGTGTCAATTGCAGCCAACAGTGCGAATCGAACACGTATGGGCCTGGGTGTACTCAGAACTGCCGTTGTAGGAATACCATGGTTCCATGTGACCCAGTAAATGGTACCTGTAGATGCCTGCCAGGATGGCATGGTGATGCGTGTCAAACGCGATGTGATGAAGGTACGATTCAAATGGTTAGATTTATAAACCAAATAAAGAAATAAAAAAACAGTGGTTATGTCCACGACTGAAATGATTTAATACCCTTAAACATACTCAGAAAATGTGCAGATAGAAATTATTTGTAACTAATTTTTAATTATGTCTTCAATGTTTCTAACCTTAAGGGATCTAAAATGAGCGTTTATTGCGTTTCAACAGTATTTTTTGTGGGACATGAGAGCACCTCAGACCTATCGAATTGCATTCTGAATACGAAGCATGTCTTTCTGATATCAAATAATTTTCATTTTTGAAAATCACAATATAATACAAATTTTATGACAAATTATAAAAATGTGATATTTTTCAAATTTTTGATATATAACAGTCCGTGAAGTAAATTATATAAATCTAATGATATATTCTTAAAGTGTATGTAGCAGGGAGGAAAAGCCGACGGTCAATTGAAAATTTAGACCTTTCATATTGAAGATATAGATTTTTTCCCAAAAAGACCTAATTTATTTTTGAAAAAAAAAAATCCATATCTTCAATACGAAAGGTCAAAATTTTCAATTTTCAATCGGCATTTCATCCCACCTACATACACGTTAAGTATAAATCATCAGATTTATAAAGTTTACTTCGAGTACTGTTAAATATCAAAAATATCAATTTTAATGATTTGCCATAAAATTTGTATTATATCGTGAATTTCAAAAATTAAAATTATTTGATATCAGAAAGACATTCTTCGTATTCAGAATGCAATTCGATATGTCTGATGTGCTCTCATGTCCCACAAAAAATACTGTCGAAACGCTTAAAACGCTCATTCCAGATCCCTTAACCCGAACCTCATAAAAAGAAGAAAGATCTTTGTTTTTCTCATTGTTTAGCTAGACATTTACCTGTTTAGTGTTTCATTTTAAGGTTGGTCTGAACCCTGGAACTATGGAAACTTTCGGACCTCATAACTGCTAAATTATTAGTCTAAAGAATATAAAAGTATACATTTTTATAATGGAAATGACTTGATAAATTCATCTGTGAGGTCCAATTTGGGCCAAAATGCTCATTTTGGAGAAAATTAAAAAAAAAACAGGATTTTTGGCCCAAATTTTTTCGTGGGTCCTAGATATTTTTATCTGGTTTTTAAAAATAATAATAAAAACATTTTTGGCCAAATTTTTTTTTGTTACGTTGCACGAAAAAATTTGGGCCAAAAAACCTGTTTTTTGGGATTTTCTCCAAAAATGAGCATTTTGGCCCAAATTGGACCTCACAGATGAATTTATCAAGTCATTTCCATTCTAAAAATGTATACTTTTATATTCTTTAGACTAATAATTTAGCAGTTATGAGGTCCGAAAGTTTCCATAATTCCAGGGTTCAGACCAACCTTAAGTTGATGTATACAAGCAGACAAAGGCAGTGTAAATTTTACAGGAAATTACGAAGCCTCATTTCTTAATAATGCTTGTAATTGTTGCGTAGGATTTTACGGTTTTGGATGTGCGCTGTCATGTGATTGTGTCAACTCATTTCATCCAAATACGTGTGATGAAACCAACGGCAGATGTAGAGATTGTAAGGCTGGATGGATTGGTCCTACGTGTAATACACCCTGTCCAGGTAAGAATAAGAATGTAGCAAAAAATGATAACGAAAAAAAAGAAGAAAAGAAAAAAAGAGGTTTAACAGTAATATATAGATACAGAGGAAGGAAAACGGAATGAACAAGAAAGGCGAATTGAGAAGGAGGAAAGAACGAAAGAGGGTTGGAGAACATTGGGCACAATGGATAAAGATAGAGCGATCTGTAAATGAACGGTGAAAGAGATAGAAGGTCAAGGAAGGGAAAAGAACGAACGGGAATTTGATTGGAGAAAGGAAAAACATCGTATAAACCTCATTGGTGTAATTTTCTTGTTTTGCTGAATACAGTCGGCTGCTGTATTTAAATACATGTATATAATGTGCGAATAATTTACGAGGTTTTTTTTTAACGAACTAGAGAGATTTTATGTGGATTTAAGACACTGGTGACGTTACTACTTCTGGCAACCTTTTCACAGTCTTGCATCTAGGTCGGAAGTATTGTGTCTAGTATTTATATAATGTTGCTAAACTTGTGATATATTGTGTTGTATTACAGATGGAACATACGGATTTGGCTGTACATCACAATGTGACTGCCAAAACGGTGCTCGGTGCAGTCCAATAGACGGCAACTGCGATTGTCCACCCGGCTGGCATGGTGCTCATTGCGAACACCCCTGTGGGCACAATTACTACGGCAATTGTTCACAACCTTGCGGGTGCCAGAACGGCGGGGAATGCGACCCTGTAAATGGTACATGTATTTGCCCGAATGGCTGGACTGGGCGGAATTGTGATACGATGTGTGATCCCGGATTTTATGGCCCAAATTGTGAGTGGGCTTGTGATTGTGATAACGGCGCCACTTGTAGTCGATTTGACGGCACCTGTATCTGCGCCCCAGGATGGAGGGAAATGTACTGCAATCACAAATGTCAAGAAGGCTACTATGGCAGTGGGTGCTCACAAGTCTGCCAATGTCAAAATGGCGGACGGTGTCATCACGTGACCGGCGTATGCGAATGCGCAGCTGGTTTTATAGGTGATGATTGCAATATACCATGTGGAAGTGGGTTATATGGAGATGGTTGTCGTGAAGCCTGTGATTGCGTCAACGCGTATGGATGTAACAATGTGGTAGGGACATGTAATTGTTATCCTGGATGGAGAGGAAGGAAATGCGATAGAATATGCCGAAGTGGTTTCTATGGAAGCGAATGCCAGGGTATTTGCGATTGCCAAAATGGAGCAGCATGTAATCATACCAATGGGGATTGTACGTGTACGCCTGGATACATAGGAATAAACTGCGGAAGCCCATGTGAAGGTGGGTCTAATGCATAGACCATATACAAGCTTTCTTATGTATAGGTGTAAAACAGATCTTGACGTCTTGATGCTATCACCACAGGTCAACAGTGCACGTTATCAATAATTCCCAGAATTCTTTGTAAAATAACGTCACTGTCGATGCTCACACCGTCACTGTGCACTACGACGGTGACGTATTCTGATAAATAAGCAAAATCTTTTAGGAATTTTGATATGTCGAAATGGTCTATACTTGTACTCTCTGTGTACTAGAATGGTGTGGGTATGTGTGGTATGTAACAAACTATTTCGGTATGCTGCTATCTAGGTAGCTATCTACCTTTGTGTCCAACGGAATACAAACATATTTTTTGCACCACTTTCTAATTTCAGCCAATAAATATGGTCAAGATTGCCAGTTGACCTGTCAATGTGGAGTCAATTCCATCGCATGCTCTCATATAACAGGAGTGTGCGATTGCCGAGACGGATGGGAAGGACCGTCTTGTGAGAGCTCTTGTAGTATCGGCTATTACGGTGACCAATGCTCAATGCAATGTCGCTGTGAAAATGGCGCTACTTGTGACCACGTGACTGGAGAATGCGCATGCGCATCGGGATATGCAGGGACGTTTTGTCATTTACAATGTCCACCAGGTAAGTGATTTGCTGTGGTGTTCTCGAAGTTTAGGGGCATCATTAAATATGCTGATCTAGAAACGCTAATAGTAATAGATTGTTTCGAAACTACGTCATCAAAAGTCACTTTGAATGCTCGTCGTCACGTAAACCTCGTCGTGAGAAGTCAATATCAGAAATAATAGCAATGTACAATTACACGTGTAATATTTTGATTATATCAGAAAAGGAGTTTCATTATGTACAGATTGGCATCACCTTTTGTCCAAAAAAGTGAGATCTTATTAAATTTCAACTGATTGTTAAGATTTAGTTCAGTGATTATTATACTGCCATAAGAGGCATGGTTAAAACTATGGGCCCTAGGTAAGATCAATAGTACTACTTTCCTGAGGAGCGCAGCCGCGAAGGCGGGCAATAGTATTAATTGATCTCAACGAGGGACTATAGTTTTAAACAGAACCTCGAATAAAGACAGTATAATATTTGTTTTATATACTTCATTAATATATTCTTTGTTTATTGATTGGTTAAAAGAAAATTATTCGACATGTGTACTCTCCAGCTTTTATCCTGAGTAAACAGCACAACCAATATGACCACAACCTATATTTTGCCCTTTATAAAATCGAACAGGCTAAAATCGGGCTAACTAATTCCAGATGCGCGAAGGTACTATATACGGCTCATCCGGGACATTTAAAAAGCAATTTACGGCTTAGAGGTACTATTTACGGATGGGAGTACTGATGGTAGAACTATTTTTGGTCATGTGATCCACTTTTAAACCAATCAATAATTTCATACATACAGGATATTACGGACAAGGTTGCCAAAGCGCATGCCCAGTCTGTCACAATGGTGGTTCGTGTCATCACGTGACCGGTATCTGCCAATGTCTACCAGGCTGGATTGGAAACAATTGTGAAACCTCATGTCAGGAGGGATATTACGGACACCAGTGTATGTTAAGATGCGACTGCCGAAATGGCGGGACGTGTGACTTTGAGACCGGGGAATGTTTATGTTCCGATGGCTGGCAAGGGATTAATTGTAACTCACAGTGTGACCAAGGATTTCATGGAAGACTGTGTTTGAAAGCGTGTGTATGTGAGCATCAGGGAACTTGTAATGCCGTCACTGGTAAGAATTTATCAATTATTTCGCAACGGAAATTTTTATTTGACCAAATTTCAATTTGGTGTCGAGATTTTACTTTGCGCACTGTTATTAACATCTTGGAGGTGATTTTGTTGTGCTGTTGATAATGATAAAAAATAATTGATAAATGATTGTCAGTGGTGCAGTGGTAGTGGGGTGAAGATGGTGGGGCTAGTGAGTATGGTAGTGAAGATGATGATATTTTGACAATATTAGTTGATATTGGTGATAATGATGTTGATTGTGATATTAGTAACGTCGATCATAACATTGTTGTGATGATGAAGATGAATGATGATGATGATGATGACAATGAAGATGTCAATGAAGATGATGATGATGATGATGATGATGACAATGATCATGCTAGATGATGATGATGATTTGTTGACGATGATAAATGTTGATGTGCTTGTTGATACTGATATTAGCGATAGTATTGTTGTTGGTAATGATATTTTTGTTCATAAAAAGTATTAGACATTATAAAATTTACGACGAGATAATACGGTTGCCGAATGCACACATCTTAATGAACTCAGTCTTCTCAATATCATGTTAAAGGAAATTGCACATGTACGGCCGGATGGGAAGGACCACGTTGCGAGCGCAGTTGCTCACTAGGAACCTACGGTTTTGGATGTCAGTATCTGTGTCAGTGTGCGCATGGCGAATGTCATCCTATCGATGGATCTTGCTCTTGCGATCCTGGATGGCGTGGAAGAGACTGCTCGCAACCATGCAAAGTAGGATTTCACGGGAATGGCTGCAACGAAGTGTGTCAGTGTGACCACGGAGCCATTTGTGACCACATTGATGGGTCTTGTCAATGTGCAAGTGGTTGGATGGGTGCGTCCTGTACAGAGAGGTGTCCAGATGGCGTGTATGGTCCAAACTGCGAAAAGGAGTGTAATTGTCCCCAATTTCAGGTTAGTATTACAACGTTTACTATTTCTGTTATATTGAACTAGGGATTTCTTGTGTAACATTTTAGACAAGTTAAAAATAGTTATTGCTTATAATTTTAATAAAGTGATTATCTGCAGAAAATGCAGAAATCTTGTGAAAGAAATGATTGCACTATCATGACTATGTATCATGGTATGACTAGATTAAACGTCTGCACTGGGGTTGGCATCCTTTATGACGGCCTAAAAAGCAGTCTGCTTGCGGATGAAATGCATACCTTCTCTGTCCGCGGGCATCACTTCATTATCACGCGATAACCAGTGTGGAAAGAGGTGAAGATTAAACGAGTCAAGGACAGCGATACTTACCAGAACTATTCACAACATATATTTTGCGTCCCGCGCAATTATGTGTCTGGCATGATTTTGGGCTCTCTTGGTCTCTGCGTGCTAGCCATAGGCTTCAACATAAAATTTTTGAGACATTTTCTTAAAATATCAAGAGCTTACTAAAGAACCACTGCTTCAATACTAGACTTGTTTGTACTCATTTTAATGCATTTTTCATGCTGATTCCAAATATGGTGACAGTTTTGTTGTTGTTTAATTTGCCGTCTGCAGTCGACACCCGCCTGGAGAGAGTTAACCATTTTCTATCGTAATATGTATTTTTTGTCACGCAGTGCAATGCAGAAGACGGTACATGTCTTTCAATAACTTGTCAAAGTGGTAGATGGGGCGTCAATTGCGAGTATACGTGTCTGTGTGACAATAACGCTATCTGCAATCAAAATAATGGAAGTTGCGTATGTCCTCCAGGATTCCAGGGAAAATATTGTGCAATAAGTAAGACAATTTATTAAACTTGGTGAGAGTATGTGCTACCATTGGGATTGCACCACGAGCAGTGCAAATAGGGGCGGGGTAATTTTTGGCTTGTTAAGGGAGGTGTTTTGAAATTACGTAAATGCAATATCTTCGCAAAATGGTTTCGTCCAAATATGTGATGTAATCAATCAAAATCAGTCGGAAGTCGGAAAATGTTTCGTCCTGTTTCCTATTGTTTTGGAAACTCTTTAACTGTTCATATTGTTTGAACTAGTTGTACAATTTTCAACGGGGTTTGCTGCAAAATGTAGCATTGTAAATGCTTTGTAAATTGAATGATGTCCGACTTCAGACAGATTTTGTTTGATCACACCACATTTGCAAAATTATATGCTTCGTGCGCACCATTTGAGGTTTGGAATAGAAGATCACCAACTTTGCAAATACAAGAGGAGTGGTGGGTGGGATACTTTTATGGAGTGCATTACGTTTTATTGCCTAAACATAATTGATCATGTCTCATCTCCTTTTTCAACCAAATCGACGGTAATAACTCTTGTAGTGAGGGCTCAACATTTAACCACAAATTGCCTCAGGCAAAACTCATTTCCTGGGAACTAAATACCACACAAGGTCATTTTTATGTAAACTCATTGACTCATTTGTGTCATATACTGCCTCTAGCCATAATGACAGCCTGATGATCTGGTCAACTCATTGACAGATAGCCAACCTCAGGAGGGAATTCAATTTTTGATCAATTCTCTTCAGGTAGTGAAACCTAATGGGGGTAAACATTCCTACGCATGTCTTGTTCTAATCAATCATTTAAACCCACGTGAGTTATTTTAATTTTATATTTCAAATCAGAAAACCAAAATCATATAAGTAAAACTATTGATTGATTAATAATATTCTTGAGTTTGTTTCTTTAATCATTTAGAAACTGATCTATATCCAGGGAACGGAACAAGCAATTACACAGGTGACAACAAAATTCCGCAAACCGGTAAGCTTAGACACCACGTCTGATTTGGTCCTTTAGCGCTATCGGCACCCGATAGCTACCGATGGCTCTTTCTATCATACCCTGGTGATGTAATCAATGACCACACGGGTGCTGTATTAGTGTAATACGAAGGTCATCCTTTAACACAGATACTCGTTCACACAGTCCCTTCCCACTGAGCTTAACACCAAGTATACCATGTTAAAATAGCATTGCTAGAGCTAACACTGAATGATCGCTTTATAGTGGTATAAGCTCGCTCCCGTAAATTCTTTGTGTTAAGCTTCGTATTTGTAAACACAATACTTGTTTAGACGGGTTCTACGTACCTCTAATCTATCTCAGAGGTAGCTGGTAGCTGGGTGTTAGCATAACACGAACTTAACTCTAAGCCCGTCTGAGCAACACAATAGTGATATAGGTTGTTTACCTAAAAACAATAGCACTTTCATGCTCCGGGTACGATAACAAGATCCATCCGTACATATCGGGGAACTGATAGCACCAAAGGGTAAAACTAGCCGTGGTGCCCTAACCCTAACCGCCTAGGGGCTTTTTGGCGACGGGAAGGGAAAGAAGGAAAAAATAAAGAGAGAAAAGAAGGAAAGAAGTTGTTTGCTCTGGGTGGGATTCGAACCCGAGACCCCTCGCATGCCAAGCACTCGGTCGGCGACACTTTGCCACGGGTCTTGGGCTTCGCTGGCCAGCGAAACCGTGCCTATATATCACTTAGGGCGATTGCGTCATCACACCACGTGGGATGCATGCACGAACAGCGCATATATCAAGTAGTATTTTGTAGTATTCAGGAGGGTTAGGGTTACTTCCAGGTAATGTTTCATTCTAGTGGAAGAAAGTTAATCAATATTAAAAGATGTGACCCGTATGGCTGTATCTTGGTGTTGTTATTTTCAACTCGAAACTTGCTTTCTAGTATGATCCCAAACGGGATCCAACTACGTAAGTCTCTTACAATGTCTCTTTCTATTTTTTTTATTTATTTATTTATTTATTTATTTATTTATTTATTTATTTATTTATTTATTTATTTATTTATTTATTTATTATTTATTTATTTATTTATTTATTTATTTATTTATTTATTTTTTATTTATTTATTTATTTATTTATTTATTTATTTATTTATTTATTTATTTATTTATTTATTTATTTATTTATTTATTTATTTATTTATTTATTTATTTATTTCCTTTGTTCGTTCGTGTATTAACATACGCTATTTTTCTTAATGTCTCTATAACAGGTCAGCGTCATCTCAACCCGATTGTTTCAGTTGTCATCGCGGCCGTAGCAGCACTTATTGTTATTATCATCATCGTGGTCGCTATAAGATGTGTCATAGTCAAAAGACGAAGCAGACGATTATCAGGTATATAATTATAAAGGGCTGTGCAATAATTATTAGAGCCCCGGCGCGGTGTCCCAAAAATTGCTTCCTCCGCCCTCTCGGCCTGCCAAAAATTGCTTCCCACCTCTCGGCCTGCCAAAAAGATCTTTGCCGCCCCTTTGCACATGCTAAAGTTTTGGGTTCCCATTTTGCAACCTTTAAATGATCTAACATGCTGCCACCAAAAAAGCCCCCAAAACAGCAACAAACAAACAAAACAGGAAACAGCCCCCGGGGGGTACTCAGTACAAATGACCATACGGGGACGTGCCGCAAACATGGGTAGCATTTTCGGCCTTCTGGTATATCAATGACCCCTTTTTCAAAGCCTATTTTGGTATATGAATGGGTCCTTTTTTCAAAATTTTCTCAATTTTTTCGAAAAACAGCCCAATTTTTCCATAATCTAGCAAAAATTTTCAAAATTTTCCCAACATTTTGGGAAAATTTCTAAAAACCAAGACAATTTTGGCCGAAAATTTTGACTTTTGGTATATCAATGGGTCCAAATTTCTTGAAAAATTGGTATATTTATGGGTCCACTTCCAAAATCTCAGCGGCACGTCCCTACCAACAACAAACTTGAGTACCCCCCCCCCGGGAAACAGCCACCCGTGTTTTTTGCTATTATAAAGCTATAGAAATAATGGCATCCCATTAACATCATCTAATAAGCGCATTTTGATATCTCATTTGCCCAATGTAGGCCAATGCTAGCAACACCCATTTAAAAAAATGCATTTTACAGCGAACAATGGCCCTTTCGCAAGCATTGTGGCATGTAAAGCTTACCATTATCTTCGCGCTGAACTTAAAAGTCAATACAATATACTGTAACTTTAAAATTCGGGTATTTGCTTTAAAAACATATATGAGCGTAAATAAACCATCGTTCTTTCTACGTTTTTGTGAATACGACTTATTGTTCTAAAGCTATAGGAGTATTCATAACCCCAACCTTACTTTTTGTGAAGTCTTTACATCAAATGCACGAAAAAGCCCATTGAATTATAGGAATATTTAATCATTAATGATAATCCTTATTTATTCTTGTAACCTGCGTAAAAGTACATGTTTCTTTATAATTGTTTATACTATACAGTGACAATGTTAACAGCTATGGGAGAAATAAGCTCACCAGATATGGATCTCACTGATATAAGTTATAACTTAAATGGTAATGCTACAGAGGAAACCATGGAAAATGGGAAAATCCTGGATCCAGCCGGAGATACCAAGTAATAAAAGAATCTTTATCATTATTTTGTTTACAGTTGAAGAGCCTTAAGGTCCGTTCATACTACGCCGCAATTGCAGTGCGATGCGATGCGTTGCCGTACTACACCGTACCGCAGAATCGCATTTAAGTTGAATACATTTTAACTTGGAGATACGATATGTTGCGTTGAGCACAAAGCAATTATAGGGCGTAGTATGAACGGACCTTGAAAGGGGTAGTGAGTCTAACGGGGACTGCTCTATAATCCGAAGGTTCTATAATCCGAAGGTTCTTTAGTCCGACGGTTCGCTAGTCCGAACATGTGTTCATAGCATTCGCTAGTCCGAATTTTAAAAGAGGTTCTCTAGTCCGAAAAAAAATTGAAAAGAGGTTCTTTATTCCGACGGTTCTTTATTTCGAAGGTTCTATAGTCCGAATTTTAAAAACGGTTCTCTAGTCCGAATATGAAAATAGGCTCTATAGTCCGAATTTATAAAAAGGTTCTATAGTCCGAATATAGAAATAGGCTCTATATTCCGAATTTAAAAAAAAGGTTCTATAGTCCGAATATAGAAATAGGCTCTATAATCCGAAATCAAAAAAGGGTTCTCTAGTCCGAAATTGCAAAACGGTTCTATAGTCCGAAACGGATACCGTGTTCTTTAGTCCGAATCAGTAAAAAGGTTCTATAGTCCGAATTGTTAAAACATTAACATATACTGCGCCCTCTAGCTAGATAAAGCAGAGTTTATATGGTAAACGGGATGACGCTACTGCTAAAGGGCGCACACCACCAAATCACGATGTAATTAATGTGGGTGGATTCCTGTAAAAACTAAATCTTTTTTGGAAACATTTTGGCCTTTTTGTGGACTTCTTTTTTGGCCTTTTCTGGATCGGATTCCAAATGAAACCATCTACAACCTGACCAACACCACTCCACTGGTTGCCAGAGTCAAGATTCATCAACTCAAATTTCTCGGCCATATACTGCGTCTTGAAGATGGCGAGCCTGTGAAAGAATATGCGCTTTATATTCCACCACATGGGAAGAGGAAACCGGGACGGCCGCGCACACTGTACTTACAGTATGTCCAGCACCTCCTGGGAGATACTGAAGGGATGCTGCAGCCAAACAAAATTGTGTCGCTTGCCCAGGATCGCACTAGTTGGAGAAAGCTTGTAGTCGCCTGCTCCGCAGCCGACTGATGATGATGATGATGTGGACTTGTAAGGAAAAAGAGAGGCATGTTAGGCCTATACCTTAAAAAATTTAACTTGGATCGCGGGATGGCGCAATTAAAATTAGAACTCGAATACACCTTTGATTATTTAGTATATCGCATAGTATATAATACATTATTATAACGGAATGCACAATAGATGAAAATGAAGAAAATACCACCAGAATAAAGATAAACGTCAATGTATGTTACGGAAAATATTCAGAAAAAGCAATCATGTTGAACTTCAGCGGAGATGTATTTAACAATTGATGATTTGACACTGAAACAAATGATGAAAATAAAATTCGGACTATAGAACCTGTTTAAGAATTCGGACTAAAGAACACGGTATCCGTTTTGGACTACAGAACCGCTTTGGTAATTTCGGACTAGAGAACCTTTTTAAATTCGGACTATAGAGCCTATTTCCATATTCGGACTATAGAACCCTTTTTAAAATTCGGACTATAGAGCCTATTTTCATATTCGGACTAGAGAACCGCTTTTAAAATTCGGATTAAAGAACCTCTTTTAATATTCGGATTAGGGAACCTTTTTTGAAATTCGGACTATAGAACCTTCGAAATAAAGAACCGTCGGAATAAAGAACCTTCGTAATAAAGAACCGTCGGATTAAAGAACCTTCGGACTAAAGAACCGTCGGACTAAAGAACCTTCGGACTATAGAGCTTCCACCGGGACGTCCTCGTTTTACATTTTTCAGTAGATATCAATCATATTCCCAAAATTTAAGCCCGATTAGTCCTATACTAGTGCTTATAATTTTACACCTAAAAAGATAAATCAATAAAATTGATCCACATTGGTAGGGCTAGCCTACTAACCACTAGCCAAGCTTTGAGAAATCGGACCACAGTGTTTATATTTTTTGATTGACCCGTCATGAAGAAATTATTTTGAAAAGATTCCCGATCAACTTGACTTGAAATAGCCATTGGTATCCTGGTATCCGGTGCACATCGTCATCATCCCTATATCTTCGTGTTAAAAATTGCCGTGATAGTACAGCGAATCCTCTCGATTTTGTTCGAGATAGGCCGAGCGACTCAGGCTAAGCATACCATGACTATCATATGAGATACCACAGCGTTTCTATATTCTACACATTATTACGATTTGTGCATGCTCTAGTACCCCATATGATGTTTCTATTACAAGAAAAAAATTTGTTTTCAGGTAAAACCAGGGTTTTGTTTCCAGTACACTCACTCGAAAAGCAGTACACTAATTAGCGGGGCCTTGTAGCTTGCTGTGGATATCTTTTACTGCATTTTTAATGTAAAAAATTTGAAATCCAAAGTAAAAATTGAGATATATTTAATTTTGAGCATGACAATTATACTTTATAGGTATAAAGGAACGCGTTTAGCCCATTTAGTTAAGTTCCAGGTGCACGTCCAATAACACAATGCATATGTAAACTTTCTTTATCTGTGTCAATAATAGAATATTGATTTCAACGGAGTATTGAGCTGTATGGAAAAAATATTTATAATACAGGGTGTTGACACTGTGCGGTGCTGCTGATCCCTGGCCTCTAATTTAAGAGTATTCATGTGTAACATGATTTTAATAACAAACAAATCGCTATTCAGTATTCTGCCAAAATCATAACGATATGGATTATGGGAACGTTGATTGAATTACTTATAATTTTATGAGACAATAATTTAAGTGACATGTTTGAGCAACAATAATCTGGGTTGTTGAGATCATATGTTATATGTAGTAGGATAAACAAACTATAATTGATTTCAATCGTTTTCCTGGACGAATCAGGTGATCAGCAGTCATACTGTAGTGTACCAAAGGTTGGGGAGTATACATGCGGCAGGCCTATTATCAGGTCAGATTAGAAACCACGCATTGATCGCAGCAAATCAAATGTCCCGCGTGAAATCAGTTGTGGTGCCATCACTAGAGGGCCAAACACATACAGTGTTCGATTTATCCTTAAGTAAGGTAACAACTTGTAATCATTATGAGAAATGTTGCAACTTAAAAATGCAATATGCCTATCTTTTGGTTGCTAACTTGGTACACATTATAACGTTTTAAACCATATCTGGATTCCGCAAACAATATCGTACCCTTAATACGTATAACAATATGATTTTATTAAAGAAAATGTTTCAATGTTTTAATTTGTTCTGTTTTTGTTCTTTTCTTTTTGTTTGTTTGTCTGTTTGTTTGTCTCTGATCAATTTAGCAATGCATTTGAGGATGTGTCCTTGGAGAATCCTGATACGTCTTTCGAGAATCCATTATTCGGAGAAACAGATGCCTGATTCTTTCCATTTCATGAATTATCTAAATACAGACGAATTTGAGTTTATACATTCCATATTAAATAGCATGGTCAGTATTTTAACTAAATTACGCTGTTTAGGGCTCGGATAGCGACGTTTTCTCGTATTTTTGTTGGACCTGAGAGCACATGAGACATATCGATTATCGAATTGCAATTTTAAAACGAGGAATGTCCTTCTGATATCAAATAATGTTGATATTTTTGAAATTTAACAGTCCTCGAAGTAAATTGTATACATTTAATGATATGTACTTGAAGTGTATGTAGCTGGAATGAAAAGCCGATGATCAATTGAACATTTTGTCCTTTCATATTGAAGATATGAAGATATTTGCCCCAAAAGACCTATTTTTTCAGGTTTTGGGGAAAAATCAAATCTATTTTTCACAAAATTGGATACATGCTGTGAAAAATTCATAGCATGTCGATGGTCGTAATATCTTCTTCATTTGTATAGGTATCGGGATAGGTATGTCTACCGAGGTAGTCCACATTCACGTGGCATATTCCCGTGGAATCTTTTGACCCCCGGGCCAGGCAATATCAATTTAATTGTAGTGTAACAATAATCGGAGACTGAATTAAAAAGACTAGTTTGCGTCTGACGTCATCTGACAAAAGTTAGGTCTTCCAAAATCCACCATGTCAAGAATGCCTGGAAAAGTTGCTTGTCTTGTGCTATAAAAGTACCGTAATTTTTCGCCATTTTCAGCGATCCCTTATTCCGATGAAGCACCAGATGAATAAACTTTCCCTTTACAAATTACTAGCCAGTCACGGGCTGTAGGGAGTTGATCATCAGACGCAAAGTAGTATTTTTTTTATATCGGGCTCCGATTATATGTTATGCATACGCAAATTCTTTGTTGTTTTGTTGTTTTATTATTTTAAAAACAGTACTGACTGAAATTTAATGCAAGCTTATGTATAGATCGTTGCGTAAAACAGTATCGTTAACCTAATTTTATGTAGTCTTTTACATTTTACTTTATATATAATGAAAGACAGAGATAAAAAGACTAAATCGCGTCTGACGTCAGGGCAAAGGCGCGCCGTGATTGGTTGCCGACTTGCGCAGTACGGCATTTTCTCTCTATATAGTTGTCAGAATTTTAGACGCGAACTAGTCTTTTTTATCTCTATCTTTCATTATAGAGGTTTGGATGAATCCACACACAACTGAATTGTTTGTGATCATAAAATATTATCATTTCTTATTTTATACAGAATTTACAGATTTATTTTGGGAAATGAAATTCTTTATTGGCCAATTGAGGCTTAAAGAAAATACAATATCCATAAACTAAAATACAATATTGTGTACACAGATGAATGAAATACATTTGAATTATACAGTTCAATAATTATTATTATAGATAAATATTTTTCAATTGAATTGAAAATTAGTCTGAAATGAAAATGTTGAAGTTTTGTAAATAGTTGCAAAGAAGGAGACAGTTAGAATAATAAAAGAGAAATTTGAGAGAGATATAAAGAGAGAGAGAGAGAGAGAAATAACTGATCTAAAAAAAGACATAGAAAACATACCCTAGGCGTAAAATTGAAACCTCTGGGAAGGGAAGAAACCAGAACACTGATGCCGCCAATAAATGTGTTTCGTTATAAACATGATAAAGCTGCCCTTCTTTTTCCCCCAGTGATAACAATACCGGGATTAGGCATATTAGGTTAAACTACAGAAATGTATTTAAACGAAATTTGTACCGAGAAATTAGAGCAAGACGCTTCTATAACTGCAAATCTGTCCTAGTATTAGCATTTTCGAAGTATGGCGTACACAAAAAGAGGGCAGTCTTCAAGTTGGGTGAAACCCGGCTAATTCAAAAGTCTTTACCCACTTCGTGCAGCGCCATCCTATTGTGTCTGCCATATCTCGAAAAGGCTGCAAAGTTATTGTACTCAAATGACACCTGGCAGCTATTGCAGGTTGAGCCATTGTACGTTAAATCCCCCGGGTATTTTCTCCCCTTTCTTCCCTACAACGAAACTAGTTTGATATATAGGGTGACATTGGTCTTCTGGATTGTTCCGTCTGATTTGTTCCGAAGCAAACAAAGATAATGCTGTAGAACGTTCTTAAAACATTATTTTCAAAATTGGTTGAAACGTTTTTTAAATAACATTTATTTTTGGGTTATTTTGTAGAAAAAAACACACTACAAAACACTTGTTACTGTGAAATAGGTTTCAAATGGAGTCACCCATTCAGGTAACATCATTTACAAAAAGATTAAGGTCATGTCTTCCATAGGGGATGTTTGTATTTCAACTAGAATAGAACATTTTACGAAAACGTGTTGTGTTTACTGGGACACATTTTTTGCATCGCTTTTTTCACAAGCAACATATTATATGTCGGAAAATTTAAAGGTTAAAGGATGTCTCCGGCAATCACAACATTATGCCTTATATTGTAGAAAAATAATTATCAGGCACGAATTTCAATCAAACTCATATTGACCATAAAAACGAATAAAACAGTCGGCTCTCAACACGCGATATTAAAAATTCCCGCACCGTATTTATCTAGCGCAATGACGTAATGGTTATTTGTGCTCAATTGTTGTCAGCCTTCATTGTATTACTGAGACGTCATTGCACTGGACAATTTCGGCGCCCGGGAATTTGGAATATCACGTGTTGAAAGACGGCTGTATTAATTCGTTTTTATGGTCAATATGAGTTTGTTCAAATAAAACCACGTGATTTGTGCGTGATAATTAATTTTCTACCATATTAGGCATAATGTTGTGATTGCTGGAGGCCCATTCTCCGTTAAAGCGTCCAAGTTTGGTCTCAGGAATGACAAAATGCCAACCACAAAGAATTCATAAAATTCGTTCAGAATCGTAAACTTTAATAGTTTAAGAACACAAAACAGTGCATGGGTGATTTTATAACAATACTTCATTTTTAAGCAATATTACTTGTACGTATTGGGGGTAACGTATCAGTGGTAACGTATCTGTGAAACCCTTTCCCATCTTTGTCTTAATCGTGCAAGTGTAAAAACTGACCGACTTAATACCCATACTTGATCAGTCATCACCCAATGTACTAAAGTCTGGTATGGTATTTGGCTTCATTTATCACAGCGTTTTTTCCGAGGGGAGTATAATTTAGGTAACGTATCTGTGAAGGCATGAACGTAACGTCAGGACTTTTTGCCATTAATAGACCTGATTTTTTTTACTTTGAAACCATTATGTTTTGTTCCATATATATAATATAACTATGGAGCCTGCTTGATCCATCACATATGAGAACATTCATCTAGCTAATTATTTTCACAGATTGTTATCCATTAGAAATATGGTAACGTATCTGTGAACAATATTGGCGACATAGTCTGAAAGACCTGTTGGAAAAATTTAATAATCTGTGTTGTGATGATTTATACTTTATAATTAGGGCATGATACCAGCTAATGAAAAGTATCTATAATCCATTATATGCGCGCATGTTTAGAGAGCAGGGACACATTATACTGAACACACCTTGGCTGGCGACATGGAGGAAAACAGTGGACATGCATAATCAGCTCTATTGTTTTATTCTTTCTAGGTATGTTACAACCTCTAGCCTCACACATTTTAAAAAGCAACTCCTAAGTATAAGTTATATTAATAAAAGTTATTTCTTTCTGACGAAACAAGTCTGAATACGACTTGCAACTATGGGCGACACATATTTGGCATTTTGGACACTTTATCGGAGAATGTGCCTGGAGACATCCTTTAACGACTTGCTTGTATAAATAGCACCTTCTGTTTAAAAATAGTATTTTCCTGAAATTGAAATAACAAAAATGTTGCTGAAAATGTTATATTAATAGTACCTCAATGTTTATGAAATAGTCTCTTCCTCAATTTGAAATACCGTAAAAACTCGATAGTTAGCATATGTGCTTACTATCGAGCTCTCTTACAACATGCACACATGACGAGCCCCATCCCAAAAGTGTAAAAGGTTCTGTGCAAATCATCGATATCTTTGGATACACAATATTTATACGAACAAGTAAACCTGCAAATGTGTGTCTCAACCCCATTAGCTCATTTGGTAAAGCGCCGGACTTTGGTACAATTTCATGTTTTCAAAAGCGCTCTATAGTAAACACATATGCTAACTATCGAGTTTTTACGGTAGCAAAAATGTTGCTGAAACTGAAAATGTTATACAAATGACACCTTGTGATTAAAAATATAGTTCCATTATATTTTGATACGATGTTTGTTCTACTTTTGATATGTTGTACTTTGAATATTCATTGTAAATATCTTTTTATATGTAACTGGCCAAACAATTTATTAAAAAAAGGCCTGAAAACGAGATCGATATACAGTGTTTGTTGCTAATTTTTTTATTGTGATCGAAATACCTTTTAACTCCATGATAAAATCCGATGTGGAGATGACGGCAAATGTAAAACCTGAAACAACATTCCAGAACTATGCACATAACAATCCCACGATTTAATTACAAAGAAAGGGTATGCATTTAGAAATAAGCATTACCCATTTCATCAACATTTTAATGTTGTTGTTTTCCAAACATAAAATGCGCAAACTCTTCTCACCTAATTTTGTTTTTAATTTAACGAATCCATGAGTCCATTTCACTAAACTTTACGAAACTTCGTAAGTCTCGAAATCGTTCACACCTTACGACGAGTCGTAAGTTCCATTTCACTAAACTTACGAACGGTATCCTTCGTAAAGTTACGTCTAGTATTGGGTATTCGTAACTGTACGAACGGTTCCTTGAGTTACGAACGGTTTAAAGTTGAGTGAAATGGACCCCAGCTCTGTAAAATCGGTAACCTTGCTTAAAGTTCGATAACTGGTTGGATTGTAACATATGGTGTTTCCTATACCTCACATTGAAGCCCATCACCCAAATATTTTCAGTTAACAGTGGCGTAGCTTGGGGTTCTGACGCCTGGGGTAGGGACAAGGGCGCCCCATTCCTGAAATAATTGCCAGCACAAAATTTTGCAAAAATCACAAATATTACTAATTGGTTATAATCAAGTTGAATGTTGGTCTTTCAAATGACTATTTATGTAGAAATACGCTTTCACCGCTTGGAGGGGACGCAGAATCGACCAAGGGGCGCTGAATTGTTCGAATCGGTGTCCCCTAATTAAGACGGCGCCTATAGCTGTTCCTAGGACACGTGCCCTCCCTTGTACTCCAGGCCCTAACTACGCTACTGTAAATTGCTATAGTGGTTTGGATTATAGGAGCAAACAAAATGTATATATCATAGTGGTCCCTAGAACAGTACACGACTTCCGGACTGGAGAATGTGTGGCAACCACCAAATTAGAATATTTATGTTCATATCGCCTAAACCGAACATAATTCGTTATGAGTTTGACAGACTGCCGAATCCAAATTCTTTTGAATTAGCGAACATTCAAGGACCAACGTACTTTAGCTCCAGAGGGCAGCATAATGGTGATCAGCGTGATAAGTAAGCAAAAGAGGGTGGCATACTGGGTTAGCTTACAGTGTAGCGCAGCACGGTCGACGCTGATCACCCCTTAAAAGTTGATATGCTGCCCTCTGGACCTAAAGCGCTGGGATCCCTTGCTCATGCACGATCTGGAATTTCCAGACCTTCATATTATTGTGTATATTATGATTATATATTATTTTGACCTATCTTCCGTATTGAGATTCGTAAAAATGCAGCAAGTCATGCGTCAAACAAGATATTTATGATGACTTTCTAACGATCTCTTTTCCAGACCTTCATGATTAATGTTGCTAGACTTCATGAATTATATCAAAATATATTATACCGTCCTCAATTTAAAAGGGAAGTTTATCTGTTGGTACGATGCACCGCAAATGCTGCGTAAATCCGGCATCTCTTGACACGCCAGCCTGCCATCCACCATAGATCCACTGAATTCGATAATCTTCAACGTCATCACAGCCATACCAGACTTCAAGCTGAAAAAAGTGAAAATTTACGATTTGAATACATTTTGTAACGTATCGAAATGAAATTACGCGCTATGTCATGCCACAACTTTCTTTGTGCATGCGCAGTGGCGTATTTACAATTGACCTTTTCGGTAAATCCCAAGCCTTTGCGAGTACACCCGAGATGTCGTCATTTGACGTCACGCCGACGTCATGTGCGCATCAGCACAGATTGGTGTGAAGTGACAACATCTCAGGTGTACTCGCAAAGGCTTATGGGATTTACCTAAAAAGTCAATAATAATAATCCTACCCACGAGCTGTGGTTTATTCCGTGAGCACGCAGCGTTTTCAAAATAATCAGAAGGTGTATGGTAGAGTTGCGCCCCGGGTTCCGCCGCATTAATAGTGAATCTAATGCACTCTCAGTGTTCATGTTGAAGCTTCCATATTGTTAGTGTAGGCCTATACGCTGGAAGGGGCTGGAACTTTGAACACTGTTTCTAATTTGCTTAGGCTATTCAGATATCCACAGCAGCATACGCCATTGGCCAAGTGTTTTTAATATTCAAAACCAACTTGATTTTAATGCTTAATTTATTGCACATGCTAAGGAAGCCTGATTACCTTTTTGAAATAGCCGAGTGGGCGGGTTTTCAATAAAATATTTTTTGTGTAAAAGTGAATCATAAAAGAATATATGAATATTAACTGCCAATCATATACAGGGTGTATCAAAATGATTGGTACCCATCAATATTCAATGAGTATAGTCAAGAGTACCACATCAAAATGCAGCATAACATCCACCTTATTTGTAGATTTATGTGATAACGGGTCATACACCTATAACTTGTAGTTGTTTCAAGCTGATCTAGCGTTGAATTGGGAAGAAACAGGCATTTCATTAGACACTAAACCTGATGGGTACCAATCATTTTGATACACCCTGTATAACGATTCGTGATACCCAATTTTGGTACCGTGAGTTGATGTCGTTAAGGAGGCAGAGAATTTTATTTCAATTATATATACGCCAAAATATTTTTTGAATTTAGTGAAAATGAAGACTGAAAAAATTGTGAAAAATAAATGTAAAAACTTACATCGAACCCCGCCAAAGATTACTGTTTCATTTTTTATCGTAATATAATCTTTTATTTTAAGAAATAAACTTTGGGGTTCTATGTAGACTTAGAATATAAATGGTATGGTAAAAACACAGAACGCCTAAAAAACCCGTATAGGACCTTTTTTCTAAGAGTGTAGAATTCGTTATTATGCAAATCCTGCAATGTATGTTGACGTTCTTTTTTAACTGAGAGATTTCTCAATGGTTACGTACCACTATGTCTTCTTTAGTGAGTCCAATAATGCCGTTGACATCCAGAACGTTACGACAAAAATCCACATGATCAGTTCGTACATGATAGTAACGGTCATTTACATCAACTACACGGTCTATCCAAAGTTGACGGCACGTAATACCATTTGGAAATCGTTTACCGTCAACTCTATGGAGATAAATATATTTTTGATGACATGAGGATGGAATTAAAGGCCCTTTCAGTGATTTCACAGGAACATTAAAAAAATGGAAATTTGTCAGAGTTGCTTAGAAATAAAGAATAAGTCTACAGAATTTCATTAAACCACTTTTCCCTGAATACATCGACAAATTAGTCTAAAACAGAAGTTTTAGAAAGGTTTTCTACTTCAACTCAGATCGACTCGAGAAAATCGAGATTTTCGTACAGTGCGCAACCAATCGACTGGAAAACTTCCTAGTCCAGTGTTTCTAACACGGGGGAAGTAGAGTCTAAATTGATTTAAAACAGACGCTTAATTTTTGTAGTAGAAAACAAAATCAGCAATTAAAGGTCACCGAGGCAAACTAACGGTCAATTCAAATATGAAAAACAGTTAAAAGCTGTTAAAATTGTGTATTTTGTTTAAAATAGTAGCTACTGATGTAATAAGTAGTAGAAACAATACGCAACGCGTGTTAGTACGTGGAGAGTGAGCTTCTTTCGATCTCGAGTCGGACTTTTGTACTGTCAGTATCAAAAGTCCAGAATCATGCAAATGCTTTATTTTGTCTAAAATACACGGCTTTCGACCGAACCACTAGCAGGCTATGTTAGCACATCTATGCCAATTACAAAGGTACCAAAATCTGAATTTTGATGATTTTTACGATCGTCCGGATGAGCAAATCACTGAATGGGCCTTTAATCAAGAATAACAAACAGAACAGCACCCCAACAAACAAACAAACAAACAACAATAGAAGCAATGTCATCATTTCATCCGATTTCATCAAACCCACTGATCCCAAATTATTCTAGGCCAACGAATTTAAGAAAACCTAAATTTGAACCCGGGACCTCTGGACTCTGTTCAAGTGCTCTTTGCCACACGGCAACCACATAAGCGTTTAGTATCGTAGCGTAATGTAAAATTCTTTCTGTCGTCTTGCAATGGAAAACAATCATCATTGACCACGATTTGAGCCCGGAAGTGACCTCGTTTTTCCAGATCAGCACTCGTATCAACTGTATCAGATATTTATCACGGAAACTTGTGGCAAAGGAGAAGAATCGAATAGAATAGAAGGATAACATTTTAATGTACTATGTAATTATTACAGTTAAATGTAAATGTTATTAAATATCAACTTAAATTTATGCCGATTACGAAATCTGAGATCGTATCATAAAACTTAAGACTTGAAACACACGAATTTCCAATGATTGAGAATTGTATAAGTGGTTGTTTTGAAACGGTAGACAGCAGCAGGCGAACGAAAGTGAACACGTGATGTCAATTTGGCAGTGACATTCAAGAGTTCCGATTGGTTACTAAGGTATCACGTGACATCGCATATTTACGTATCGTGTTCACGTTCGTTTACCTAGCGCCCTCTATCTAGTCTTACCGTATGAAGCGGCATTCAAACGAGTGAACATTATCTCTCCTCGTAGACTCCACGCTATTACAGGTTATTGTTTTCCCCTTGAGAATTTGTGATGGCTTGAAACCTGATATATCTATAAATGATAGATAATTTGTAATAAGTTAAGGGATCTGGAATGAGCGTTTTGAGCGTTTCGACAGTATTTTTTGTGGGACATGAGAGCACCTCACACGTATCGAATTGCATTCTAAATACGAAGCATGTCTTTCTGATATCAAATAATTTTCATTTTTGAAATTACGATATAATACAAATTTTATGACAAATTATTAAAATTTGATATTTTTCAAATTTTTGATATATAACTGTCCTCGAAGTATATTTTATAAATCTAATGATATATTCTTAAAGTGTATGTAGCTGGGAGGAAAAGCCGACGATCAATTGAAAATTTTGACCTTTCATATTGATGATATGGATTTTTCCCCCAAAATGACCAAATTTTTGTTGGTGTTTTGGGAAAAAGAAATCCATATCTTCAATACAAAAGGTCAAAATTTTCAATTGATCGTCGGCTTTTCATCTCACCTACATACACTTTACGTATAAATTATCAGATTTATAAAGTTTACTTCGAGTACTGTTAAATATCAATTTTTAATGATTTGCCATAAAATGTGTATTACGTTGCGAATTTCAAAAAATCAAAATTACTTGATATCAGAAGGACATTCTTCGTATTCAGAATGCAATTCGATATGTCTGATGTGCTCTCATGTCCCACAATAAATACTGTCCAAACGTTCTTCCCTTAAGGGGGTACTACACCCCTCGATAAATTTGTGTATATTTTTGCATTTTTCTCAAAAACTAATAACACAGTGGTAACAAAAGTTATGTATATTATAGGGGCAAAAAATCCAATTACTACACTGGAATTTCAGTGACCCAAGACAAGCGGTTTGTTATTTATGATCAGAAATAAGGTACCGCTAGGATGTACCTCGTTTCCTATTATATATACTGAACCGCTTGTCTTGAGTTACTGAAATTCCAGTGTAGTAATTGGATTCCTTGCCCCAATAATATACATAACTTTTGTTACCAGTGTGTAATTATTTTTTGTGAAAAATGCAAAAACAGTCACAAATTTACCACATGGGTGTAGTACCCCCTTAAGCAGTCGAATAGAAAAACGAAATAATCATACCAATCTTCACGAACTCTATGACGAATAAAAAACAGAAAACATCAACCACCACCACCACCACCACCACCATATTTTGAAAGACACGACCTTAATCTTTCACATAGGGGTGTAGACCTCTAACGCGGTCACCCATTTAGATAACTTATTTGAAATACATACACACTGTGTGAAAGATTAAGGTTAAGTCTTTAATGACGGATGCATGGATATCAAATGTATATCCCATTTGGTAAAAGGTCACTAAATTATGTTCTACTTCCGGTCGATCCATATTCTTAGCGTTGAAATACGTTGCAAGTTGAATATCATTAAAAAAAGCAAGCAAGCAAGCAAGCAAGCAAGAAAGAACGGGACATTATTTACCTCTTTCCTGACACTCCGGACCCTTCCACCCATCCGGACAATGGCACGTTCCATCAACATTATCACACGTGGCTCCGTTGACGCAATGGCACGTGAGAGCACAGTTCAGTCCATATTTTCCCTCCTCACATGGCGTCTCGCAATACGGACCTCTCCATCCAACAGAACACGTGCACGAACCGTCAATATGTGAGCAACTCGCACCGTTGAAACATCGACAAGTTTTCGCGCAATATGCCCCATAAAAGCCAGCGCTGCAAGTTGTGCCACAGTGTGTTCCTGTCCAGCCACTAGGGCACTGACACGACCCATCAAACGTCACGCAAATTGCGCCATTTCTACACTGACATTCTTCCAGACATTGTAACCCATAAAACCCCTGCAAACATGGCTCATCACACTTGCGACCAATCCACCCGGGTGGACATATGCAAATACCTGTAAATCGGGAACACGTGGCGTGGTTTGCACAATCACACTCACGAACACAATCCGGGCCATATTTACCGTTATCACATGGCAGATCGCACCGACGACCCGTCCAACCATTAGTGCAGGTACAGCGTCCGTCTACATGATTACACTCAGCGCCATGTTGACAACTACATATCAAAGAACAGTCCTCACCAAATCGTCCTTTTGGGCACTGCGTGCTGCAGTCAATGCCTATCCAACCTGGCAAACACCTGCATCTACCAGACACCACATCGCACGATGCTCCATTTTGACAAACGCATATTTCCTCACAATTTTCACCAAAGAATCCAGACGGGCATCGCTCTTGACATGACCGTCCAGTCCAACCAGCAGTGCAAGAACATTGTCCATCAGCTGGATCGCACGTTGCCCCATTGAAACATCTGCATGTTTTGTCACACCCAGCTCCATATTTACCGATAGGACACGGTATGTCACACAACCTACCCATCCAACCTCGAACACATTCACACTCACCATTCACAGGATCGCACGAGGCAGCATTCACGCATCGGCACGTGTGAATACAAGCAGGGCCAAACTCGCCTTCGCTACAACCTTGGTCACAGAATTCACCCTTCCATCCTGCTGCACAATGACAAGACCCGTCGAATCGGGAACAACGCGCTTCATTTTGACATTCACACGCATTGATACATCCTCGTCCCCAAGTGTCGCTAGTACACGGTCTGTCACAGTCGTCACCCATCCAACCACTTCGACATTCACACCTACCATCCACATTATTGCAGACTGCTGAATCTAGTTGACATTGACACTCATTGATGCAGCGCATTCCCCATCTGTTATCCCGACAAGGTGAATCACAGAACACTCCTTCCCACCCTGCCGAGCAGAAACAAGAACCGTCGAATCTACTACATAAAGCACCGTTCTGACACCTGCAGACCTTTTTACAGTTCTCACCATACGTGCCAACTGAACATGGGGTCGCACAAAAATCCCCACTCCATCCACTGGAACAGAAACAAGTACCATCGACCGGAGAGCATGGGGTGTCTTGCCGGCATCTGCAAGTAGACACGCACCCAGGACCAAATGTACCTTCCTCACACGGAACCTCACATAGTCTTCCTTTCCAACCAGGCGCACAACGACACTCCCCTGTGAACCGACTGCAAGTTGCTTCATTCAAACAGTTGCAAACGTTGCCACAATTTGGACCCCATCTGCCTTCAGTACAAACGGTGTCACAAATGTCACCTGTCCACCCTGTAGTACATGAACATCGTCCATCGACAGGAGAACAAAGTGCGTTATTTCGACATTCACAAAATTGTTGACAATTTATACCATATCGGCCCTCCGGACATCTCAAAGAACAATCATTTCCCGTAAATCCTGCTGTACAAAAACATGTTCCATCGACTGGTGAACACGTAGCACCGTTTCTACACATACATAGCTCCCTACATTCACTGCCGTATGTTCCTGGCAAACACGGCTTCTCACAGAATCTCCCAATCCAACCGGCCTGACACCAACAAGTGCCATCGAAACGTGAACACCTCGCGCCATTTTCACATTTACACGTCTTTGTACAGAACTCTCCGTAAGTACCGACATCACAAGGTATAGTGCAATATGTACCGGTCCATCCGGAGAGACAACTACAACTGCCGTCTACGTGATCGCAAGCTGCGTCATTCTCACAAAGACAACTTTCCTGACAATTCAGACCATACAGTCTTGGTGGACAAGCTAAGCCACATGTTTCACCAATCCATCCCGGTAAACATGAACACGAGCCATCAATAGGAGAACAAGTCGCTCGGTTTTCGCACCTACAAACCTGTTGACAATCGGGTCCGAATTCATCACCCCCGCACGGTACATCACAGTCGTCTCCAGACCAGCCTGCGTTGCATCGACAAGTACCATCAAAACGAGAACAAAACCCGTTAATTAATGAGCACTGGCATGTTCCAATGCATCTTGGGCCCCATGTCCCTTCCTCACAAGGTAACTCGCAAAATTCACCTTCCCAGCCTGAAACACAGAAACAAATTCCATCAAAACGAGAACATGCGGCGTCATTTTGACAACGGCATCTTGTCTCGCAATTTGACCCGTAGAATTCCGGTGTACATGCTAATTGGCACTGATCTCCAGTCCACCCTTCCGTGCAGTCACACGATCCATTAAACCTATTACACGCACCACGATTTTGACACCTACAGTTCTCGGCACAAAACTCTCCATAAGTGCCTTGAAGGCAAGGGACGTCGCAAAATTCTCCCATCCAACCAGGGCCACATTGGCACTGTCCATCAAATGGAGAACAAGTTGCCCCATTGCGACATCGGCAGACCTTAACACATCCTAACCCGTATGTGCCTGGGGCACAAGGTATATCGCATGCCAAACCAAGCCAACCGATAGTACAGGTACACCTACCATTAAATCTATCACACAAGGCTCCGTTTTGGCAGCGACAATTTCCTTCACAATTTTGCCCAAAGAATCCTCTACACATGGTTCATCACAGAGCGACATCCACCCTGGTGGACAAGAACAAGTGCCATCAACTGTATCACACGTACCGCCATTCACGCATTGACATTCCTCGCGACAATTTTTCCCAAAGAATCCCTCATCGCAAGGACGCTCACAAATCGCACCTTGCCATCCAGGTGCACACGTACACGCACCATTGATCTGGTTACATACACCGCCATTTTGACATCGACATCGTGCACGACATCCCAAACCAAAATATCCCTCCGGACACCGAATGGTACAAATATCGCCAATCCATCCAGCAGCGCACGCGCAAGAACCATCCACATGTGAACATTGTCCGCCATTTTGGCACTGACATTCAAATGCACAGTTACTGCCGTATCGACCTGTTGGACATGGAGTATTGCAAGTCTCTCCTGCCCACCCGTCTGCGCATATACATACTCCAGTTACGTGATGGCAACTTGCACTATTAAAACATCGACAAGTTTTGGCGCAATTGGCACCATACGTGCCCTCGTCACATTCATTTGCACAAGTGAGACCTCTGTAACCTGGTAAACATGTACAACGCCCATCGATATGGTCACATTCTGCACCGTTTTCACACCGGCACTGCAAACTACATTCATAACCAAAAAAACCTTCGTCACATGGCTGTGTGCATATCTCACCCTGCCACCCAGGAGTACACGAACAAGACCCATCCACGTGATGACATGCACCACCGTTTCTACACACGCACACACCCAAACACCTTATTCCAAAGGCACCATCACTACAAGGAGAGGTGCAAAATGTACCTAACCAACCGGGACCACACGTGCAAGACCCGTCGATATGGTCACATATTGCATCATTTCGGCACAAGCAACGTTGTTGACAACCATTACCAAAGAAACCTCGAGGACAAGGCGTATCGCAAGTTGCTCCTGTCCAGCCGGCCGTACAACGACAAGATCCCTCTACGTGATTACACGAAGCGCCGTTTACGCATCGGCATGTTTTAGAGCATTCTAGACCATATCGCCCTATATCGCATGGCTGATCACAGCGTGGTCCTTGCCAGCCTTCAGTACACGTGCAGTCCCCAGTGATATGATTACAAGCAGCGCCGTTGAAACATCTGCACGTTTTGGCACATTCAGCCCCATACATTCCTGGTTCACAGGGCATACTGCAATCAGCGTCCCGCCATCCTGGCCGACAAGTACACTCTCCCGTAACATGATGGCAATCCCCATTTTGACATTTGCACAGATTACTGCATGCCGGACCGAAACTATCAGATGGGCAAAGATTTACGCACGTCACCCCTGTAAAACCAGGGGTACACAAACACGTACCATCACTAGGATTGCACACAGCGTTATTTCTGCAGGCACATCTATTAGTACAACCTAACCCATAAAACCCAACATCGCATTCTTCTTCGCAAAAGTTTCCCTGATAACCAGGCGCGCATGCGCATCTCCCATTTGGCGGGAAGCAATATCCTCCGTTTCTGCATCTGCAAGTTTTACTACAACCTTGTCCGTACTTTCCTGGTTCGCACATGTCTTTGCATCTGCCTCCGGTAAATCCCGGCGTGCATGCGCATTCACCGTTTACAGGGTCACATGTGGCGTTATTTTGACATGCGCAAACGCGTTCACAAGTGCGGCCGAAGCGTCCTTGGCTGCATTGCTTCTCACAAGAGATACCTCTGAATCCATCGGTACAAAAACATGTACCTGTGAAGCGGTCACATGTCGATAAGTCACCGCAGTTGCAAGTTTGCTCACAATTAATACCAAAACGACCAACAGGGCAACCTGCACGGAACAAATTATGTCAAAGAAATATTACTTTAACATTCTGGTTTCGTATGGAATATAACAAACACGATCTTAAAGAGGCGTGTTCCGATGTTTCATTTTCTGTTTTCTATCTTAGATTGAGGCTAGACTATGCCATAGTCGAATTTATTAAAAATATATTATTATTAGTCATGATGAACCCATTTCGTTGAACTCAAAATTATACTGATGTTTATTATAATTAAAGTATTCAATAGTAAAATGGTCATAAAGAGTTAAAAATATCAGATAATTAGTGACAATAAAAGTAACTGAATGCAACATTATCTTGCATAATTATAATGGCTTACTTTAATACTGAACAATTCTGATTTTGGAATCTACCAGTTTATTGATAGCGAACCCCGAAAATCCGACTAAGGACTTTGAATTTTAAGCAGAACTTTACCACGGGACTTTGCTCTCTAAAAACACACAGTCAAGCACATTTGTTTATCAGTCCATTAACCACCAGTACTAAGCATGGTATAGTACAAGACGCGCTAGATGTTTGATGAGAGATTAACTTTCGCGTCAACACAAAAGCGCCGCAAATACCACATATAGTTGTGTACGGTGTAGTTAATGGTAATGGCGCGGGCCCGGAAGATTTAAACAATAGCGAGATATGGGCGACCAATCACAAGGCAGATCCATTTAAAGATGCATTACATCATGGCCAATTTTAGTTAGGCCAGAAATTGGCCTAACTCTCCATAGAGTCCCGTGTTAAAAATCTTAACCGCAAGGCAAAGTCAGTAGTTCACTTGGGAAGCTAACAAACAGAGGGAGTGCGGTGATTGAAAAGATCAGATACAGATGTGAAAATCTATCAGTTGCACACAAATCAATATAAATCAGAGTTTTATGCTTAAATGTAATGGCCAGAGTATGCAAAATGGGCAAGTGGATTACGGAGAAGTCTAGATTGAGGCATACCATTAAAACTATTATGTTTCCAAACTCCAGAGATATATTGCTCCAGCGGTTTTGATATGAGAAGCAAAGCCGTATATAGTGCATACACTAAGTTTTTGTTCACACAATTTAAAACGATTTTTAAATGTATTGCCCCGCACTAGACGTACGCTGTAATATTCTGCATCGCACCCTTGCTTATCAAAGAACAGACATAGAGACCGGGATCGAAACTCTATGGACGTTTCACATTATGCAGAGTCCATGTACGATTCACTCGCACCTGTACGACAGGTGATGAGTGCAGCCTACTTGTAGCATACATTCAAAAATTGTTTTCACCTATCGCTATGGTAATTAATCTAGTTACATCACTACTTCTATGCCGAATTATAGGAATGGTTGAATTTATAGTGCGATTGACAACATACTGGGCAGCGTATAAGTCTGTTATATATTATTTATATTCGTTGCGAGTTTGGCAGTCTGACGAATTGAGTTGTGTCTTTCTTAAGGATACAGACATGATTTACCGACAAGTGACTCATTTCGGAATGCGATCATGAATTTTGAAGAAAAAAAAGTTTCCACATGCTTCGTTGGGACTCGAACCAGCGATTCTAAACTTTCTTCGATTACGCGTCTAGCGCTTTACCACTCGGCCACCGTGGCAGTTGAGCGGATGAGTGTAATGATAAAAGATAAATCTCATAATGCCATCTTTAGCCTTTTGTTTACTAAAAAAGACGCGTTTTGTAAAGATAGATTAGCCGTTTTATGCATAAATAGCACGAACGTTTGGGAAAGGTTTCAAACAAATAATAAAGACACTGATGTGATGATGAAATTGCGTAAGTCGGGAATTATCTGCGTCGCAATGTTTTGTTTTGGTTTTAGGAATTTGACCTTAAAATTTAAGACTTCATGACATTATCATTCGAAATCAACAAAAGATATTTCAACACTATATGTCCTCATTCTTTCTCTAGAATGTTTTGTATATGTATGTGAAATAGCTTCAACAATGGTTTGCTGCATAATGGTAAAAATAGCCTTGACTTAAAAAAGGGCGAGAGGTACCATATTTACGGATTCAGGCTAAATTTAAAATTGATATAAAACGTTTGTTTATTGATCGATTACAAAAATTAATTTTTGTCGTATAAAGAAATTGTATCTGGCGTGAATTACACTAGAGTTTTTATTCCTAGGGCTCTTTGACTTCTTAAAATAATTGTTTTAATGATAGAGTGAATCCTCTGGCCCTCTATAATTACGCACAAAAGATCGACCCCCTTAAGGTTACACGAAGAAACGTATAAAAAACGTATAAAAGACGTATAAAGTTGTTCTCTAAAACCGCGTTTTCTCAGCAATCAAATATCGCAGTGAGTCAAATGTTGGTGCATGGATGTATCTTAACATTATTTTTGTGTGTTTATACCAATTTTTAGAATCCGTTTGAAAATCCTTCGTTTAAATCATTTTTACGCACCATGTTCACAAGATCAAAACACGTTCCATGCAGTTTTTTTCAAATATTCGCTCCGTATAAAACCATGCCGAGTGATTGTTTTCTCCTTTTTTGTATTGTACTACAAATCGACCAAAGAAATAATGTTGCCATGGGGAAGAACCAAATACAGTACCGATTAAATTTTATTAGCCCGTTTTTGGGAACAATTTTCGAGAATCTTGTACCACAGAACACTGTTATGTTACATTATCGATATCTGGATTGTGGAACTTTAATTTTGATTTCTAACTGCCTACATTATTTCTCAAAAGTATGTCGATTCCTTTACCATTTGAATTTCACTCCAAATTTAAGGGGTGGGGTATGAACGTTTGGACAGTATTTATTTTGGGACATTAGAGCACATCAGACATATCGAATTGCATTCTGAATACGAAGAATGTCATTCTGATATCAAATAATTTTGATTTTTTGAAATTCGCAAGTTAATACACATTTTATGGCAAATCATTAAAAATTGATATTTTTGATATTTAACAGTACTTGAAGTAAACTTTATAAATCTGAATATTTATACTTAAAGTGTATGTAGGTGGGATGAAAAGCCGACGATCAATTTAAAATTTTGACCTTTCGTATTGAAGATATGGATTTTTTTCCCAAAACTCAAAAAAAATATTAGGTCTTTTTGGGAAAAAAATCCATATCTTCAATATGAAAGGTCAAAATTTTCAATTGCCCGTCGGCTTTTCCTCCATGCTACATACACTTTAAGAATATATCAATAGATTTATATAATTTACTTCGAGGACTGTTATATATCAAAAATTTGAAAAATATTAAATTTTTATAATTTGTCATAAAATTTGTATTATATTGTGATTTTCAAAAATGAAAATTATTTGATATCAGAAAGACATGCTTCGTATTCAGAATGCAATTCGATAGGTCTGAGGTGCTCTCATGTCCCACAAAAATACTGTCGAAACGCAATAAACGCTCATTTTAGATCCTTAAGCTACCTTTGCAAAAATCGAGGTTTTTCGCCATCGATACCTCCGACATTTACAGCGGTGATGAGATTGTTTATCATAAGAGCCTGGTATGCACTATTCCACAATAGTCAGTTTGAGATCAATCGATTTCACAGGTCACTCAGTAGCTCAATCGGTTAGCGCGCTGGACTCACGTTCGACTATATAATACTATAGTTTTGAGCTGGAAAACTTTCGTACGTGTTCGAGTCCCTGTGTGGTCCATTCCATCTATTTAATTTTATTTTTCTCTCACTTTTTCTTTTTTCTTGTTCGTTTCTTTCTTTCTGACTGCAGCGATTGATTTTTTTTGCCCGTTTTTTTCATTATATAATTCAGGAATTTTTAGGCTGTACTAGTCTAATAGGCGCGGCCTATGAATATATTTTTACAAATTAGATTAACAAAATATTGGTTGTTGGTTTTGTAACTGTTGTTGTAGTTATTGTTGTAGGCCTATATATTGCATAATCAGGGTATAAATAGGCATACTAGGCCTATTATAGCCTATAGAAGCATTGATTTATTTCACGACAGATATCATCCAGGATAATTTTAAAAATTGAAAATGTAGAAAATCCAAAGGAAAATTGCCGACAACGGCTGCCCACAATCACCCCCACCCCCAACAGCCCATGTGGTCCTATCATGGTCGCCCTTCCCTATCCCTGCAACATATAGGATGACTCACGAGCCGCGGTTTGTCCGTGGCCCTAGTTCAGATTGATACACTATTGTACGCGTGAGTTCATACTTTTCTGCATGGCTGTTTCCATTATTAACTTACGCCTCTCTGGAATCAAGCCTTGAAAATCAATTGTATTTAACCTTAAAGAGGAACCAACACAAAACAAGCTCAACATTTTATGGGAAAAATAATCATGATAATTGAAGTGTCCAACTCACCAAAGTCCAGACCAGTGTAAACAATACTGAATATTAAAGGACAAGGATACCTGCCCAAATCCTAGTATAAACATTGAGTAATAATATCTGCTGGTAAATTGCACAAAAATAGACGATAACTCCCCCTGGCCAAAGTTGGCCTGGTCAACAATTTTTCCACTTTGAATGAATGTTATGTATGAATATTTTTCTGGATTCGGTTGAAATAAACAAACAAACAAATAAACAAACAAATGAACAGCAAAAAAATAAAAATAAAATAAAAATGGGAGTTCAGCAGGATAAGTACACTGCATGCCTACATGGTTTATTACTTTACGAGATAATTTATGCGCAACAAGAGGGACGAATCGACATTCGGCAGTCTGCTAAACTCTAACGATATAGGCCTATTTGGAATAATATGTCATATACAATTTGAAAAACCAACAGTTGCTTGTATAACTATTTTGACTCAAACATGACAAAATGTTTAAAAATCGTGACGATACAAACCTCTCTCGCACTGATCACCGGTCCAACCAACTACGCATGCGCATTGGTTTGGAGAAGAACAAATTCCGTTCAAACAGCGTGGATCACATTGTGCTAAATATAATAAAAAAAGTAAAGAATACACCTTTTCGGTAAATCCCATAACCCTTTGCGAGTACACCTGAGAATTTGTCTTTTGACGTTACGCCGACTTGGAATGCGCAGTAACGATGTTCGATAAACGATGTGCGCATCGGCGCAGATCGGCGTGACGTCAAATGACGAGGTCTCGGGTGTACTCGCAAAGGATTATAGGATTTACCGAAAAGGTCAATTAAAAACATAAGTTTACAAATGTTTATTGCTGATTTTTATGGTGTTTTTTCTTGATTTTTTTGCAGTCACTATTTGTTAGGATCAATTGTTTTGTGATTGAAACTATTAACAAATTTCTCTAGAAAAAGTAAAACATTTCAATATGTAACTGATAGTTATTCTATTGAAATTTTCAAAATGTAAATGCAAATTTGAGGTTAAATGGTGCACTTCTTTACAGTATTAATGTAATGGTTGTCGCATTTATTTCAATTTTATTTTTCCAGAAAAAATTTCTTTACAAAGCTCAGAGACTATTTGCACGTAGCTCAAAGAATTTTGTTGGTGCAAATTTACCAAAATATTTTCGGAATGACGTGTTTCAATATTCGTTATCGCCAGGTTTACCACGACAAAAGTATGAGAAAAATGTATGTCGTCAAGTTTTGCCATTCAGGAAACCCCGTTTGGAATTCAAACTCCCAGTTATAGGAAGATTAAGATCATGTCTTCCATAGTGTATGGAATTCAAATGGAATAGCCTCTGGAACAGCCCATTGATAAATTTGAAAGTAGTATATTCAGAACGGTGGTCAATCGACATTTATTGTTGTACAAGGCTCACTCAGTCATTTAATGAGGCAATACAAACGATCGAATTTGGTGTTAAAATGAGCAAAATTTTGAGTTACACCTTTGCATTGTAAAATTAATTTTCTCGGCCAATTGAAAACCACTGATTTTCAGTTTTTTCAGTAAATGTCAGGAAAAAACTATAATGCTTGATACTGATTTTTTTCCCATATCCTGGTGTTAAACTTAGGCGTGAAATTCAGTCATTTAATTATTGTAAGATTTTCGATTTTGATAGGCTTCAAGTTACCCCGCGAGCTTTTTTATTTTTGATCAACCTAATTAGCTTTTCAAAATTAGTTTAAAACGCTAAAAATGAAAAAATCTTACACTAAAAGACACAATTTCATGCCTAATTTTTAACACCAGGATTAAAAAAATGTATATCCAAGCACTATGTTTTAAACTGACATTTCTGAACCTTTATAGCAAAAAGGCGTATCTCTGAATTGTGCTGATTTCAACATGTATCGATCGACTGGTGACCAACGTTGTGTGGTGAATAGAAGTTTGAAAGTGGAGATATAGACGAATCCAAATACACGCATTCCTACACCTGACTAGCAGCCTTTAGTTGGGTAGCCGTCGGCTACAATGCACTCAAAATGTGAAATGATTCGGCCTTGGCGGAAATTTTAAACTGCATTCCATCACCCGTTTTACACCTTCCGCGAAAACACAGGTAGACAAAAGAATAACACAATACAGTTACCTTCGAAAAAACACACAGCATGGTCTATTCGTTGTTGTAGTGACATAATAACCGGATTAACTATACGCGGTATCTATGCATTGATGTACTTGCGAACAAAAGGACTATGTATATGAATAGATGCGACGGGATTACCTGCGGAATTATCTCCATTATATATATCATTAGCTATTATTCTATTAACCCTCCTCGTCCTTGCATGTTCTCTAGGTGTTAGGCGGCTTTTATTTGCACAATCGGACGCTCAAAACACCAGGTTGGTGCTGGCGGCTACCCAAAGATGTCCGACCAAATCCTGACCATGACTTGGCTACTTGGATTCGTCTATACAAGTACGGGAGTAATAATTTATATTCAGTCTTCATTGATAATTCTGAAGGATAATTCACTGAGCAAAGTGCATCAGCATAGTCAAGATAATTGTAATTGTATTTAGCTCCAGAGCCGTCAGGCTGGAGAGCTTAATGCAATAACTCCACGGTCAAGTGCGATTATCTTGACGAATGCACTTATTCGAAACATTTCGAGTGCATCAGATATAAATAAAACAATAGGTAGTTAATTGCTGCATTATATATCTCAAATTGAAAAGCTGTCAGTTCGGTGACAGCATGAGCATAAGTTAACTTCTGTATTAAGTAATCGATTTATACCATATCAAGTATTACGACGAAACGCGCAATTGAAAGCTATTAGGAAAAACATATTCATACTGCAGTTATATTGCACAGCAAACATGATTAGACCTTTGCAGTACTTAAACCTGGTTAACAGGAAACTATTCCAGCAAAATCAATCGATAAAGTCTAGTCTATCCTCCACATTGAATGGTGCACTGCACTTATGCACCAAATATGGCACTTGACAATCAATAATCACCCACTTGAAGTCCCCTGACTCGCTGCACTGACCAAAGTTATGGGCAGATATGGGAGCTGTTTTTGCTGTTATCTGTCATTTACATATCAGGGAGGTAGGAACATTTGCAGATGCCCCCATACTCAGTTTTTAGCCTACATGTAATGTATACATTATTCTCGATTGACAGCAAGTACAATAAATATCCGTCAAGTGGTTTAACTGTAATGCCATTTGGAAGAGAGTGGTCTACAAGTGAGTGATAGTCACTAAAAGTTGCATTCGATTGACACAGGAAATTTTGCAGGCCATGTCGTGCCCTTCCTTACTAAAACACCAAAGTGCGAATATGTCAAAATATCTAAATTAGCTATAAGTTTAGGACATGTTACAAAACTATATGTGACCGTACACCACGAATGAGCCGTAAATGTCCTCAATTGTATTCTGAGTTACAGTGTAAAATGGGCATGAAGGTCGTATTCATAGGTACCTCAATTTGGTGCTACGTGTACCTCATTTAATGAGATACACGTAGCACCAAATTGAAATACCTATGAATATGACCTTCATGCCCATTTTACACTGTAACTCAGAATACAATTGAGGACATTTACGGCTCATTCGTGGTGTACGGTCACATATTTCCTAGAATTCCAGAGAGTACAATAAATATTGACCGGTTATTTTTCACACAGTGACGTTAACTAGGAAATATCCTATACCTCTAACATACACTGTTTGTTGAGGTCACACCTCAATGGTGAGAGCACTGTGTACTGTGTATAGGAAAATGAACAGTAACTGCGATATGTACCACTTCACGCTTCTATATATATAACTTTCAAATCTACTTGTGTGACAACGCACGACAGTGGAATCTTACAATTGCTACAGTATGAAAATATTATAGGATGATCATGATGATATATTTAGAGAATAAACGATGCATTATGCAGTCATGTCTACAGCAGAATTCACCACGACCTTTGCAGGACTTAAACCCCATTAAACCAAGATAAACCGCATTGAAAACAGCTCAACATGACTACATGACTGATGATCTTCTTCTACATTTGAATGCAAATGCGAAATAACACGAGACTACTGTGCAGCAAAATTGTTAAATCAGGGATGAGTCTCATAGCCCTGGTTAAATTCATAACCATATTTTTCTGATTTACCTGCGCGATATTCAATGTGCTGTGATGAAATTGGTATTATAAATTCAGTTGGATCAGGGATATAAAGGGATAGGCATCGTAGCTATTACGTAACACACCGAATGATGTAGTTTAACTCTAGACAATAGGCGCCATATTGCAGGAGGGTTAGAGTTCATAGAGGAAACGTTAAAGGTTAGTAGATTAGGTCACCCAGGCACATCACTAATGTGTTTCACGAGTTGTAATACCGACAGGTAAAAACATTGATTTTGTAAAATTCTCCCGATTTTTAAAATTACTAAATAAGGTTAGTACTTCAAACCATTCTTTGATGAATCTATGCAATATGACGGTAATTTTTGAAACATCTAAGAATCAATCTTAAACATCTTCATGATATTCATTTTTTGCGCATGGTCAAAGCATGCTCTTGCGCTATCCACAGACTATCCGGTGGAAACTTCAAAGCAACGATCATGCGTTAATATTTACAAAATGGCGAATGATGTAGTTTAACTCGAACAATAGCGTGACCGGCGTGACGTAGTTTTTGGCATTGTTCCTATATGCACTTTCACCCTCCTGGTTGGATGCACCATTACAAAGCAAACGCACAATAACAATACTGAGCGTGGCCTTTGTTTCCGAAACGAGAACAATAGTCTGTGTATTGTTATCCAGCCATGTGGATGGTACAACTCATGTCAAACTTGTCACAGTTATTGTGATCGTATCACACACGTAAATGAGAAACATGTGATTTTAGAAAACACGGTTTGGAAAAAGCTTTTCCATTTTTTAGCTCCCTATCAGGCAGTCAGAACTGCATATTTGGGATGGCTCGACAACAATCTTCCCAAAATCGCATTTTAATCATTTTTAGATGACCATAGAGAGAAAGAATTGCAGTTTATTTACAGCTTCTATGGCGAAAATTGATCAAACCGATCACACGATGTTGCTCGTTCGAAGTTGGAGCTATCGCGAGTCAGATGTTGAGCACAATTTGCCATTGAAATTACATGTCCGACTGTTATGAAATTTTGGAAGACTCTCTTCGGGAAAACAGCTCGACAACAGCTTTCCCGTGTCATTTTTTTACTTCAAATTGTGGTATGTTAAGGATGAACATTATAATTCACATGTGAGCTTCTCATGGCTATTATTGGGTGAAGGGTTTCCCCACCAGCCCACTAACTAGTCCATTGCCTATGCATACAGTACAGTGAGTGAGCTAGAGGTCAATCATCAACGGGAGCGCTGTGTGTGCACTGAATAGGAAAAACGGACAGTAACTGCATAATGGAATTCTCTGCCGTGTGATAGACGACAAGCAGGTCCAATATTTTGAGTTGTGGATGCTGATACAGCCGGTATCCACTACGATACATAGGATGATTCATCATACATAGGATGATTCAGTTTTTACACAAATGTTTCAATTTTAATCACTTCTACGGCGAATACGCTTTTTATTTTATTTTATTCTGACACTTATTTCTCAACTTATGTTCAAATTCATTCACCCGGTATTTTTTCTGGGACACCCTATAGTAAATCAAAACAGACAATTGAAATGGAAGAAATGCATTGTATCCTCTTTGGTTCGACATTTCTTTATACGCTGGCGAAGTTACGTAATAATCGGATTAACTACTATAGCAATAGGTGAAAACAATTTTTGAATATACCGCGCTACACTGACACGTTCTCTCGGTACCTCTGCATTGAACCGTATCATGCTGATCACTTGCACCTGTAAGATTAGTATCTTTGAAAAGACCAGTATTGTATTCAATCTATGATTGCAGACAAACACAGGTGATTAGTTTAACCTGCTTGTAGTGCAGCGCGATATGTTCAAAATTGTTTTCACCTTTTGCTATGGTAGTTAATCCGATTTATTACGTAACTTCGCCAGCGTATTGCGAGGGTTGTTTGTTTCGATTATTCTTTATTTACCGATATGCATATCCAGTATATTCGACTGCATTTCAACGCCATTCACTTAAAACAAGCAATTTCTTAAAGATACTAAATCTATCGACCACTTCATTTTGTAATTTATTTTTAGTCTTTATGAATTGCTTTTGATATAAGTGTTCGGATATAATTGTGCGCAGTATAAATATACAAGCAAAGTCAATGGCTTCTTATGGTGCTTCTGTACGTAGAGAGACTAAAAGCTTTGTACGTTCGGCAATCAAACGACGATTATTCCTCATGTTATAAATTAATTGAAGCATACTGTATATCTCTTTCATCATGTTCATCTGGTGTCTGATGTATTTCCCACCATATTTAATACTGAAGAATATCGTGTGATTAAATATTGAATATTTGTCTTTTAAGACTTTTTTTATCAGTTACATTCTCATAATACTCTCATGACTATGTGCTATTATGTGGTTGTTGAACCCACTATAAGTGATAAGAAATGTCGAAATTGACGCTTAAGTTTTTGAAAGGTCATTCTTAACAATGATAAGAACATGCGGAGTATACTTGAAACTTAAAGAAGAATATTTTCATTTTTTTAAATATTTTTGAAGAGTTGTCAGGCATATCCTTTATTGTAAACATTAAGAAAATCGCATATTATTCATACTTAAATAGTTGAATCAAACATTTAAGAAGAATACATTTATGCGTAATGTGTATTAAACAAATTACATTGCTTCTTCAGCAAATGTCAGCAAACTCAACCGCCGGTCGATTGGTATGACTTGCATCAGTGTACTTCGCTAATATTTATAAATGCGCTTTTATACATACGCACGTGACCACCTCCGCGCGCTGCCATAACAGCTTGTAGATAGTAAGTCTCGAAGTGACTTTCTACATAGCGGATGATCTTCCTATACATTTGAATGCAAATGCGAAACAACATGAGACTGCTGTGCAGCAAAATTGTCTATTTTGTTAAACTTTGTGATTATATTGTAAAAGTTTCCGTCGTTGAAATTTTTTTTCCGTCGTCAAATACTTTCAAAATGTTGTTTTTGATAACATATTAGAAATTCGGAATTGCAAAATGATTTTGCAATTCAATTAATAAATAAATTTGATGATTTATTACTGCCTGAGAACTGTTAGTTACCGAAAATATTAGCAGGTAAATATTTATTTATTCGCCTTCAGTTTCCGTTGAAAGTTTTAAATTTTCTTGGTTAAATTTGATGCTATGCTTATCTGTATAGTGATCAATGCGTGAGGATTTGGTCACGCTTGCTGGTCGTGCCCACGAGTCACGTGTGTGTTTATAAAAGCGCATTTGTAAATATAACCGAAGTTCACTGTACATCGTTTCCGATGCACCACTGCGAAAAATCGAGCCCATCAAGTATGTTGCATAGTCCGGGCTTAACCGTTCCCACATAGCAGTTAAAACAGGTTCACACAAGTAAAACAGTGCTATATTTTCACACGATATCAAGGCAGTATTGCAATATGATAATGACGATAGCATTAAAGTTCAATGTTGCATTTTCGCTGTCTTTAATAGGATTTTTTACCCGTCATAAAAATGCACGCATTAACGCCCAAACGACCTAAGCTAATCGTAGATCCATCCTTCGCGCTCATTTTAGTGATAAAATATTTACCCCAGCACTTTACCATAGAGTGGGATGGGATAATGTTTGTACTTATTTGGTATCACTGGATAGAGAGGACCCATAGCTATACATTAGTACCAAATATAACGGTATTATGGTATATGGTTGCAACACACACCATCCCCCTTCGTAGTCCGTGTTACAAAACATGGCTCAGTAGTTCCATGGTTATACCAATAATGGATGCTGTCATTTTTATAATTTTCAATAAAGTTTTTAGGTCTTTTGGGAGAAAATGTATATTCAATACGAAAGGTCAAAATTTTCAAATGATGAACGGCTTTTCTTCCCAGCTACATACACTTTAAGTACATATCATTAGATTTATAAAGTTTACTTCGAGGACTGTTAAATATCAAAAATATCAATATTTGCCATGAAATTAATTTGTATTATATTGCGAATTTAAAATACAAACACAAATATTTGTTATCATAAGGCCTCTGATTCAAACGTTGCTATCCGATTCCTTAAAGAACTACATTATTGTAAAACACTTTTTGACGGCATATTTTGTACAATTGTTGATACAATTTTCTTAAATGAACCACAATATTGACATCTACATTGTAGATTCTACAATGTTGGAAAGTGGGTACCTACGTTCACAGCTTCCAGTGACGTTTTCATAGCCAGGGCAACATCGTTGTACCTTACGTAGTTCCTTTATCTGTACCTGCTGCATAGAGAGGAAGTACGTCGGCCTACATTATGAGAGAAAAAAGAAAGAGGAATATAAAGTAAAGAAGGGAGAAGGGAGAAACAAAGGAAGTGAAAGTGGGAGAGGAGAAGGACAGAGTGAGATTGGAGGAAGAGATTAAGACAACTGTTATAAAGGTCGCTGTTAATCATGTTAATCGTTTTAGGATACATTACCACAATGGCATCATCCCAATGGCATAGTTCAATAACCTCAATTAAACACTCAGAGTGCAAAATTTGACCTCAAGTTGCAGAGTATGAGTTTTTGTACCCAAATTTTCTAAGGCCATTCAATGAATGTACAAATTTATTGGGGTTAAAGAACAGTGCCCTGATAGATGAAAATGTTGTGGATCCTAGTGTGTAGAATCTTCATTCAATTTGTAACCCTTTATTAGCATACTTTTCTTTTTGTATAAAGCCTTTACAACAGCCCTTTCTTTAATTTGTCGAGAAAAATGTGAAAATTGTCACTTTTGATGCTTTGCCGGTGATGTCTACCTCCTTTAATTCCAGTGGTGTCAATCAGTAAAAGAGGAATATCACTTCCCAAGTCAAGGCGCCAAGTCACTGGAAAATCACGCGTATTCGACCAAAATTGCTGTAAATGACCGTACATAATACCAAAATTGTGGAAAATCATCGGAAATTGTGCAAAATCTTTGCAAAATTACAACAAATGGTACCGGAAAATTCTGGAAGATCACATATGTCGAGTCTTACCTGTAGAATGTGCACAATTCTCTATCCATCCAGCCACATGGCGCTTGGTACGACGATGACCTAGAGGCTGGTACCTGGCGAGTACGATTGACTACAAATCTATTTTAAAAATCAGATTAAAAAGACAGTTTTGAAAAGCTTACAGATGGCAATAAAAATAAAGTTTTAACGAACCTAAAATGAAGAGCCGTGGTCCGATATTTCATGTTCTATTTTTTTAATCTTAGATTGAAGCCTGCCATTAAAACAATATGTTTCCAATTTTAAGTTGTATTACTCCAGCGGCTTTTATGTTAGAAGCACAAATGTGTCTAACAATGCCTCATAGGATCGTACATACATTTTCGGTGTGGTTACCACAAATCACTACGTTTTGGGTTCACTCCATTCAAGCAAAAATGTTTCGGGCGTTAAATATATAGGGAGCAGCGTGGCACACTGGTTAAGGTCTTTGCCTTTGGTGCGAGACGTCCTGTGTTCAATCCCCGCAGGACTAATAAAAATCTTATCCGCTCTCCCCGTGGCTCATCGGGTAAAGACGGGGCAGATGACCCATGATAAAAAGACCTCGTTACAGTCAGTTCGGATCTGGGTAATATGGCTACACTTGACTGTTCTGCAAAAATTGGCTCGACCAGCTATCAATGACGACCCCCTTCGTTCATCAGGACACTTGTGCTTGGCCGAAGTTTCGTCAGCGTTATCTCCTAGATTTCTGCTGTTAATGCCTAGATATGCTCGACATAAAAAAACACACACATAATTTCATAACTTACGGTTGATGGTATTCACACACTCCTGTCTGACTCAGTGTACCACTAATTCCAAACGCGAAGACCAACAGCAACGGCAACATCCCGTCTCTCATATTCAAATCTAAGAACCCTCCTTTAAAATACCTAAAACTTTTCTCCGCAGCAGCCCTTGGCCTTATTTACTAAGCTGCGGTCAGTTTGCGAATTATCAGAAATACAATGTTCTGCAGAATGATAACTGTTCCCATACATTTTTGTTGTTAATAAAATGTCTTTTATAAAATGAGAATGTTATGATGGTAATGACGGGTAGCGTAATAACAAAAAACGCTATCATTGAAAATATTTTAAACATTCCTATTATCTACCATGAATTATCATGTAGAACTTTTTGGTACAGGGTGTATCAAAATGATTGGTACCCATCAGTATATCCATTGAGCATGACCAAGAACGCCACATCAAAATGCAATATAACGGCCATCTTATTTAACACTACACCCCCTGATAAATTTTGTGACCAATTTTGCATTTTTCTCAATAAATTTAACTACACACTGGTAACAAAAGTTATGCAAGGAATCCAATTACTTCACTGAAATTTCAGTGATTCATTATAATATGTTAAGAAATGAGGTACATTCTAGCGACACCTCTTTTCTTATCATAAACAACGTACGGCTTGTCTTTGAGTCACTGAAATTCCAGTGTAGTAACTGGATTCCTTGCCCCTATAATATACATAACTTTTGTTACCAGTGTGTTATTATTTTTGAGAAAAATGCAAAAATAGTCACAAATTTATCAGGGGTGTAGTACCACCTTAAGAATCACTTAATTCAATGTCGTGAGCAAAGGGTGGCTGGGCAACCCGCCACCCCGGGGACTCCCTACTTTCATCCGATAGGCAGGGGATAAACCAACTTTAATATCACTGTAAACTCAGGTTCAGGTTTTCTGCAATATTTCATTTACACAATAAGACAACAGGTGTTGCTGAAACGTTCACAAGTAAGTGCAATTTCTGGATCAGATACTAAGAACCTTGTCTACTGAATACGAATCGGTATTCGACATTCTGCCAAACTTTGCCGAATTATATTCACGTTGATAGAGCAGCCATATTTTTTTCTGGGGCTTGTAAAATATAGGCAAATCGAAAAGAACCTTATTAGAAAAGTCTTATCACCTTTCAACAAGAAAAATACAACACAAATAGTTTTGAGAATTTTCTTTCTCATTTTATTCACAAAAGAAACTGTACACGCACTGTAGGCCTATATACAATGGGGTATTCGAATTGTATTCCACACACCCTTATTGAAGATATTACCTTCATATCCCACACAGGGAATGTAGATTTCAATGGAGTCACCCATTCAGGTAATCCCATTTGAAATTCACACTCCCTGTGTGGAAGATTAAGGTCATGTCTTCCATAATATTTACAATTCTATATTATAATTACAAAACTTACTCTGATTATTGATACATTCAATAATCTTGTGATGAATTATTATCAAAATACAGTTATGATTTTTCAGCAATGCATTAACTAAACCTGCAGCGTGGGATACAAGAAGAATCGCGTTTTGATGGACTTTTCTCAAGAATTGGTCATTACCCAAATTACATTTCTTATACGTCTTTTCATTTGTCGTCTGTCTTGGTCTGAAGATGATTATGTAAAGTGCAAAACATCCGTCAAACGCGACCTTTCTGCAACGAATACTTTTTGGTATGATTATAAATTTGATAGCACAGCTGCTACTATTAAATTTGCAATGTTCGAGCGAGCGAATAATGAAAATGACACATCCTGTTCCCGAGTCATGATTCCCAATCCGAGTCAAGTTTGTCAGTCTGAAAGGATTATATTCTTTTATGAAGGAAAGAGAAAAAAGTGACGAAATGACAATGACCTTTTACAGTTGAAATCCATACACCATATGAAAGACATGATCGTAATCTCCACTACTCAAATAAAGTAATTCTGAAATTCACATTGCCTGTGTGGAAGGTTAATGCCATGTTTCCCGTAGTGGTGTCTTGATTTCAACTGTAATATCAGAAACAGATAGAGGCAGAGATATCGTGAGGCAGAGATAGAGAGACAGTAAGATGGAGAGAGTAAGATATAGGGAAGAGGCATAGAAAAAGAAACTACGAGAGAGAGAGAGAGAGAGAGAGAGAGAGAGAGAGAGAGAGAGAGAGAGAGCATGAGTAAGAGAGAGGGGACAGGCTTAGAAAATGAGACTACGAGAGAGAGAGAGAGAGAGAGAGAGACAGCATGAAGAGTGAGAAAAAAAATAGGACGGAGAGCTATAGGGAGAGATAGAGGTAGAAAAAGAGAAGGGAAATAGAGAGGTATGGGGAAGGGGAGAGGGAGGTAGGAGAATGGAAGGGGAAGAATGGCAGTCAAGTACCTCAGACTCTCAATGAGCCAACTGAAGAAGTCACGTCTATTGAAAGAGTCAGTCAAGTCACTTGTAGTTTAACGTCTCCTTGAAAGGACGGGCCACTCCCATGGTTCATATCCCCAATTTAAAAGTATCTACATTATTGAAGAGATTCATCAGGATAGTTCGTGTAGATTAGCAATATAAAATTTCTTGAAACATATCCAGTACTCACATTTTTATGGAGCTACGACGTTTCGAGACCTGGTCAGAGCCACCAGACTTACATCAGTATCTGACCAACACAAATCGGCTATCAGCGATCACGTAGCTACAACAAACCATATCATAGACTGGGAGGGAGTTAAAATCCTTCACCGGGAAGACCAGAAATACCCCAGATGGATCAGAGAAGCCATTTGGATAAGACGCAGAGGGGACAAAGTTATGAACAATGAGGGGGGCGCCGCATTCAATCTCAGTCACGCCTATGACCACATCATCCAGAGCACATCTAGAAACACTCCATCATCTAGAAACACCAGCAGTGCATCTGGAATCACTCATACGTGATCAAGAGACCAGACCAGGTCTCGAAACGTCGTAGCTCCATAAAAATGTGAGTACTGGATATGTTTCAAGAAATTTTATATTGCTAGTATCTACATTAATTCGCCGTGGAAGTAGTGATGTAACAGGATTAATTACCATAGCTCTTCGACGTAGAAGTAGGATTAATATGATTAATTACCATAGCGATAGGTCAAAACTATTGTTGAATGTATTGCTCCGCAGTATAAGCAGGCTGCATTCATCACCTGTCATACTGCTCTTTTCAAAGACACAAATAGTACAGATGTGAGTGTAATGTGCATGGACTCAGCATTATGTGAAAATTCTATAGAATTATGATCCAGGTCTTTATGCCCGTTCATTGATAAGCTATGATGCGATGCAAGGGTACAGCGTACGTCAAGTGCAGGACAGCACATTCAAAAGAGTTTTGACACATCGCTATGGTAATTAATCCTGTCACATCACCACTACTACAGCGAATATAAACAAAGTGTGTTGTTGCATACTCGGCTACCCATGCACAATTATTAGGTATTTTTTGGCGGGGTACTTGATTATATAGCTACAAAAACAATTTTGAACTTTTTGCCCAAAATAAAATATTAAGTCTATACAAAGTGCTACGTAAAAGAGATTGTATTAATTTGCTAAAAACAGAACCCTATTCAACTTTCATGTTTTAAACTGACATGACTGAAAAAATGAAATTATTACCGAGAAAATTAACCAAAAAGGTGCGTGTATTTCTTAATTATGCTGATTTCAACATGTATCGATCGACTTTTAGCACGACTATACGCTGGCGAAATAACGTAATAATCGGATTAACTACCATAGCAATAGATGAATACAATTTTTGACTATATCACCCTGCACTACAAGCAGGTTGCACTCATCGCCTGTGTATGTATGCATTGATAGATTTAAAAATACATTGAACGCAATACCGCTCTTTTCGAAGATACTTTTTTTTTATAAAGGTGCGAGTGATCAGTATGATACGAGTATTCTATAGAAGTCGTGTCCACACCATGCACACGGGCGGACATAAGTTATTTATTACCGGACCTTACGTTTTACAGAGTGCTATTGCCGACGTAAGATCCGGTAATAAGTGACTTATGTCCGACTCGAAAAGTGCGGTATGATTTGAACTACGATCCAGGTCTTTATCCCTGTTCTTTGACATCTATGGTTCAATGCATAGGTACCACGTGAACGTTGTAGTGCAGGGCGATATATTCAAAATTGTATTCACCTGTACACGTCTAGCCCTTTTATAGTCATAGATGATCCATTGTATTTCTTTTGTTCACAGTTCGTTGCCCCGACCGTTACCTATGTCGTGTCCAAGCAACAAAATTAACAAGAAAATAACAAAAATTATCACACACAAAATATCTCTCAGCTTTTTACATTATGTTATACCACTTGCAACGTCGCAAGCATGTTATGTCCGCCAGCAGCAAGAAGACAACGATCCGATCATGCATGTAATGGGGATGTTACACTCATGGAGCTCCCATCCTGTGTCCGCTTGTGATATACCGTAAAACCCCGTCTACAAGCATATAGTGTGCTTCTGATGAAAGCTACATTAACCCAGTCGCCATTATGGAGTTTGAGCAAATAAATTACGGATCCAAGCATATACAAACAAGTATTATTTTAAGACCGATCAATGGTATATTAACGCTTGCTTCGAATTAATTAAGCTTTTATAAAAAACACTATATATGCTTGTAGACGGGGTTTTACGGTATTGTAACAGGTCTGTTTACAGCATAAAAAGCCTCTAAAATGTCTTATGAAATCTTCAAGATCACACACTACAATACCAGGAGATCGCTGGATGCTAACGCTGACGGCGTCCCTAGTCATACGTTGAATTGTTCAAGCTGACCGGCGGAATTAGTTTTCACCTGCGGAGACGCAGACCTCATTATGTTATTCAGTTCATGTTCCGGCGCAGCATGGACTCGAACCCGTGCATTTTTATGCTTAAATTGAGTTACAATACTATAGATTTCCATAAACAACGGAGTTGCTATGATAAAAATACCAGCCGTAAAAGACCACACGTCTGACAAATGTATCCACTGTTTAAATTGTGATTGTGACATGATATCTATGGCAGTCATAACGGCTGGCCAGAAGACTATCATGAGAATAGTGGTGGTGGAGCCTACGATGAAGGCAATGATGTTTGTCTTTTTAAACTCTGTCATCATCTGCTCTAAAGATGGTCGATTGTATACGAGTTTCATCTCTGTGATGTGGAATTCTCTGCGAGAAAAAGAAGGAAATGCTGTTATAATAATGAATGATGTAATGTTTTGTATTAAAAGGGCATTTCGTGATCCACAGTATCATCCCCACTTTTCTCAAAAAAAGTTGAGATTTTTATATCACTGGAAACCTCTGGCTACATAACGTTTATGTACAAAATATTTCTCGCAGATTAATTCGTTTTGCAAAGATATCGTGAAATTTGAATCTCTGGTACACCAGAACGAAATTATAATACATTGTCTATGGAGCAGTATAATACACATAACCATACATAACTCGCAAACGCAAAATCGGAATCAACTGACATTTTGGGAATAAGCTTCTTTTGTGGATATCTACTGAAAAATGCCATAAAAAGAGGATGCTAGGATCACAAGATACTCCTTTAAGTTCAAGTACATTTTCCCAATCCAGGAACTGCAACGCGTTGTTGACATAAATTGTCTAGCTATAAGGTTTTCGAAGATTTTACATATTATTCTTTTATTTTACAAATTAAACAAGTAGCCTGAATGAATAAAATAAAAAAAAGTAGAAGAACAAGAAGACGAAGACGAAAATATAGAAGAAGAAATAAATGAAGAAAAATAAAAACACATAGAAAACCCAGCAAACACAAAACGTTTTCGACATCATTCGCAAAAGGTTATAAAAGGTTGTCAGAAAACGTTTAAATGTCGGGTTATATAAAGGGTACATTAATAGTATAAAACGTTTTCATAACATTAAATAACATTTGTTGATAATTTACTGCACAGCAATCACAAATGTTTTACAGAAAACATTTAAATGTCGGGTTATATAAAAGGTATAAAAACGTTCCAAAAACATTTTTGAAAACTTGGTACAGAATGTTATTTTGGGGTTGGAAAAATATTTTGCAAAAAATGTTTGCCCAAAATATTTACAATAACGTTTTTAAAATGTTTTCACGACTTTTATATAACCCGACATTTTAATGTTATTAAAACGTTTTTAACTAAACCAAAACCCAAAATATAACTTATTTAAAACGTTTTAAAAACGTTTTTGTGTTTGCTGGGAAGGAAGCAGCAGAAAGTGGCGACGACAAAGAAGAAGAAGAAGGAAGAGGAAAAGGAAAAGAAGGAGGATAAAAGCAGGAAAACAGCACGTATAAGAAGGGAGGAAGGAAGGAAGAAACAATGAGAGAGTGTTAGTCCTTCATGTAATTATACACGAAATTAGTGTTAGTGTTAATTTAGGGTTAGGATTAGGGTTAGGATGAGGGTTATGATTAGGGTTAGGAATAGCTTACACGAAATAATTACATGAAGGATCTAAACAAGCAATGACTTGGGCTAAATAAAACAAAAAAACTTCGATCAATCTACAAAGTTAAGGGATCTGGAATGAGCGTTTTGAGCGTTTCGACAGTATTTTTTGTGGGACATGAGAGCACACCAGACGTATCGAATTGAATTCTGAATACGAAGAATGTCTTTCTGATATCAAATAATTTTCATTTTTTGAAATTCACGATATAATACAAATTTTGTGACAAATTATTAAAATGTGATATTATGTGGATGTTTCTCCCAAAAAGACCTAATTTTTGTTGGTGTTTTTGGAAAAAAATCCATATCTTCAATACGAAAGGTCAAAATTTGCAATTGATCGTCGGCTTTTCATCCCAGCTACATACACTTTAAGTATAAATCATCAGATTTATAAAGTTTACTTCGAGTACAGTTAAATATCAAAAATATCGATTTTTAATCATTTGCCATAAAATGTGTATTACATTACGAATTTCAAAATATCAAAATTATTTGATTTCAGAAGGACATTCTTCGTATTCAGAATGCAATTCGATATGTCTGATGTGCTCTAATGTTCCACAATAAATACTGTCTAAACGTTCATACCCCATCCCTTAACCTATGTAAAGTGCACGCACCATTTTAAAATCAAAACAAACACAACAGTATAAACAAGATCCGACAATTGTGTATGAAAATGACTGTATTGATATAACCGTGTAACTGCATGTAATAAATATAATTCATTACATTAGGAAATCTATTAACGTCTGGACCGATAGAACACTCAATTTAAAAAAAAGAAATTAATGATAATAATTATGTTTAAAGGAACCCAAACAAGTCGCGTAGTCAATTAACCTTTTATATGGCACTGCGCAATCACTAATTTGTTATCGTGTCATTATCAATCTGGCCCGATAGAACAGAACACACAACCTTTTAATTAACGATAATAATTACATATTTAAAAATGGCCAGATTCAATTAACCTTTCAGTGCACAACAACTAATTGTTTAAGTAATTTAATGCAAAGATGCTATCAATTATAGCGAATATCGTTTTGATTAGCGACCCATGAAAAAACCCAAACAACCGTTATTCGTAATCAATTGGTAGAGGAATTTTATAAGCAAAATACAAAATTGTAACGATATGTCGAAGGAAGAAATAAGGCAGGAGTGCATAAAGCGGCCGCACTCAAGTGGGGCCACCCATTTGGGCCCCACTCAAATCTGGTATTGATATTGACAAAACAAATTATACAGGTTGAGGTTACTTGCTCAAGTGATATTGATACCTGCGTCCCAACACCAATTGGCCACACTCTGGCCTCAGTCTTCAATAATACTATATTATAGTACCACCCAGGGTGAGACCTGAGTGGGGCCAAATTTTGTTTTTTTAATGTCTATTTATTGCGCACATTATACATTATGTTAGCACCAATTTAATGCGAACAAATTGACGCAGATACTGTGAGTCACTTAGATGGTATGGTCGGTTTTCATTTGCGAGACAAGCAAAATATACGGAAATGTTGATTAAGAATATTTTGATGCATCGACCTGTTGTATTTTCCTGATTAAATTTATTGTCATTAGTATTTTATTACATACAATTTACAAGACTTAGAAATAGAAAATCAGGCATTGCAAAATGCGTAAGTTTATTGCAGTTGTTGATAATTGCTTTAATATTGTTTCCTTTATTTCATCTGACGACTGATAGAAAGAAATTCGTTCATACATGGGCATTTTTGAGGTGCGCTTAATAATATGATCGTAACGCCTTTTTTTCTATAAATATATGAGTTTTCAAATTGCCAATGATGACAGCAAAAGTGTGGGTATAGCGAATAAAAATATGCATAACAAATCACCTCCACTTTGCTTTTATACGTTGTATTTTTAGCGCACTCTCAAATTTTCTTAAATTTAGATGAATGCTAAATCGAGAAGGCGATGTAATTAATAGAATAGATTAGGAAATAAAATCTATTCACAACAATAAATTAAGCAAGTTTTCAAAGTATATGATTTGTAGAATGAATATATTGATTTATATAATGAAAATCGATTTAATTTGCTGCTTTGACCAAGAAAACCTCGCCTACCCTTAAGTTACACTATCGTGCATATGTAAACTGTGCACGCAAAGCCCGTGCGGTGAGTTACAACACGTATACGGTATAGGAAGGGAGGGAGGAAGGAAGGAGGACTAAAAGAGTAATGACTTGGACTAAATGAAAAAAAAATTGAATCTAACAAACCTAAGTAAATTGCACGCACCATTTTAAAATCAAAACAAACAACCGGCAAACAAGATCCGACAATAGAGGTTATCCGTGTTCTATAAGCTGCATATCCTACCAGCGACTCCTATACCTTGTTTAGGACTTTCAAAAGAAGTACCTGCATGTGCAACCATGACTATTTGAAAATAGCCCGCCAAAGTCATGCATGTAACTCCGAGGTCGTGCATTGAATTAGTTTGAATGAGGAATACTACGGGAACCAGTGCCTTTTGTTAGAAGTCACGCATGAGTAAAGTGGATAACCTCTATTCGGTATGAGAATGACTCTTCATATAACCGTGTAACTGCATGTAATAAATATAATTCATTACATTAGGAAATCTATTAACGTCTGGGCTGATAGAGCACTCAATCTTTAAAAAAGAAATTAATGATAATAATTATGCTTAAAGAAAACCAAACAATTTCCGCAGTCAATTAACATTTTATTATGGCATTGCGCAACCACTAATTTGTTATCGTGTCATTATCAATCTGGCCCGATAGAACACAACACACAACCTTTTAATAAGAAATTAACGATAATAATTACATATTTAAAAATGGCCATAATCAATTGACCTTTAATTGCACAACAACTAATTGTTTAAGTAATTTAATGCAAAGATGCTATCAATTATAGCGAATATCGTTTTGATTAGCGACCCATGAAAAAAGCAACCATTATTCGTAATCAAATGGTAAAGGAATAATTTTAAAAGCAAATTGCAAAATTATGATGATATGTCGAAGGAAGAAATGAATGCACAAAATGGCCTCACTTAAGTGGGGTCACTCATTCTTGTCCCACTCAAATCTGGTATTTATAATGATAAAACAAATTATACAGGTTGAGGTTATTTGCTCAAGTGATATTGATACATGCGTCCCAACACCAATTGGCCACACTCTGGCCTCAGTCTTCAATAATACTATATCATAGTACCACCCAGGGTGAGGCCAAACTAGGATCTGCTGCGGCCAGAGTGGGGCAAAGTGGTGTTGGCGCAGGCATCAATTCCACGTTATTTGTTCGATAAATATCCATCATGGGGGTACAAGGGGAATCAAAGTTGCTGCAAAGGGGGGAATTTTCGTAATTTGGGATGGGGGGGCAAGTGATGCGGCCACAGTAGAGTGAGGCCACAGTAGAGTGAGGCCTGTTTATGTACTCATACCTAAGAAATAAAATACAATTCGCGTTGCTACTGCTACTGATTATATTTCATATAACAGGAATGATGTTAAAAATAAATATTGGGAGAATTGACACTATTTATGTGCAGATAAATATCAAATTTTTCTTGTGTGCAAATAAATCTCTAAGACATTTTGTTTTTTAAATGTCTATTTATTGCGCACATTATATACATTATGTTAGCACCATTTTAATGCGAACACATTGACGCAGATACTGTGAGTCAGTTAGATGGTATGGTCGGTTTTAATTTGTGAGACAAGCAAAATATACGGAAATGTTGATTAAGAATATTTTGATGCATCGACCTGTTGTATTCCTGATAAAATTTATTGTCATTAGTATTTTATTACATACAATTTACAAGACTTAGAAATAGAAAATCAGGCATTACAAAATGCGTAAGTTTATTGCAGTTGTTGATAATTGCTTTAATATTGTTTCCTATATTTCATCTGACGACTAATAGAAAGAAATTCATTCATACACGGGCATATTGAAGTACGCTTAATAATATGATCGTTGCAACCTTTTTTCTATAAATATATGAGTTTTCAAATTGCCAATGATGACAGCAAAAGCGTGGGTATAGCGAATAATATTATGCATTACAAATCCCCACTACTTTGCTTTTATACGTTGTATTTTTAGCGCAATTTTCTTAAATTTAGATGAAAGCTAATTTGAGAATGAGATGTAATTATTAGAATAGATTAGGAAATATTTTATTTGAATTTTATTTCTTGTCTGACATCGCATTCTAATATATATATTCTAATCACTCAGAACGCTAGTGAATCGATGGCTATTGTTATACGTGGCTCATTCATTTAATGAGGTAATGCAAACGGTGTATTATTTGGTGTTGAAATGAGCAACAATTTAAGTTACACAATTTTACTGTAAAATTAATTTTCTCGGCCAAATGAAAAGCAATGATTTCATTTTTCAGTAAATGTCAGGAAAAACTACAATATTCGGTACTGTATATTTTTTTCAAACCCTGGTGCGAAATTTACGTAGGTATGAAATACGCAGGTATGGAATTTAGACTTCTAGTGTAAGATTTTGGATTTTCTCAGGCTTCAACTTGCCCAAATAGCTTTTTGAGGGTCAACGTTCTTGCTTTTCAAAGTAACATAATTCGCTGATGACAGAAATAAAAAATCTTACACTAAAGACACAATTTTATGCCAAATTTTAACACCGGGATCAGACATTCATAACAACTCACCTTTACCTTGAATTTAATAGGCTTTGTCAACTTTCTGTCAGCACAAACATGACAAATTGAGAACAAATGCTCACACACACACCCCACATACCCCAAGAAAGAAACTAACCTGATATAAAGTTCCGGCCACGGAGACAATGGATTGTCTATATCTCTCGTCTTTTCCCAAGTTTCTGCGGTTTCGAACTCTGATATGTGTCTCTTAGTAACAAAGCTCATGATTATAGTGATTGCAGCACCTGAGAATATGGCTACACAATTGGCGATCAACATGCTAATTTCAAATTCATTCCCTGAAAAAGTAAAAGGAAAAAAATGTTCAGGAACAAATTAAAGGAATGTTTTTAAGTTTGGTAGCATTTTTTAAAGTTGCTTAACAATATAGCTTGATTTATCATGGAAATACCCGACAACTGAAAGCTTTACCTCCGTCACTGAGATCGCACCCCACATCGCACCACGAGCCCGGTTTGAACCCATCTTCCAAATTCTGTTTTCACTTTACCGATCATCTACCATGGTCATGTAACAGACGTTAAAGTCATATTTTAACATTCATATTCCATAAGAAATAGAATTGTATTTTTTTGGTATAAAAGTCTGTCACTGTCAGATATGTCCTCTTTTAATTTGGGAACAAACAGACGAGGCAATACAAAGAAAATCCCTATTAAAATACCAGCGCATATGTCGCCAATGCGAGCCACTCATTCAAACGCGAGTCGTGTCAGTTGTTTTGATATGTCACGACTGTCCGCACGCTAAGTACGTACTGTGTTATGCACATCGTGTGCGCCTTCGACTAATATTTCCATCGTAATAATAAAACGATGGTTTTATTCAAAATTCTGGATTTTGACAAATAACTACAGCACCTCAAGTCTTGATTTAGCAAGGTATGTATACTAAAGTACATAACAATCGTGTAAAAACAGAACTTTGAAAAATATTGAGGGCATCCTCCTCAGCAAATGTTATAATATGGCTTTAATGCCAGAAACAAGGGTCTTTTTCAAGACCGGCATTGAATATGTCTATGAACATCGAAGGCTTCTAAATTACGAAACAAGAAGTTAAAACCACATTGTAACATTTGCTGTTTTTTACATGATGTAATGTATTGAACTAATTTACCCTGCAAAATCAAGTCATTATGGTAACTGCTACACGTTAAGGATACAAGTACAGTTTACTGAAAGCCAGGGGCAGTATTTGACTTAGCTGGGGTAATGAGTTATGGTGACTGCTGTTATGTAGTTCCCTGGAAGTTATGTAATGACACCATGTCTTTATTCCCATGTTGAGACATATTTTTAGATCATTCAATGAGAGAAACTTACCTGCAGAATTGGTGATGAACTTTGACATGTTGAATTCTTTATTCAGAATTGATGCAGACAGCAGCCACGAAAATATCCCTGCCAAACATCCTAAAATGGCGCCATACATGATAGCCTTACCAGTCAGTCGCGCCCAAAACATGGAGAGGATTATGGGAAATACTGACGAACCGACGAGGACACCCATGAAATAATAGACGAACTCCAGACTGACCTGCAGGAAATAGGGAGAAAATAGAAAAATACAATGAATATGTGTGGAGGAAGTGGGTGTACCATGTATGTGATTCCGTGAAATTCGTCCGTTTTCCGTATCGCGGAAAATTGATGGTTCTACTTTAACTGCGTCATCGTCGACGTGCACATGGTTACTGTGCTGTTCAACACGCGAAGTAACAGCGCAGCATCGTTATATTTATGTATATTGTCAGTCATCTAGGTATATAAAATATCAAAATTGATAATGATTTATCGGCTTGAAGAAGCATCCAGGATAGGATGTGAAACGTCGCCAGTCAAAAAATATTAAGTCCAGTTGACTAGATTTTAGTTATCAATTCTGATGTGTGACTATCCACCACAACTGAGCCCGGATGTCGCCAGTGCCACTATTGAGATATGCTCCATTGAACTTAATAATAAACAATAGGAAACAACGGATTTATTGACTGTTTTATTGATTTTATTGATTTTTCACTACTTAAATGTCAAGTACTATAGACATGATATACATCATTTTAAAGCTAATTTCAAGCAGAATATTTTGGTTGAATATCTCAAAAATGATGATTGGCGACTTCAGGGCTCAGTTGTGCTGGATGGTCACATATTAGAAAAAGTTAGAGGACATCTCCCATTTACCAGTGTGTGGTGAATTGACTACTAAGTAATAATCACACACTCAAGGCAACTGCACGTATCCACTCCTTTCGAAAGCTGTATCTTGCTAAACAAATGTATTTAGGCCAAAATATCACAAATAATATTGATTTGAATATGTTATCTTTATATTTTATGCAAAAATATTTTTAAAAAACTTAAGAAACCCGACTCAGGTTGGCCCCTACTTATATAATTTCAACCAAGCATTTCACTGTTTCGTAGTGAATGTGGATGTAGATGGCGGCGTCCTACCATTCATACTACATTTTATTCATAAAAATGTCAAACTCGCTCGATAGTATCGACTATAAGGTATATTCGAACCAAATTTGGACACCATCCGGGTATTTTGCCCTCATGTACCATGCAATATTCATAAATATATCACCATAATACCCATATAGGGCAAATCATTGCACAAATATTAAACACAAGTGCACTAGATATTCTGTGTCATTTTTGACACGGAAAACAGCTAGCTTCTCTTTTGATGTTTACTGAGGTATGAAGAGTGTGGCCTTCAACAAGTAAAATTGAGAAATCTATTTAGCATAACAAAGGGTTAGTTGCAGATACACTGCGGAGTAGGAAAAGTGGTTATACACTATCACGGCGAGATGTAAATTAGGTGATGATGTCACAGCTCTTTATTGTTCTATTGTGTCCGATTTGAGCGCTGACATATTGGAAAATGTTGCCAATCAATATTCATGAGAGTGTACATTCAACGTCCAGTTATCGACATTGGGTGACATGTGTTTGGCAGGTGTGAAATATATCTGACTGGGTGTTTTAATTACGTAACGTATTAAGGTTTTGGCATCATTAAATGGCTGCCTAGTGCTGTTATATGCTTAGATTCTATAATAATAATTATTATTTTCTTTATTCATTCTTTTCTTTTCCTTTCTCTGCACTTATTCTTTCTTATGCACACACTTAAGCAGTGGCGTAGATTTATTTTTGACATGGGGGGGGGGGGGTAAATACCCAGTGCAGTGAACCTTATGGTACAAATGCGCGAAAATTTTTTAGCATAGGCCTATTGGAACTAAACTGGTGAAATATGGGACAAACGTGGAATTAATTCGCGCGAAGCGCTAAAAATGGTATTTTATGGCTAAAATGACCAAATATGAGGTTAATTTTGACAGAAACCAATACACAGGCGTCGATATTGTGGGGGTGATTATATCGACCATCCCCTGGCAAAATATTGGGGGGTTTCTCCCCCCCCCCCGATCTACGCATATGTAATTTAGAGCCCTGTGACTACATCGCTCTCCTTCTACCTCTCCCTCCTTCTCCCCCTCTTCCTTTCTTTTTTGTGCTAAAATGGATTTACCCCCACTCCCCCTCCCCGATCTACGCCTATGTAATTTAGAGCCCCGTGACTGCATCGCTCTCCTTCTACCTCTCTATCCTTCTCCCCTCTTCCTTTCTTTTTTTTGCGCTAAAATGGATTTACCCCCCTCCCCCGATCTACGCCTATGTAATTTAGAGCCCCGTGACTGCATCGCTCTCCTTCTCCCCCTCTTCCTTTCTTTTGTTGTCTTCCGCCCCTCCCCTACAATCTCGATTACCCATCCGCTTCTCCTCTTTTCACCTCTCGACCCTCCTTCACTACCTCAATTGGACCTGGCTTTTAAAATGGATATTCGTGATGTTAAGAAATCCATTTGATTTTATTGAACAGGCCTATATAACCATGATAACAACATAATAGCTGCGAAGTAGTTAATTATAGAAAATGACACAGATAGACCTATATACCTGGCAGCAATGACACGTTGTTACGGGTAATCGATCAGCAACTCTATTGAATTTATTTAAATGAGGCGCCTAAATTAAGATGGGCGGTCAATAATTCTATGTCGAAGGTAAAGTGTGTTTTTGTGTGTATGGGACACCTCGAGCACACCCTTGTGTGGTATTATAACAAAAGGTACCTTTCGTCAATGTAGACTTTCAATGTAGACTTTCATTTGATCACTTAATGACAGTGGCCTGCCTATATAGCGTTAATACGCTGTCAGGTCAGTTACCGATTTAATGGCGGAAGCCCTTTGTCCCAAACAAAAGGTACCTCTCGATGAATAGCTTGGCGGAAACTCTAATAGGCACAAAGGAACAATATGCGTTACGTAATCTATTTCCTCTCTTTTCTATATCTAACCTCCTTGGTTTGTCACTCTGTCTATTGCAACTTGTTGTAATGACATGCGGAGTAACAATGTGCGCATGCATCAACATGACAAAGGACCCTTGGAATTGACGAAAAGGTCAATTCGTGACATTCGTGGCACACATTTTACAAAGAAACTGTACATACTCTGATTATACATTTACAGGATCTTTTAGCGTGCGAAAGTGCGAAAATATCAATCATAAAGTTTGGGGGACGCCTTGGTCTGGGGCGGACATTTTATAAATAAATTTAGAAGAGCAGCAACGACATCACTTGCATTACATTCCAGATGTTAAATCTACATCATATGCAAAATTTGAGGAAAAATGAACGAGTCCGTTTTATTTTAGGGCCATTTGTCTATAACTGATCTTTACATGTAGCCCTATAGAGAGAGTGCCCGTTGAGGGCGCTATAACCCCCATTTTAGGAACAAAACTGAGATTTTTAAAAAACAGACACGTACGAATTTTCTAAAATTTTCAGAGTATGTAGTATGAACATGTAGAAATATAATCAAGTAGTTGCCCTACCTGCTCTTCTCCGAAAAAATAAAAAGTCCTATACCTCAATGATAATGAAACCTAGGTGGGGACGTGTTTTTACGTTTGTGGATGTTATATTTCAGTAATATCATTGCTCTAGTTTAAGAATAACCTATTAATCGATTTAGATCTGTTATTTTATTTTTCATTTATTGTTATTGCATAACGCGATTTATATAATTTGTTACACAATAATTAGTAGAAAGTACAAATTATGAAACAAAATAGCAATAGTTTCATCAACGCCATATGTGATGCAAAAGAATGTGTCATAAACTAGTAGTACCAGTCTATAAACAAATTATCTATTTTAACGAAATCAAATGAATGTAATTAACAAAAATGCTTCAGCAAACTGACATGATACATTGAAAGAGCAGGGCGTAGCCTGCTCTGCTAATTACCATTATCTTCGCCTTCGGATGATATGAGGCTGGCAGGTTAAGGTTAAATACAATTGATTTTCAAGGCTTGATTCCAGAGGGGCGTAAGTTAATAATGGAAACAGCCATGCAGAAAAGAATGAACTCACGCGTACAATAGTGTATCAATCTGAACTAGGGCCACGGACAAACCGCGGCTCGTGAGTCATCCTATATGTTGCAAGGATAGGGAAGGGGCGACCATGATAGGACCATATGGGCTGATGGGGGGGGGGGGTGATTGTGGGCAGCCGTTTTCGGCAATTTTCCTTTGGATTTTCTAAATTTTTAAAATTATCCTGGATGATATCTGTCGTGCAATAAATCAATGCTTCTATAGGCTATAATAGGCCTAGTATGCCTATTTAAATTATACCCTGATTATGCAATATATAGGCCTACAATAATAACTACAACAACAGTAACAAAACCAACAACCAATATTTTGTTAATCTAATTATTTGTAAATCTAATTTGTAAAAATATATTCATAGGCCGCGCCTATTAGACTAGTATAGCCTAAAAATTCCTGAATTATATAATGAAAAAAAACGGGCAAAAACAATCAATCGCTGCAGTCAGAAAGAAAGAAACGAACAAGAAAAAAGAAAAAAAGTGAGAGAAAAATAAAATAAAATAGATGGAATGGACCACATAGGGACTCGAACACGTACCAAAGTTTTCCATTATGTTTAATAAGAAATGGTTGGCAGCAGCTTTTGCTGGCCAGTTTGGAATGGGTCCAATGGACCGTGTCACAGTGGACCGTGTAATATCAATAGGTCTGTTCTGTGTGCAAGGTTATCAATAGCAAAAGGGCAGTGATACGCGTGGCTCATCTTTTATAGAAATTTTGTTCAATTGGTATGAGCTAATGTGTCCGAGTAAAAAAGAAAATCATCCAGCGTGGAAATGTATTGAACCCTGAATTATCTCAATTGGTTGATTGGCGCGAAATGTGCGATTTGGCGCGTATATGATCTGATATGAATTGTCTCTAATAAGTGTTACGTGTTATTTACTTGTAACATAGATCTGTTGACGACCTAATAACCAAGGCCATTGATGACCCGGTAGATGGCAAGGTGCACCTACTTAAAGCGAGAGATACCATCGGTACAAGACAGAAGTTTATAAGACTGGCTGACATCAGCGAGCATGGGTGGGCGACCGTGTCAGAGTATGAAACCAACGAGTTGGCAGCTGATGAGGATGATCACAATAATCCAACGGGCCGAATATCGAGCGGGAAGAAAGATCAAGCAGAAGCAAGCTAGCAAGCAAGCGGCAAAAAAGTTCAAAAAAGATGCCGGCGCTTCCGTGGGTGGTGGTTATGGTATGCCTGGTTCTTCTAGTCAGCTTTTTCGTGCAGGAGGGTCCTTCACTGGGCCCATCAGCAGGCAAGGCAAAGGCAGTTGCTACTTCTGTGGGAAGTTCGGCCACTGGAGAGAAAGTTGTCCAGCCAGACGGCAGCAGTTCAGTACAAACCAGCCGCAAAATGCAGGAGGCATCTAAAGTAAATAGAGCTAAAGTTAAGTATGATAATTCATGTAGCGTAGATGAATGTGTCTGTATTTCAGATGATATAGTATTTGATTATGCAGATTATGAGAGAAGCGAAGGTAATATTGCGATCAAGGTTTCAGGTAGGCTAACAAGCCACGCCCAGTTTTGGCGGGAAATTGGGGCCCCACAGTTTATAATGGAAACTATTGAAAACGGATACGTAATTCCTTTTTATGACGAGCCTCCGATGCAATCATCCAAGAATAACAGGTCTGCGTATAATAATCACGAATTTGTGTCTGAGGCCATATCTGAGCTGGTAAAATTGGGGTCTGTAGAAATTTGTCAATCTCCCCACACGTTATTAATCCACTCACTGTTTCTATTCAGCCAAACGGAAAAAGAGGCTAATTCTTGACCTGAGGATGGTAAACAAGTTCATTCGCAAGCAATCTGTTAAGTTTGAGGATATGAGAACAGCACTGCTGTTTCTTAAGAAAGGTGGTTTCATGTTCAAATTTGACTTGAAGTCCGGGTATCATCATATAGAGATTCACCCTATGCATATAGAAAATTCTTGGGATTCTCATGGAATCTTAATGGTAAAGTGCGTTATTTTAGATTTTCTTGCCTGGCATTTGGTTTGAGTTCGGCTCCATTTATTTTTACTAAAATAGTTCGACCGTTGGTAAAGAAGTGGAGAAGCGAAGGCAAGGCAATTGTAGTATTTCTAGATGATGGTCTAGGTTTTGGTGGGTCTTTAGATAAAGCAAAAGAGGCTAGTGATAGTATTAAAGCCGATCTGATTAAATCTGGATTTGTGCCGAATATCCAGAAGTCGATTTGGAGCCCAACAATAACATTAGAGTGGTTGGGATATGATATTGATCTAGAATCGGGTGCATTTGGGGTCACCGGAAGAAGAGTTCAAGACATCCATCAAAGTACTACCACTATTCTTAACTCAAAGACAATAGTGGGAATTTAAATGTGAAGGCTAGACTTCTGGCCAGTGTGGCGGGAAAACTTGTTTCCACTAGCCTGGCAGTTGGAAATATAGCAAGATTAATGACGAAATCTTTACATGTCTGTGTAGAAGGTAAAGAAAACTGGGAATCCTTTGTGTGTGTGTCGGAAGAAGCCATTAATGAATTAGAGTTTTGGCGGGAAAATATTCGTACTCTCAATTGTGCAAAAGTAGAACTGAAAACAGCAGCATCTAAAATAGTATATTCAGATGCAAGTAGCACTGGCTACGGTGGGTATGTAGTAGATATGTCGGATGACATTGCTCATGGGCAATGGAATCAAGTTGATGCAAGACGAAGCTCGGCATGGAGAGAGCTTAAGGCCGTAGAAATGGTCATGGCTTCATTTGTCAAGAAGCTTGGGAATCATGTTGTGAAATGGTTTACGGATAACCAAAGTGTTGCAGCGATAGCAACAAAAGGCAGTATGAAAATTGAATTACAAGAAATTGCTTTGAACAGTTTCAGAATTTGTGTCCAAGATAATATATCTTTAGAAGTGGAATGGGTCCCTAGATCAGACAATGAAAGAGCTGATTATATAAGTCGCATTATTGATGCTGATGATTGAGCTATCTCAGACTATATATTTGAGACATTGGACAATAGATGGGGTCCTCATACAATAGATAGATTTGCCAGTTTTTACAATGCAAAGTTGCCAAGATTCGATTCGAGGTTTTGGAACCCTGGTTGTGAGAATATAGACGCATTTACTGTGGATTGGTCTAATGAAAATAACTGGTTAGTGCCACCTATCCAACTCATTCCGAGAGTCCTATTTCACATGATGCGTTCGGGGGCAGCAGGAACTCTTATTTGCCCTCAGTGGTATTCGGCCCTTTTGGCCGATATTGTTCCCAGATGGACAGGCTCCTATAGTTGGAGTGGTGGATATACAGGAATTACAGTATTTTCCTGGTATGTTTGTAAATGGCAGATACAATAACGAGCAGTTCGTTAAACAAATAGCCAGAAGTGCTATTCTGGCGGTAAGAGTCCAGTTTTAATCGAATGCGTTGAGCAAAATCGGTTGGATTTGTAATCCTAATAATTTTATTATTTTAAGAGAAACATATTCTGTAAATTGAGTATGCCATGATATTGGTAATGAATTTTCAGATTTTAGAGGAAATACAAAGAACTTTATATAAATGAAATGCAACAAATATCAAAGCTTGCAACGAAGATAGTTACATGCTGATAGCAGGAATCTATGAAGTTTGATTTGGTACTCGATGCGTGAAGGACAGCATTGACAAGAAGTGAAAATTAGTAAGTAGGTAGAGTAATCAGACGGTGTTAGAAATATTAGTAGGCCTAAATGCATTTGACTGCGGAATTCTTAAAATTGTTTTCATTTCATTTGCAGGTAATCTTCCAGAGTGGTATATGGTCAGATGCAGGATACGAAGAGCATGATGAACTGAACAAATTAGCATCAGAATTGCCTGGTGTGACATTAAACTCTAGAGCCGATTCAACTATAAAGCAATATGGGGGAGCATTTTGCAATTGGTGCGCATGGGCTGACAGATTTGGAAAGTCAAAAATTCCAGCGGATCCCTATTATGTTTCATTATATCTCATTCATGTCAGTCATTCAGCCAACACACCAGCACCTATTTTGAAAGCCACTGCTGCTATTTCATGGGCTCATAAATTGGCAGGGAGTTCAGATCCTTGTCTTTCTCCAATTGTTAAGAATGCTGCTGAGGGTTTGAAACGTAAATTAGCATCTCCTACCGTTAAAAAGGAGCCTATAACAGCAGAAATTCTGGTTAAAGTATATGATCACTATTGTGCAGATTTGTCCATCAAGAATTTGCTTACTATTAGAACTGTAACAATGTGCTTGATAGCTTATGCAGGGTTTCTCCGTTTTGATGAACTTTCTGAGATAAAAAGAGAGCATGTAACATTTGAGTTATCACATATGTCAATTCTGATTCCTTCTAGCAAGACGGACATTTATAGGCAAGGTAAATCAGTTATTATAGCACGTCTGACATCAAAAGTTTGTCCTGTTCGTATGTTACAGAAGTATTTAGAGTTAGCTCAGGTCCAAGATTCATGTTCATTCCTTTTCAGGAGTTTGTCTGCCACAAAAATGGGTTACAAATTGCGCAAGGATAACCGACCAATGTCATATACTAGAGTTCGCGAAGTCATTTTGGATGCGCTCAAGCCAATAGTTGGCGACACATCAAAATTTGGTGTTCATAGCCTGCGTTCAGGGGGTGCCACAGAGGCAGCTAATGCGGGGGTGCCTGAAAGGTTATTTAAGAGGCACGGCAGATGGAGGTCTGATTCGGCCAAAGATGGCTATGTCAAGGAAAGTTTACCAAAATTGCTTTCAGTTTCCCAATCGTTGGGATTGTAGATTTCCCTGACTTTTACTTCATTGAGCTCACGATTCGCTGTGGCCGGTGCAAATAAATACCAACACAACGCAAGCTTATGTATTAAAAAGTGTTTTATTGGTGGGCATTGGTCTCGTTCTTTGGGAGTATAGTGGAGAAATGAAAATATGTGCGTTTGAGCGCCCTCGGCGAATTAGCATATATTTATTTTCTTCACGTTACGTCATAATGAATGACTTGGGTGTGCGCCGGGGCGTGTTAGGGTTTGGTAGTCACTTCAGGTTGGTAGCACCACGCAGCACACACGCTTTTCAAAAAATTTTGTTAAATCCAAAAATTTTTTTAATGTGTATTTTAAATGTTTTGCCTCTGTCGGTTATCCAGGGTGGGTATTTGACCGATTGTTCGGGGAGGAAAGAATTCAATCATCATGTTGACATGAGGTAGAAAGCCAGGGGTCATCGTACGTTCTCAATTTTTCTCCAAAAATAGTAATCAGGAGTTTTTTCAAGAGTTTTCGTAGCCCGCTCCTACCGCGATTGTTTTCTTTTAGGCTTTAGGCTTCCCCATTGTATTAGTCTAGGATCCCACTGCATTGTTTGTATAAGTAGAAAAAGAAAAAAGATTCACAATTATTTATAATAATTGTGCCTGCTCTCATTGAGCTCACGATTCGCTGTGGCCGGTGCAAATAAATACCAACACAACGCAAGCTTATGTATTAAAAAGTGTTTTATTGGTGGGCATTGGTGTCGTTCTTTGGGAGTATAGTGGAGAATAGTGCATACCAGGCTCTTATGATAAACAATCTCATCACCGCTGTAAATGTCGGAGGTATCGATGGCGAAAAACCTCGATTTTTGCAAAAGTAGCTTAAATTTGGAGTGAAATTCAAATGGTAAAGGAATCGACATCCTTTTGAGAAATAATGTAGGCAGTTAGAAATCAAAATTAACGTTCCACAATCCAGATATCGATAATGTAACAAAACAGTGTTTTGTGGTACAAGATTCTCGAAAATTGTTCCCAAAAACGGGCTAATAAAATTTAATCGGTACTGTATTTGGTTCTTCCCCATGGCAACATTATTTCTTTGGTCGATTTGTAGTACAATACAAAAAAGGAGAAAACAATTACTCGGCGTGGTTTTATACGGAGCGAATATTAAAAAAAAACTGCATGGAACGTGTTTTTGATCTTGTGAACATGGTGCGTAAAAATGATTTAAACGAAGGATTTTCGAACGGATTCTAAAAATTTGTATAAACACACAAAAATAATGTTAAGATACATCCATGCACCAACATTTGACTCACTGCGATATTTGATTGCTGAGAAAACGCGGTTTTAGAGAACAACTTTATACGTTTCTTCGTGTCTCTTCTTCTTTCTTAAGGACATTCAGTATCAAAGTTACGTAATGTTACTATGTCAACGGGATCACGCTCTTGAGTAATGAACCACGATCGAAACGATCACCACACAAAGTATATGGCACTCGAAGGCATACCAAAAAAGCGTGATCCGGTAACCAAGAGAATTACGTAACCACTTCGATGCTGAATTGTCTCGAGCTTCCAAGGTTACACTATAAATTCAAGATTGGTTGAATTGGTACACTGGAAAGACAGTTTACTAATTACTTTGTAACCATATGAAATTATATTCATATGACTATTCATCCGCCTAGATTCATCAGGTCAACTATAATGGTTTTTAGTGATGTATATATAGGTCGCTTTGCCACTTTGCCAAATAGTTATCAAACCCTTTGGGGGGATTGTGCGTTTTCTTAGAAAATAATATTGTTTTATTATTTTAGCGTTATGATGAAGGTGTATGACATCATTTCTTCAATAACTTGAAATACCCAAGAGCCATTTTGCTAAAATGTTCATTTCAAAAATGTATCTTACATTGTGATAATATCGTTATGAGTTTAACAGACTGCCGAATATCGTTTCTTCGTTATATTCATGTTCTCAAAATCTCAAAACAAGTGATTAAATTACAAAAAATGATTTCCTGGATGTAACATGTAATTATAAGTAACAAATTAAGAAATTAAAGGCATGGGTTTTCATTGCTCTAACTGAAATGTGGCATATCGAATTCTAAATTTTTTTCATTAGGTCATGAGGGTCTTGATGAGACAAAAAAATATATTGAATGATTCATTAAAAGTTGTGTTTTACTGTTTACGAGCTTTCTGTGTTACCTTTTAATATGTGAGTGACTATTATATGAGTTTTTGCCATTTTCGCCGGTTTAAACCAGGCAAAAACAGGGTTTGCCGCCAAAAACCGAGCCCTGTAAAGATTGTGATGTCGTTACGGTTGTGGCATTGACCGGTGTTATATAATACTTATTCTGAGACACACTATATATCAAAACATGCTAAATTTAGTTAATGCAAGGTTATCACGCGTATATAAATCTCCCTTTTACCAGTATTTTGATTGATCTTTTCAATTGTGCAAACTAAGTCGTTTTCCATTAGAGAGCTTTACGAGATCGTGTGTATAATATCCATGTTTACCTGCATACCGAAGATTACCTAGATCTTTTTTCCAATGATTTTTAAAGTGAAGTAAATATTTGTTCGTTTTAAATTCCAAAAGGGATTTCATTCGCTGCAAGTGACGTTTGAAAGCAATTATTCTTATATAACAACCCGGGAAGATGCGAGAACCCGTTAAGTCTTAAGCTGAAACTATTTTTAGCCAAACTATACCAAATTAATGCTCTGCTAAGTAGCCATAGGCTTCAATATTAAAATTTGTAGATTTTTTCTGATAATATCAAGAGCTTTCTTAAGGTTGGTCTGAACCCTGGAATTATGGAAACTTTCGGACCTCATAACTGCTAAATTATTAGTCTAAAGAATATAAAAGTATACATTTTTAGAATGGAAATGACTTGATAAATTCATCTGTGAGGTCCAATTTGGGCCAAAATGCTCATTTTTTTCGTGCAACGTAACAAAAAAATTGTTTGGCCAAAAAATTTTTTTAAATTATTTTTAAAAACTAGATAAAAATATCTGGGACCCGTATTTTTATTTTTTAAATTTTGACCAACTTCATCAAAATTATCTGAAATTTGGGCGAAAATCAGGCTTTTTAATGATTTTTTTGACAATTTTGCATTTTTGACCATTTTTGGTGCAAATTTCTCAAAGTTGGTCAAAATTCAAAAAAATTAAAATACGGGTCCTAGATATTTTTATCTAGTTTTTAAAAATAATTTAAAAATTTTTTTGGCCAAATAATTTTTTGTTACGTTGCGCAAAAATTTGGGCCAAAAACATGTTTTTGGGATTTTCTCCAAAGATGAGCATTTTGGCCCAAATCGGACCTCACAGATGAATTCATCAAGTCATTTCCATTCTAAAAATTTATACTTTTATATTCTTTAGACTAATAATTTAGCAGTTATGAGGTCCGAAAGTTTCCATAATTCCAGGGTTCAGACCAACCTTAAGATTCACTGAGCCAATACTAGGTTTATTTGTACTCATTTTAATGCACTTTCGTGTTGATTCTAAATATGGTCACGGAAATGTACAATTCTGAAATATTTACATTTTAACAGAAAATGGAAATTTGTCATCTGCGATCAACATCCGCATGGAGAGAGTTAAGCACACCACACCATACCATACCATACCATACCATACCATACCACACCATAGCACATGCCCACACCATACCATACCACAACACACCACACCACACCATACCATACCATACCATACCATACCATACCATACCATACCATACCATACCATACCACACCATACCATACCATACCATACCACACCACACCACGCCATATCATATCATATCACACCATGCCATACTTTGTCATTACCTGGATAATGTCAAACAGCAAAGTGAGAGGTATAATTGCCATAGCAACCCAGACGATACACCAATCTCGTTTATCCCGTAGGATATTCAGATAAGTCCTGTAGTTGCCATGATGTTTGCATTTGAAGTTCGGTTTTACCGTCCTGTTGCATTCTGATATAGCTCTGAAAAAGTATAGTGGTAAAGGTATCAAAAGATTACAGGACGTTAAAAATATATGCAATACAAAAATCGAAAAATTCATTTAAGTAAAGCTTTCCCAAGGCTGTAGATGCCTGTAATTGATGTTTGCGTGTTATTGACTTGATGTTTTTCTGACTCAACGGATATTTTGAAAAAGAAAAAAAAAAGTTAATTTTGTGTAATTTTGAGAACAAAGTTCAAGCATGCATTCAAACATATGTATTCCCCAATCTTTGCACAAGAACAAAATGCTAATGAAACAAATTACGCAACTGATGCATGCTTGAACCATATTTTATACTTTGTTCTCAAAATTAAATAAAAAATTACCGCGAAATGAGCGTTAAGTCACAAGTTGGTAGTTTCGAGACACCCTGGCTGTGAGTTGATGTTCTTTGTTTGCCGCGCACCTGTACAAGCCAGTAGTATGTCCTTCGTGTTGGCCCATTGTGTCCCATTCACAAATGACAAAAGACATACTATTGGCTTGAACAGGTGCGTGTGAAAAAAAGACGCAGCAGCAAGGACGTCTCGAAACTATTAGTTGGCGACTTTACGCTCATTTCGTGATAGCAGGTCACATAAAGCAGTCCGGTTAGCCTAATCGGGAAGACGCTTGACACTGGTACATGATCCTGGCTGTGAGCGTTATTTTGATTATGTGGGCTGACTAGTCTATACCGAGATGTGCTCTTGAATTCGCCGTAGAAGTAGTGATATAACAGATCGAATTCTCATAGCAATGGGTTTACACTATTTTTACTATCTGCAATCATCAGATATTAATTGAATTATTTGAACAAATAAAAAAAAAATTAGTCTCAAAATTTATCATGGGGTGTAGTACCACCTTAAAATAATATAAATATATATGTGAATAAAAACTAAATAAGAATGAGAGCAAAATGGGGCAACAGAAAGGAAGAAACAAAAACCAAAGCAAACAACGACAACAACAACAACAACAAAAATAAAATAAAAAATCCGATACACAAATCTCCCAAATCTCAATGTGATGAAATTTTAGCTGCAATTTCCACGTTGCTTGCTTTTTGGATTATATCAAATCCTCCTGCTTTCCCTCTCGGATTGCTCTACATAGTGGGATATTACAGACGAAATTCCTCTAGGGAAAACACAACTTTAAATGTAGATTTCAAAAGGAGACACCCATTCAGAGAGCCCCATTTGAAATCGACACTCCCTGTGTGACAGATTAAGGTAATGTCTTCCATAGCGGGTGTGTGGATTTCAACTGGAATAGCCTGCTTTATGGAGGATATTAGATGCAGGTCAAATCAGCGGGGTGCAATTTCTTAGCACCTTTGGGACGAGTTGATCATTTTGACAGTCTTTTGAAAAACAAGTTTTGGTTGAATGTATAAAGATTAGAATAGTTTAAAGCACGTGGGTGGGGGGCATGACCTGGCGGTGCTTTCACTTAAAGGCCCATTCAGTGATTTGCTCATCCGGACGATCGTAAAAATCATCAAAATTCAGATTTTGGTACCTTTGTCATTGTCATAAAATGTAAACATAGCCTGCTAGTGGTTCAGCCAAAAGCCGTGTATTTAAGAAAAAAATAAGAAATTTACATGAATCTGTAATTTATATAGACAGTATTTTTAAAAATTAGCTACATGTATTCGAATGGGGCTTCAACTTCGTTAATACTGCTGTTTTCTTTCTTTTTGCTAAATTTTTTTGCTAAAATTTTTTTTACACTTTCGCTGGGATCACTGAATGGGTCTTTAAATAGTGAGACAAATAAAGGTGACACACAAAAGGAAGGATATGGATTCTACAAAGGAGATCATAAGACTTGATATAAGGAGTGTTACTTCTGCCCCATGTGCATGATTTAATCTTGGGAGGGGAAACGCCTATGAAGCTTCATTTTGATATCGTATTGAATGAATGAATGAATGAATGAACGAACGAACGAACGAACGAACGAACGAACGAACGAACGAACGAACGAACGAACGAACGAACGAACGAACTAACGAACGAACGAATGAATGAATGAATGAATAATACCAGTAACTGGCTTGGAAAATTTGGAGAGAAAAATCGGTAATCCACTGATGTCAAAATACATCAAAACACGTAAATGAAACGTATTAATGACATCCTGATTGATAGCTTAATAATATTATTATAGTCTATCAGGGATCTTTCTCATAATAGGCATGCAGTGATACGTATATTGAAAACATTTTCTGAAAATATCAAGAGCTATCTCAAGAACCGCTGAATCAATACTAGGCTTGTTTGTACTCATTTTAATGCAATTTTCATGCTGATTTAAATAATAGTCATAAATTTTTACATTTAAAAATTTTTTGAATTTTAAAAATAAAATTTGAAACTTGTCGTCTGCAGTTGACACACGCGTCGAGATAAATAATACAATAATAACAAAATACATTAAAATACGCTTGTGTAAATGAAATATTAATGGAATATCCTAATTGATGGCTTAATATTATTATTAATATTATATTCCATAAATTATCCATTATCTTTTTCATATCAGAATGGACAATTGGGGATGCATTATTGTGGGATGTAAATGTGCAGCTGGCAAAGTATTTTGTAAATCGTGTAACAATAATGAGAAAAGGCAAAATTGAATTTAAATATATCAATGGCGATATTAGAATCACTGGAGTAGATTTGAACGTGTTCAAAGCGAGAACGGTTACTGGTAAGAAGAAACTGTTAAGGCGAGTCTGTGCTTGAGCTAGCGGTGTTTGTGCTCAAATAACTGAACACAAGGTTTTTTGCTATCGGAAGGGAAAGAAGAAACGAAAAAGGAGTAAAGATGAAGGAAGAAGTCACTTGGTACCCCCGGGATTCGAACCTCGAACCCCTCGCATGCCACGCAGAAGATCACCGACCTGTAGCCACGGAGGTTACGCTGCCCCGGGCAGCGATTCCCTGGGTATATATGACTGATTGCTTCATCAAGTCACGTGGGATGCATGCACGAGCAGTGGTTTTAAGAGTGAGATTTAGTGAGATCTGGTCCAGTTCGCATACTCATAGGGAATGGTATAGGCCAAGGCTTCCAAACCTTTTTCCCGTGACCAAAATTCATCATAGAAAAATATAGCGCGACCCACAGCATAACGCAAATGCTCAACTTACCGAAACTTCGACAATTTCCAAGTCGCCCGCTGACCGGCACCCAGAATGACTTTATCGTGAAAAATGCGCGCGAAGCACTCAAAATTGTGTTAGTTTTAATGCTAAAATGGGTCACTATATGGTTGCATGACCAATATGATGGTGACCTGATGTATTTTAGAAGAGACCGCGATCACCAAACGTGTCGCGACCTACGGTTTGGGTTTTTGGGTATCGCTGGTATAGGCCCAATACGTTGGATCCCAAGGCTCTGTTTGCAATGTTTGTTTTTTTACCCCATTTGCATGATTTTCATTGGGAAGGAGGAAATATCGAAACCTTTCGTTTTGACATATTATTTGTCATAACATATTATTTGTCAAACTTCAATTGACTTCAATACATATGTAAATGTGACCAAGTGGCTTCCTTGAATCATTTTGTATAGGATCAATGTATTTAATACCCTGCAAAAATAAACTGTACTATTTAAGCAAAATAACCAAAACGGGAAAATAATAACCTGAAGGCTCCAACTCGTCTTAATAATAATAGAAATAAAAGTGATGATTCTTAAACACTTGAGAACGTTCCTGCAATCTTATTGGTTCTTACCCGTGTGATATCTCACACGGGTCTGCGCGTGTGCATCAACTCGATACGCGTACTCTCTATTTGAACCAATCGGAGGCGCATAGCAACAATGGGACCGATCGATTTTAAGCCCTAGGTAGTTTCTTGTAAAATGTAGGATTTAATTTGATTTCAATTTGTAATACTTATGATATTTCTATTTTGAATTGAAGTATTTAAGAATGAGAATAAATATATTGTTTTTAGCCGCTGTCGTGCATCTATCGTCTCATATAACCCGGACGACATTATTTTTGGCGTAAAACAACTCGCTTCGCCTCGTTGTTTTACTTAAAATAATGATGTCGCCCGTGTTATATGAGACGATAGATACACTCCAGTGGCTAAAAACAATACCTTTATTCTCTAATTAAAATGATGAGATGATTATTTACGTCAATGTAAATTAGGATCCATAATATGTATTTATGAGTATAAAATACTAATTATACACACTACAAAATTTTATATGACGTTGTGTAAGTCAATACAAATATGCAGGATGACTTTCTTTGAAAAAAATAATCGCATTAATTCTGGCAAATAATATTAAAATAACTTTCGTTCTAACATATGACTAACAATGAATTGCAAATATTGATAAACCGAGCTGAATTATATATAGCGCTCAACATTTTACATTTCTATATTTATTTGGAATATTACCTTCACGGGAATTATGATTTTTAATGAGAAAAAATATCTATGCAAGGGATTGAAATGAATATGAATGGTCTTTTTTCGAGGTATAATGTAAATGCTAAAGAAATTAAATGATTTGCTAATTTTAGTGAAATTTTAGTTTAGTCAAAAATTGTGTCTTTCAAAAATATTTCAAATTAGACCGCAACCCAGTAGTGTGAGTATAATTAATCAAAATAGTGAACAAAATCAAAACCGTAGTGGAAGAAGTTTCCAAGTCTTCATAAATTACGTTATAAGCCCCTTGAACATTTACCCAATTCTTCTTGACGGCCTTTAGTTACCAAATGATGTTTGCTCTGTCCCTGATATGAACAGTTTTTCACACTACCAAGACTCAGACTTAGAACAGACTCAGATGTGGAATCGGTTACACTAGATGACGTTGTTTAGTCCAGCTTTCCAGGAATTGACTTTCGCCTGAGGCAGTTGGTTGTCAAATGTTGACAGTTGATAACAGGTGTCATACCGGTATTAGAAGTATTTTGGCAGTTATATGGCTGGATAAGTTGTTGCTCTCCTTTTCAACTAAAACGTTGGTAAACACTGAGCGACTTAATTTAGAAGTCTGTAGTGTATTGACAAATAAAATTGCCCAATCGCATATTTTGATTTTGTATTTTAACTCTCTCCACGCGGGTGTCGACTGCAGTCAAAATTTTGTTACATAAATTCAAAAATGTCAGAATGTATTAAAATGACTACAAGCATAAGGACAATAATCCTCGATAAGGATTCAAATGCTTTTAGCAGAAGAATCAGGGAAGCAATCTACATTCGTAAAAAGGGGGCCAAAGCAATCAACCGTAACGAAGGTCTCGTATCTCTACGTATACGATCCACTGCTCAAAACAAAAACATCATCACTCCCGGGAAATGTCAACAAGCCGTTCGCGGGAAAGCTAAGGTCGCGAGTAATCGTTTAATGGATTCGTTAGGGACGCACCATTAGACTTCAAGGGGAGGGGGTAGGAAGCTTTGATAAAAAAAACCGTCCCCCACTACATCAGCAAAAAAAACTGTCCCCACCAACACCATAAATTAAAATGATACAAGAATAGTTAACGCCACAGCTCACAATTAAATGAGGTGAAGTTCCTGATTCACATTAATTTATGTCCTACATTATTCTTAGAACAAAATATTTTACTTAGGTACTTCTTCCACTGCATTTGTTTACATTGCAATGTGATAATTTATTCATTACACGTAATTTATTCATAACACGTCTAATGTGATTTTCTTAATGTTTATAATAAAGCCCGACAACTCATCTGTCAAAAATAATTAATGGCACATATATTTGTGCCTATATTTTTCCCCACAATGTCTGTTGAAGCCTATTAATCCAGTTAAGGTGAGTTTTAAGTCACCACTAACTGCACCAGAATGCATTGCATACTTTCTGTATGCTGTTCATGGGCATCTCTCAAATTTGAGGGATGTCCCTGAACAGTATACAGAAATTATACTAGTTAAAATATACTTAGTGGAAAGTAGTTTTTGGCAGGAGACGGTCATACAGGGGTCAAATTTCAAAATTGCTGCAAGCATTTTAAAAGGTTTACCAAATTATTCCTCAAGTCATAAGGATTTCGAAAAAACAACAACAATATAGTTTGCCGTATATCTCCGATTCTTCAGTTAAATGCCAAAGTATCAAAGGTCAAATGATGGGCTCCGAAGAGGTCAAAAACTAAAAATTACCTTACTTAAACAAAATGGTCTTAAATTGTTCGTCCTTCATACATAATTCTTTGAAAGAATATTTGCACTGTTTAGGAAGTTTAATTACACATGTAACATAAAAATAGGTCAATAAAAATATGTCAATATAGTTCAATGGTCATTGACATTTTTAGCCTGCTACCCAGGTAACGAAATATCCAAGATATGGCAAGCTATTCTTAATTTTGAGTATCGTTCACCCGGGGGGGGCACTCAACACAAATGACCATACGGGAATGCTCCCCCGGAAAGACCCCCTTTTTGGGTTTCGCAGCTCCGAAAGACCCCCTATATTTGACCAAAATAACGCTCCGAAAGACCCTTGATTTTGATAATTTCAGCTATAAAAGACCCCAAAATTGCTCATTCCTCATATTTCTTATTTTTTCAGGCGATTTTCAACCAAAAAGCCAAGAAAGACCCTTGATTTGGACTTTTCGCAGCTCCAAAAGACCCCATTTTACTTGTTCACAGCCCGGTTCGCAGCTCCGAAAGACCCCCTTTTACCGGTACGCCGTCAGCTCCCAAAGACCCACCACCTCAAAATTCCGGGGGAGCATACCCACCAAAATTTTTTGATGTGCCCCCCCCGGTGCAACGACGAACAAATTGAGACAATTTTTAAGGAGATCGGAGCATTTTTCGACAATGGCCCAGGTGGTACCCAAAATTTGACCTTTGACCTTTTACTTATAGCTTTCCACCAAGTATATTTTAGTATACTTTTGGTATGATGTTCAGAAGACATCTCTCAAATGCATAAAAGTAAAAAAAAATCTGTTGCATCTTGGTGTAGAAATATTCATCCAGCAATTCAAATCATTTTTATTTTGTAAAATAAATCTAATACTAGAACTAAAATTTGCAACTCACTTTGCTACATTGCGCCCGAAAGCATCGGACTTCGTCAGGCATCTGATTAATGATGTTGTGACGTCAGATGTGGTGATGTCAGACGGCGATGAATGTCTCGTAACGCCAGGTCCCATGCGTGTGACAACTGGAAACGGGGCCCCCTTTCTTATTAATGGCGGGCTCCTCCACTCTCTCCCATATGGATTCTTTGATTCCCCTTTCGACCAACCTCTCTTCGAACAACCTCTCTTCCCACATCTGACATCACAACATCATCAATCAGATGCCTGACGCAGTGAAACGTCTCAAAATCAATAAGACTCCGGGTTCTGATGGATTGACTCCAGAATTTTATAAAACATTTTGGGATGACATTAAATACATGTTTGTTAATGCAATCAATGAAGGTTTTCAAGAGGGACAACTGTCGTATACACAGCGTAAAGGAGTAATAACCTTACTATACAAAAAGGGTGATAGATCGAATTTAGATAATTGGCGTCCTATCTCATTGCTCAATTATGACTATAAAATATGTACGATGGCTCTAGCACTGAGATTACACAAAGTTCTTGAAAAAGTGATAAATCCGGAGCAAACAGGGTATGTGAAGGGTCGTTTTAGTGGCCAAAATATTCGTCTGATAGAAGATGCGATAGAATTTTGTACGAATAATAAACAGGAGGGTGCAGTTTTATTTGTTGACTTTCGAAAAGCTTTCGATACGCTAGAAATACCGTTTATTGATAAATGTTTAATCAAAATGGGTTTTGGTGAACAGTTCCGAAAATGGGTATCTACTCTATATTGTAACATTAATAGTTGTGTTTCTGTAAATGGATGGTTATCCGAATCTTTTACAATCAGCAGAGGTATTAGGCAAGGATGTCCTCTTTCAGCCCTTTTATTCATAATAGCGGTAGAATTTTTATCTGGGGATATTAAACAAAACCAGCAAATACAGGGTATCGAAATTGGAAATGAGTCTGATTTAGAGATTAAGTTAGTCCAATTGGCTGACGATACTACTTTACTTGTCAGAAATGAAACATCAGTTGTGAAAGCATTGGAAGCAATTGAAAAATTTAGTGATTCTGCGGGAATTAGGCTTAACAAAAACAAAACAGAAGGTATTTGGTTGGGAGACAGTTCCCCTAACATTCCTCAAACAACTATCTCGTGGTCAACACAACCTATTAAAAGTCTAGGTATGTATTTTGGAAAAGATATTGAGAAATGTCATAAATTGATATGGTCTGAAAAATTAAAGAAAATGGAACTTGCTTTGAACGGATGGAAAGCCAGAAAACTATCATATTATGGTAAAATATCAGTTGTCAAGACTTTTGGTGTTTCACAACTACTATATTGTGCATATTCTATACATGTACCAGATTATGTGATAAAAGAAGCAAACAAAATGCTCTTTCAATTTATTTGGGGTTCAAAGAGGAAAAAGTCAAAAGAACAACGATAACGGGATACATGGAATATGGTGGCTTGAAAATGATAGACCTGCAAAGCCAAATAAGAGCTCTAAAATTAAATGGATTTCAAGATTACTTTGCGAAAATGATCATGGTATTTGGATAAAAATAGCAAAATTTTGGTTTAATCAAATAGGAGGCCTAGATTTTGTACTTAATTTGGAATGTAAGTCCTCTAATGTATCGGAAGTAACAAAAGAAAAAATTCCCAAGTTTTACACAGAGGTACTAAAATCTTGGTTTATGTTGAAAAGGAAGAATGCTGATGCCTCTTTACACGAAGCAAGAGTACTTCATGATCAAATAATCTGGTACAATAATGACATAAAATTTAGAAATAAGTTGCTTATGTTTAAGAAGTGGAAAGATGCTGGTATAATGTACTTAAGTGATATTGTAATCAATAATCGTTTTATAACTCTTTTGAGCTAAGACAAATAGTTCGGTGTCCAAATGATGTTTTTAACTTGCATACATTACTGACAGCAATACCAAAAGAATGGAAAACGTTAATTTTAAATAATCATGTAGATTTCAACAAAACAAAGGGCAATGATCGATTATTTCAAGTTGGGAAAACCAAACTACACATTTCAAAGCTATCCACAAAACAAATATATAAACTTTTAATGCCATCAGAATGCGACCCAATTTGCGTTAAATATTGGCAAGATCACTTCAATTGTAATACAAGTAAATCATCTTGGAGACAAATCTTCACTTTTAAAATAAAAAATAGAATTCGAAACAAATTTGGACACTTTCAATATAACCTTTTATATAACCTAATACCGTGTAAGAAAAACCTATTGAAATGGAAGATTAGTAATTCGGACGAATGCTGTTTCTGCAATTGTCGTGAGGACTATGAACACTTTTTCATATCATGCAGGAAAAATACATCATTTTGGATTTTCTTTAAAGAATGCGTGTTAATTACAACACACACACATTTGAACGTGTCTCTAGAACATATTATTTATGGTTGGAACAAGAAAGACTCACATTTTGATTTTGTAAACCTGCTCTTAATTATAGCATCATTTTCAGTTTACAAGGCCAAAATAAGATATAGTGAAACCAATATATTTACTCCTATACCAATGCTCTTTATTAATGAAGTAGAAAGATTGAATGAAATAACAACAAATGCAGAAAATGTGCCAACAATTATAAAAGAAAATCAAAATGTCTGGGATGAACTTAAGGTTCATTTGAATATACTGTAATAAGTTATACATAATGTTTTGATAATGTTAATTTACATGTCGTGGCTTTTGAGCCGCAATATTGTGGAATAGCAAGTTTTTGAGCTTGATATATAAACTAAATAAAATAAAGGCGTTTCGCCAACCTCACTGAGGTATAAAGAAAAAAAAATCAATCAGATGCCTAGTGAAGTCCGATGCTTCGGGCGCAACGTAGCAAAGTGAGTTTCAAATTTTAATTCCAGAATTAGATTTATTTTGCACAATAACATTCTGCTGTAATTAGTGGTGGGTGGCACTCCTGAATGGCTGGACTATATGGCTAGCACAAAGAGCATCAGATTCAAAAGAATTTTTATACTGTGGGCAATAATAGCTAAAAATAAAATATCAGTAAATACTACCCAGCAAACACAAAACGTTTTCGACATCATTCGCAAAAGGTTATAAAAGGTTGTCAGAAAACGTATAAATGTCGTGTTATATAAAGGGTATATTAAGAGTATAAAACGTTTTCATAACCTTAAAAAACATTTTTTGGCAATCTACTGCTCAGCAAACAAAAATGTTTTACAGAAAACGTTTAAATGTCGGGTTATATAAAGGGTATAACAACGTTTTAATAACATTCCAAAAACATTCTTGAAAACTGATAAAAAAATGATATTTTGGGGTTGAAAAAATATTTTGCGAAAAATGTTTTCATGACCTTCATATAACCCGACATTTAAATGTTATTAAAAGGTTTTGAAAAAAACATTTTAAGAACATTTCTGTGTTTGCTGGGTTCAAATAATTTAACATAATGTTATTTACAAATATTAACACAATATTTGGCAAAAATGTTTGCAAAATGGTTTTTACAATAACATTTTTTGAAAACATTTAAAAATATTGTTGTAGTGTGTTTTCATACAAAACGTTTTAAAACGTTATCATGACCTTTTATAACCCAACATGTTATTAAAACGTTTTTACCTACACCAAAAGCCAAAATATAACTGATTTAAAACGTTTTAAAAACGTTTTTGTGTTTGCTGGGTAATTGAACAAAACGTGCTAAAAGCTTTGAAATATAACTAACAATATTGTATTGATCGGCGAAAAACACCTGACCTGAACTTTTATTAACTTTGATATTTTTGGATGCAAATTTGATTATATACTCCATTCACGTTTATAAATTTGTAGCATTTACAGACCATTCGCCGTCTATTTGCAACAAACTTAGGTACTTGCAGATTCGAAGCGCTCACCCTAAAAGATATGCATACCGCAATAAACCATCGCAACCATGATCCGTTTTCCTTGTTTTCGTACGATTTACCGACACATAAGCGGCTAGTTCCCAAGAAGCGTACCGACAGAGGGGAAAGGCGCCATCCGGCTCGAAATACCGGTAAAAATTAACCAAAAGTAATGCACTATGTATATATTCCTTTGGCCCGATTTCAGCCCAAAATGGCCTATTTTACCATTTTACCATTGGTTTGGTTGCCCTGGTACGCCCCTGTTAGTTCTTTGCCCCAGGGGAATGTCATGTTAACTCAAATATTTCACGCGAACAATACACTAGAGTCAATCGTATAACCTGGCTGCTTGAGCTAACTCCGAAAACCCAAACACCAAAAACCACCCCAAAAATAAACACACAAAACAACAACAACCAATCACTCAAATTGTATTGGCTAGAAAGTACAAGTCTATAAGTAATTCTCGCTATTCGCAATAAGGGCGCCGCCAGCGGTTTGCGATGTAATCGTGATGTATCATGGGAAAATCGTGATGTATCATGGGAAAAGGTCGACATCCAAGTCCGCGCAATACGAATATTACATAGGAACACGTGACAATATTTTTTAGTTTGTCAATATAACGGTATTACACGCAAATCGATAGAGAAAAAATTAATTGTGCAGATTTCAAATCACATTATTAAGTATTATTGAGTATCGATTCGCGTGTAACACCTTTATTTTAAAAAAAAAAAAAAATATTGTCACGTGTTCCTATGTAATAGCATGGTAATATTCGTATTGCGCGGACTTGGATGTCGACCTTTTCCCATGATACATCACGATTACATCGCAAACCGCTGGCGGCGCCCTTATTGCGAATAGCGAGAATTGAAAGATTCAAAAGACTTACTTATCATCTTGCGTACACGCTATACAATCCGTCATACTACTGCATTCACACTGATCCCTTCTATTCGCCATCCTCCCTCTGGATTTACCACATAATATACAACAATTACTGTCCGTTAGTCTGCGAAATGGCTTCAGATGAATCTGGTATAGATCGTAAACGATGATTGATGTAATAGCCATGACCTCTGCTGACCCAGTTGACGTCACTGCCATGAGGATCATGAGCACCATGAGTGTTTCACCTGCTTTACCCATAAGGCTTTGCGCAACAGCGGGAGGCACCAGACCTATTGCATATTAAAAGGAATTGGGAGTCTTATATCAGATACTGGTGCTCCATTGTATTAACAGCAATTATTTACACAAAAAGAGAAGACGGAAGTAGAAAAGTAGAACAGTAAAACTAAGATGACGAGCTAATAAACAGGGGAGAAAAGAGAGAACGAAGAGGAAGAAGAAAAGAAGAAATGGAAATGAGAAGATGGATGGAGAAAACGATAAAGAAAGAAAATGAAGAAACAAAAGGAAACGAAGGAAGGGAGAATCAGTTAAGAAAAACAAAGAGATCACAAAAAGAACTTAAAGACGATGAGGAGGAGGAAAAGAAGATGACCGAATAAGGAGAAGAAAAATAAAACCACAAGGACAAGAATACGTTATGGCATGACAATTGTTCAACGCCATGCATATCGTTTAAATGACAAAGTTTTAATTTGGTCCTATAGCACTATATGTGCCCGGTTAGGTACCTGTGAAACTTTCTATCAGGATCATACCTTGTGGATGAAATAAATTTTATCAAGCATAATAATAATCGTTAAGTGTTATAAAAAACCGAAGCAGTGTACATGTTCAGGATACGATAGAAAGAGCCATCGGTAACTATAGGGACACCGATAGGGCTATAGGACTTAATTGGACGTTGTGCCTCAAAGTTTCTAAAAAAAGAATGGAAAAAAAGACAATTAAGGCATAACCACACACTGCTTTACAGCGTTTCTATAATTCTATCCGAATTTTCAATACCTGCACTGACTTCAGCATTTGACAGTAGTGGCTCGCCATAGTACGTTCCTAACGCAATGTATCCCAAGCCCATTGTCGTAGCAAATGTAAACGGTATGGAAAACCATACGAGACCCGCAGCGAGGAATCCCCACATGCCTTCACGAGGCTTAGCTGCTACCGAACTCTGCCAGTAAGACTGATCGACAAAAACGGTTCCGAAATTACCTGAAAAAGGTTTATTTAGATTTATGAGTTTAAACACCAATGATGATTGTCGACAATTTACGCCTGTATACAAAGGGTTTACTGATATAGAGATGACGTTTATAGAAATGTGTTGTTGTGCAAAAGGGGACAACACAAGTTAGGATGCAAAACATATTCATTCACGTCAACAGTGTAGATTTTTCCCATCAGCCATCCATGTACCTCCGCCATCAGGTTTACACTGGTTTTTAATCTTTACAGGGCTTGAATAAGGAGGGAACTAAATACATATTCATACATCATCACCCTGCTACGATAATTGCCCAAAGTCACTTTTTTTTGTAATTTTGAGAACAAAGTAAAAAATATGGTTCAATCATGCATCAGTTACGTAGTCACCCTAATTATTTCTGATTATTCCCTTTAATTAGTCTCATTATCATTTGTTATTTTGCAAAGATTGGTGGAAAAATGTATGCTTGAGCCATATATTGTACTTTGTTCCCAAAATTACATAATCGTAGAAGGCTGACGATATATTTCGCGTCATACAGTATATATAGTATATATACCGGCCATTACTAACAGTTTAGCATAGAAACTATTCTGTAGGCCTTACATTGGGCACTGCATATTTATACTGTAGACGACAATAGGTGAACAAACGTGACCAACCTAACATCACGCGTTCACCTACCGCATTACATAGAGTGTAATGCCTTACGCAGAGGGCCAAGGCCTCAGTGGCAACGACAAGCAAAACGGTATTGTAATCATAGAAATAACAAAAACAATAATATTGCCCTCAGCATGTGGTATATGCTACGAAGAGGCGCGTCATCGCAATATGGGATTCGTCGCTATGAAGAAAAAAACCACATTGCGATTGTCAACAGACACGTACACAGCGACTTACCAACTATGTTGATTATTCCAAACATGATACTATCGGAAGATAAGAAGGTCAGATAGCTTCTGGCATGGTTGCCTTCTGGTCCTTCTGAACAAGAAACTAATTCATACACTCGCTCGATACTACCTGAAAGAGAAATGTAAGGTTCAACAATCAAATTCAAAATCAGTGCGGTATACTTCCATATCATTATGATTTTGACAGAATGCCGTATAGCATCTATTCTTTGGTTCACCTCAAGTTAAAGCCACATTATAACATTTCTGTAAAAATAGATTAGTATTTATTTTCCATAAAATGTTAGCTTTTACTGTCAGATATAAATTGAGGGCGTTCTCCTCAGCAAATGTTATAATATGGCTTTAAGGTAGTGACGTCAATATCTTTTCGCGGTTGCGCTGCAAGCGTGTCGGGGTGTCGACGAACCGTTCTTGTACGCTCTGCGCGATTAAAATTACTGCGCCCAGTAAAATACGCACCTACGTCACTACCGAACTTGAGGCGAACCAATGTATAATTCAAGAGAATGCATCACATGACTTTGATTAACAGACGATGCTCTATTTATGACCTGCTTCCACGAAATGAGTGTAAAGTCGCAAGTTGGTAGTTTCGAAATGTCCTGGCTACTGCGTGGTGTTATTTCACACGCACCTGTTCAAGCCAGAAGTATGTCTGTATTTCCTCCGCAGCACATACTACTGGCTTGTACAAACAAAGACAATAAACTTAGTCAGCCAGGATGTCTCGAAACTACCAATTTGCGACTTTATACTCATTTCGTTGTATCAGGTCACATTTAACAGTCTGCTAAAATCATAATGATATATTCAGTCCTTCCTAAAACTGCACTTTTATCTTCCTTATGCTTCGGCATTATATAAATGATGGTGAATTTACGGATTTTAACATGCATTTTTTGTATATTAAATTATATAAGAGGCATTTTCTCTAGAAAAAGCAATATCCCAAAGGCATACCAAGTTTAGTCGTCCTTTTATACTTGTATTCATTATGGTTGTTAGTAAATTAAATAAAATTGTTTTTATTGAGTGTTTCATGGACATTTAACGTTGTTGTTTACGTTTTGATTCCGTACCGGTAAATGGTGTATCTTTCCCGCTCATTGAAATAACTATAAATAATTTAATTGCTATGACATAATAATAATCTTTCCTTAATTTTCTTTATCAATTTGGTTCAACTTTGGAAAGTTCATTCCATTATCGGTATAAAGGGCTGGCCACTTAAAATGCATTGCTTTTTTTAATTTTTAATTTTATTATTTATTTAATTATTTATTTATTTATTTATTTATTTATTTTTATTTATTTATTTATTTATTTATTTTATTTATTTATTTCTTTTTTTATTTATGTATTTATTTATTTTTTATTTATTTATTTATTTAATTTTTTTAATTTTTTAAATTTATTTATTTATTTATTTATTTATATATTTATTTATTTATTTATTTATTTATTTATTTATTTATTTATTTATTTATTTATTTATTTATTTATTTATTTTTATTTATTTATTTATTTATTTATTTATTTATTTATTGATTAATTGATTGATTGATTTTATTATTTATTTATCTATTTAGTTTGTTAGTTATATATAGTTAGTTTTATATTTTCTGAACATATTCAAAAAGCAATCTAAAGAAGATTAAATCTAAACAACAACAACAAAAACACACTACTATACAACTTATCATTGGAAACCAGTCGCATATAACGTGCGATCCCTGTCATAAATAGAGAAATCAAAACATGTCAGTTCTTCAGTTAGGACGTCGATAATAGGTAATATTAGATTTTTTTTCTAAGCATTAGGAAAAGAATTTGGAGAAAACCTTCTGTTAATAAAATACTATGCTGAGCCTCCAGCCTGGGTGGCTCACGCTCCAGTAATTTCAGGTGATTGAGCTCAGTAATACATCAAAGAATGTCTTCCAATTCATGAAAACAAATAGATAATCAGCTTATCGGATTAAAAGCTTAGAGGGAAGGTCTTGCTGCTCAGCGAGTGTTTGTAATTATCAGAAGGTTTTCTCCAAGTTCATTCTCTAATGGAGATTGCATGGCCAAATTGAATGGTTATGCTGTCACCAATGTGTCATACTGCATTCAGGCGGCGGATGACATGATCGAGCCGGCAACTCGTGAAACTGTCCGGCCATATGGCATTTTCCATATACTCAGTTAGTTTTGTGGGGTTCATTATCGAACCCCAACGGTTTTAGCTTGTATTTATATTATTTATCAACATAGGCCTCTTTGTTTGTGATATTTCAAGCGTTTTAAAATTTCAAAATAATCCCATTCAATTACACGGTTGACGATGAAAATTTACTGAATTTAGGGAATGCACGTCATACACCACCTGACTGTATTGAAGGTCACTGCGTCAATTTTGTCATTTACAGTGGCTACTCTTAATTGAAATAGCTATTCGAATGGTCATTAAAAAGAGAAGTGATTTATATAACAAAATGAAAAGTGGCTTAAGTAGGTATCCATTAAGTTCGCATCGAAAAAAACATTAATAAAAGCAATTTATTTTCCAATGAAGTAGGCCTATTCAGCTTATAATTGCACGAATACGTCCAGGGCAGCATTTCATAAATCATTTTCTTCAATCTTCAAATAAAAGCATTTAGAATATTAGAAATTGCTTTCGCTTTCGAAATTTCATTTTCAAAGAAATCGTTCAATGAAGCCCTATTTCCTTTTTTTCAGCAATACTTTAACCATGTTCGTACTATTCTATACCAAACAACTAGTGTCATTCACGAATCACGATGCCCTATATAAATAGTAATACTGATGTATTATTATTATTATTATTGTTATTATTATTGTTATTATTGTTATTATTGTTATTATTATTATTATTATTGTTATTGTTATTGTTATTGTTATTGTTATTATTATTATTATTATTATTATTATTATTATTATTATTGTTGTTGTTGTTGTTGTTGTTGTTGTTGTTATTTAAAAAAAAATTTATATCAATATTATTGTCGGTTTTCTCATACTAACTAATCCCAGACCACTATACACTGCCCTTTGTATTTTTCCGACTATAGAGGGCGTCATTATCATTTTTGTTGAGCCAGCTTGTTATGAGCAAAGCCATATTTTACCTTGGTCGTTACTCGCGCTCGGCGAATCGAGTAATAAGGCAAACGGGTTATAGTAAACTGATAGTAATCAATACAAGAAAATTACGACGGATTTACAAACCTAGTGGATTCCTTTCCTGATCTCCTCTCCTTCATGATAAACTTTGATCAAAAATATGAACATGACGACGAAAACAATAGTTGTGTTGAAATATGACATATAAAAAGTAGCACCAAGGCCGCCAATGAATGTACACGCTCCTATGACAGTGACGAGGGTTACTGCGGCTAGTTCCAGACTTAAACCTTGGACAAGGGTTGTTAGTACAGCGCACCCACCTGTATCACCAAAAAGAGTGGAACAAGATTATGAGAATCATAGTATTTTGAATAAAACGAAAAATAAATCACAACACCATAAACATTATGGAAGAAAATCAAATGGAGCATAGGGGGATGTCATTTTCTTCGGCGGGCGGGGTCATGAATATATCGGTGACCGGAGTAAAAATTTTTACAACCCCCAAAATTTATATGACCCCCCCCCCCCTTCCGCCCACACAGACTCAAGACAAATTGTGACTGGACGCGGCGAATCAGCCGTAAAGTCGGCCCGGTCAATTTTGTTTTATTTCGTGTTTAGAAAATATACACCATAAGCTTTAAAATGGTATATCATTTGACTTCAAACGATATCCAAAAGCGGGGTTATGATTTGTTGAACTCTGTTCCTTCGACCACATTCTATTTTTTAGCGGTTCTACATGTGTCTCTTTTCTACATTTCTGGTAATAAATATCCAACAGTCATAATTGGCGGTCATTTCAAATAATACCCAAGTCAACGAGGTTCAGAAATATCCTCTCATTGTTCATTGTTGATTATACATACCTAGATAAAATACAGTGCTTTGTTATCTACCACTTGAACAGGATTTAGCCAAAGCAAACAAAGACAAGAACTATTCTATAGAAATAGGTAGAAGCTTATTATCCTCTTCAGCAGTAGTATTATTGATTGATTTAAACAGCGTTTGATAAGATACTTGTCGCAACGAATTGATACACCTATGAATACGACCTTCACATACATTTGACACTTTAACTCAAAATAAAATTTGCCGAGTTTACGGCTGATTCGCCGCGTCCACTCACAATTATTCATTACCGGAACAAAGGCGAGGAGCGCACCAAAACTTTAGAGCGAAGAAAGTGTGCGGAGCGCGTTGAAATTGGATCGTGTGTGTAAAGAAGGCACGCGGAGTCAGCAGCCCTTAATAATTCTATAACCTCCCTATTTTGGGTATTAAAAAATTATAACCCCTTATATTTGGTCTAAAAATTCTACGACCCCCCCAGTATATTCATGAACCCTCCCTTCCGAAGAAAATGACAGCCCCCTAAGGAAGGTTTTCAACAGATCTACCACATTCGCCTTGCTATAGACATTGAATATTGCGTCATCTGTTGACCTTATGAAAAAAAATTGTTAGCTTTCGTTCAATATAAAAAATTCTGATTGGATGAAGGGAATACTTGAGGTTTTGACAAAAACCAATCACAGATGTCTATTTTCCACTAGATAAATATCACACAGCTCTTATGATGCTATGCACAGTCTGTGTAGACTCGCTGTGCTTGGAACCTTCTGTGTGTTCGGGTGTATCGAGGTGGAAACTGTGCGTAGATTTATAAGAGAATCGTATTTGTAGTCAAACCTTTTCATATGCATTACATTCCCTACATGAGTGGTCAAGGATGAGCCGCGGTGTCTGTGACGAACAGGCGCTCAAGCAACAAAAGTAACATTTTTAATGAGTTTAAGGGCAACTTCTAAATCTGCATCTTTTTCATTCAAAGTTCGCCATGGCAACACATTTTGGGCTATTAAGAAAACGAGGCATCAAAATTTGCCAAAGAAAACTGGGTTTCTTTTTCGAATTCAGTTTTAAAATTCGATGTAGAGATTTTGAGCTACTACCTCATAATAAAGGGGGTAATTACCTTTAGGGTCGGGATGTGCTAGAAGTGCTAGAAGTGGGTAAGTACAATTTGTTAACATTTGGAAATTTAAATACAGTATACCGTAAAACCTCGTCTACAAGCATATATAGTGTTTTTGATGAAAGCTAAATTAATACGATGCATCCGTAAATATGCCAATACAATAGATTGGTCTTAGAATAATACTTGTTTGTATATGCTTGGATCTGTAATCTATTTGCTCAAATTCAATAATGGCGCCTGGATTGATTTAGCTCTATATGCTTGTAGATGGGGTTTTACGGTATTGTACTCCCGGGATTGTACTCATCTACACATAGCACCTATTGCCCTTTATTTGGTCAGTACAGTTAGATTAAATATTTTCAAAAATTAATAAGTCAACAAGACAATTAATTGATATTCATTTAAAATAAAAGCTTAATCCGACCAAGTATCGATGGTTAATCGAAAGAGTGAACAAATTTCGCCAGTCTACGAGCAATTTCAATGTCAACATGATGCTCATAATTATTGTCCTTCTCTGTGCGATCATTCGAGTTCTGTTTCTGCTGTTTCGGGCAATTAAAATGAAACGGTATTTAAATACAATGTCACAAACCAAACGAACAAAACAAACAGAAATTTCGCTCAATTGCATCTTAACTCTCTTCGCGCTGGTGTCGACTGCAGACGACAAGTTTTTTTACAAATTCAAAAATTTCAGAAATGTAAATTTTCATGACAATATTTGGAATCAGCATGAAAAATGCATTAAAATGAGTACAAACACGCCTACTATTGATCCAGTAGTTCTTAAGATAGCTCTTATATTTTGAGAAAATATTTCAAAAGTTGAACTTTTTCCATTGAAGCGCATGGCTAGCACGCAGAGCATTAAAGAACAGGATATCGTACGGCCAATCGTATTTGAACTGCTCTTAGTGGACCCGTACATTATTTCTACAGTCAATATCGTAACAACAGGCGATGGCGGATAGTCAATTATATTATTTATATATAGAAGGTCACTTCAGTCTCAGCGACACGCGTTGAAAGAATTTGTTTTAAAATGCCTCGCTGCACCCAATAACTCTATGGACACCAATGCCTCCCTTACAGTGTCTCTGATTAGTTAATTACATCTGAGTAACCATTCACAATAAAGATTTTAAATCTCTTAACCCTAACGCCCCAGCGGCTTTTTGGCGACGGGAACTTGAAGTTATTTGCTCTGGGTGGGATTCGAACCCGAGACCCCTCGCATGCCAAACACTAGGTCAGCGACACTTTGCAACGAGTCTTGGGCTTCGCTGGCCAGCGAAACCGTGCCTATATGTCACTTAGGGCGATTGCGTCATCACACCACGTGGGATGCACGCACGAACAGCGCATATGTGACTGTACACCACGAATCAGCCGTAAAGTCGGCCCGGGTCAATTTGGTTTTATTTCGTTTTATATCACAAGCTTATAAATGGTATATCATTAGACTTCAAACAATATTCAGAAGCGGGGTTATGGTTTGTTGAACTCTGCTCCTTCAACAAAATTGTACCTTTTTTCGGTTCGTGTGTTTCTTTTCCCACATTTCTGGTAATAAATATCAAACAGTCATAATTGGCGGTCATTTCAATCATCCCAAGTCAACGAGGTTCAGGAATGTCCTCTCATTGTTAATTGTTGGTTATACATACATAGACAAAATACAATGCTTTGTTATCTACCACTTGAACAGGATTTAGCCAAAGCAAACAAAGACTAGAACTATTTAAGGATTCTATAGAAATAGGTAGAAGCTTATTATTCTCTTCAGCAATAGGATTATTGATTAGTTTAAATAGTGTTTGATGAGATATATGTCGCACCAAATTGAGGTACCTATGAATACGACCTTCACGCACATTTTACACTGTAACTCAGAATACAATATGCCGACTTTACGGCTCATTCGTAGTGTACGGCCACATAATTTTGTATGAAGTAGTATTTTGTAGTACCTGGGCGTGTTATGGGTTAAGACATTTAAGCTTACCCCTTCAGCCATACTGGGCATTCTTAACATATCTCTGATTGGCTCAAAATCTTATATAGATATCTTTGTAACCAATCAAAATAGTTCTTATATGCCGTCTATTTAGCCATTAGTGTTCCACGTGATTAACGAAGACATGTATAGTATGTGCCAAGCAATTAAACAAGCCCTATTCTTGGAAAAGATAACATCCTAAAGTGTTTGTAAAATCCACGTCAACGATGCAAAGGCATTTATCCCTCTCTTTGTCCAAACACTTGGTACTTCCATTACCGTGTTTGACTATACCGTTTTCTATACAGTAACCATGCATTCAACAATGCACTGATATCCATATTTAAGTTTCAAGGTTAAAATTAATGACTGTTTTAAAGGATGTACGTGTCCATAATGCTAGGATGAAATAAGAACTTAGCATAAAAAGGACAACATTTTAAGGTAATTGCAATAAGGCATTTATTAGTTACACACAAGGTCAATAGGTTTTTACTCAAACAAGTTTACTAAAATCTGAGAGGTTGAACCTGTCTATTGTGTATCAAAAAATACAAAGCAACGTTCTTGAGCTTTTTAGCTTAAGAATATTGCATTGTTTTTGTTTTGAAACACATCCCTTTTAAAAGGTGAAAAAGAAGTGTAACTGTAGAAATGCATTACTAGCAAACAAACCACTTATTCCGTCATCACTGTTGCTATCACCTCAACTTAGCACGTAAGCCATCTTGCCCTGATTGCGAGGGCACTATAATAATGTGTGCAAAAACCAGCCAAGTCCTGAGTAGCCAGTCACAATAGGCCTTGGGTGGTTTTTGGATTTCACATGCTCAATAGACGCACGTAGAGGTTAGACCTAAGCAACAATTAAATTATTTGGCCAAAGCATGGCCTTGGGTGGATTTTGTATTCAAGTATTAAATTATACATCTGTGCCAAGAAAATAATATTATTTAGTGGTTATTAAACGGTGATGAACAACGCTCCCAGTGGGCACAGGTTAGGATTGTGACGTTGAATCAACGTTGATACAACGTCGAAGTTTCAACCTAACCTGATTTCAACCTGGTTTCAACCAACTCTAGGTTGAAATCAGGTTGAAGTCCATCAGGTTGAAATCCATCAGGTTGAAATCCATTTGCAAATACAACGTGATTTCAACGTGATTTCAACGTCAAAATTGATTTTGACGTCGAAATTTCAACGTGATTTCAACGTGATTTCAACGTCAGGTGTGCCCACTGGAAAACGGCAATGTTTAGTCCCTACCTCCAAATTACTGTATTCAACAAGCGTGTCACCGCCAATCATCACCGATTAAAGCCATAATGTATGATTTCTGTCAAATTTTAATTTTGTTACACTTCATTTAAAATGTTGAAATAATGTTAGTAATTATTGCCGGGAAGGGTTGCTGTCCATTTTAAGCTGAAATAACAAGAAATCCCACTGGTTATTTTGGCCATTTAATGCAGTTCTATGGGAGGATATAAAGTCATAATAATAAAAAAAATATGACTTTATGTCGAACTTTGCTCTGTTGACATACAAAGTCAACAAATTTGGCCGATACCATTTAGGTGCAAGTTGCAACATGCGTAAACATTATGAAAAAAAAATGGGGTTTGAAAATTGTCTCATTAAACGTGAAGGTAGGAGAAAAGTACGCATGCGCTTTTATTCTGGCGCAAGAATGGCTGTCGAATTTGGATTCTAGTGAGTTAGGACTAGTGATGAATGCCCATAACGGTCACTTATCAATATTATGCTTACCTAACATTAACATCGCAGTTACGATGACATTGGTGAGCAATGCAAAGAAGCAGAACACCAAGTGTGGTCTGGATCCAAACCGTGCCTGGATCACTTGTAGAAAGGTCTTTGCACCAGGCGCCCTGGTCTTCATTTGTACCGAGAGGGTAGCAAACATGAGTAGCGGTATCGTTGCACCAGCAGCGTACCAGAATGGTCCACTGATGCCATTCTGAAAAGGAAAAGGAACAATTTAGGCATTGAAGCAGAGGAGGATATTTCGAAGGATTACCTGGGGAATAAATAAAAGAAGAAGACGGAGGAGGAGGAGGAGGAGGAGGAGGAGGAGGAGGAGGAGGAGGAGGAGAAGAAGAAGAAGAAGATGCAGGTGATAAGGGGAGGAAGAAGAGGAAGAAAAAACAAAGAAGAAGAAAAACGGAATGAAGAAAAGTAGTGTAAAAGTACAAGAAGTATATCTAAAATAGGAAAATAAGAAGAAGAAGAAGAAAAGGGTAAAGAAAGAAGATGAAGGAAAAAAAGAAGAAACGGTAAAGAAAGAAGATGAGAACGACGAAAAGAAGAAGAAGGAACAATAAGAAATAAGAAGAGGACGAAGAAAAGAGGAGGCAAGCATCTTTCATAAGACGAATAAACGTGGCAAAGGGTAAGACAAGAAGATAATTCTATAGATTTAGTTATCTCCGACAAGTGTTTAATTCAATGAATATCTACTAGTTTTATTGAAAGGCTAATTACATTAACTTTAATGCAAGTTGTCTTTCCTGCATAAAGCCTTTCTGACATATTGACATTCATGTGGGGAAGTCAACCGAATGCATAATTAAATATCATGCTGGATTGCACGATATTGATCGCTAAAATGCTGAAAGTTATATATATCCCGTCTTTGATTTAAAGCTCAGAACATGCAAAATGGGAATTTTTTGGAAATCTGATCATTCGTAAAATTTTTATCGCCAAAAAAGATTGTTATCATTATCGTATCCAAAATATTAAGCATGACAATCCTGGTACTTGCCCAGCAAACACAAAACGTTTTTAAAACGTAACATTAAATGTCAAGTTATATAAATGTCATGAAAATGTTTTGAATCGTTTTGTACGAAAACACACTACAACAATATTTTTAAAATGTTTTGAAAATGTCATTGTAAAATATTTTTGGCAAACATTTTTGCGAAAATATTTTGCCAACACTTAAATAACATTATGTTAGAATTTTTGCAGTAAGTTATCAAAATGTATTTTTGAATGTTATGAAAACGTTTTATACTCTTTATATACCCTTTATATAACCCGACATTTAAACGTTTTCTGGCACCCCTTTCTAACCTAAAATGATGTCGAAAACGTTTTGGGTTTGCTAGGTAGTATATCGTATGTTCAAGATTATAACTAAAAGTCAACTCCTGATCCTACGATTATGATATAATTATGATTATGATTATGATTATGATATGATATGATATGATTTTATTCGCAAAAAATCGTAACCCGGAGGCGGAATTACATTGTACACAAAATCTAAGCAATAGTTGAATAGTTTTTAAAAAAGATTTTGAAAATTATGTCATTAAACGTGAAGGTAGGAGAAGAGTATAAAGCATGCGCTTTTATTCTCGCAAAAGAAAGGCTTTCGAATTTAGAGACCAGTGAGTTTAAGACTAGTGGTCAGTGCCCATAACAATCACTTCACAATATAATGCTAATGCGGCCCATACACGATCAATTTGATTGATCAATATTGGGGACCATAGATGCAGGACTGGATACAAAATATTGAAGAGATCTAATCTAGTTTGATTTAAGTCTTTAGTAACGGTTGGACAATAAAATCACTATTGTGTACAATGGCCAATGGTAGATATTTTATCTACTCTTGTATCTATGGCCTCATCTAGGACGTTGATCAATCAAATTGATCGTGTATGCGGCCCGTTACATATAAGGAAATAAAGAAAATTATTGCATAAGTACAAGAAGTATATCAAATAGGAAAATAAAGAAGAACAGATCTAGAAGAACAGAAGAGAAAAGGAAGGAAAGAAACAGGCGAGGCAGACTAAAGAACAAGAAAAAAAGAGATGACGAAGAAGTGGTAGAAGCAGATTTCAGAATAAGAAAGAAGAAGAAAAGTGTGAAGAAAGAAGATGAGGACAAAGAAGAAGAAACGGTAAAGAAAGAAGATGAGAACGATGAAAAGAAGAAGAATGAACAATAAGAAATAAGAAGAGGACGAAGAAAAGAGGAGATAACTCTTTTAATAAGAAGAATAAACGTTGCAAGGGGTAAGACAAGAAGATAATTCCATAGATTTAGTTATCTCTGACAAGTGTTTAATTCAATGAATATCTAATAGTTTTATTGAAAGGCTAATTACATTAACTTTAAGGCAAGTTGTCTTTCCTGCATAAAGCCTTTCTGATATATTGACATTCATGTGGGGAAGTCAACCGAATGCATAATTAAATATCATGCTGGATTGCACGATATTGATCGCTAAAATGCTGAAAGTTATATATATCCCGTCTTTGATTTAAAGCTCAGAACATGCAAAATGGGAATTTTTTGGAAATCTGATCATTCGTAAAATTGTTATCGCCAAGAAAGATTGTTATCATTATCGTATCCAAAATATTAAGCATGACAATCCTGGTACTTGCCCAGCAAACACAAAACGTTTTTAAAACGTAACATTAAATGTCAAGTTATATAAATGTCATGAAAATGTTTTGAATCGTTTTGTATGAAAACACACTACAACAATATTTTTAAAATGTTTTCAAAATGTCATTGTAAAATATTTTTGGCAAACATTTTTGCGAAAATATTTTGCCAACACTTAAATAACATTATGTTAGAATTTTTGCAGTAAGTTATCAAAATGTATTTTTGAATGTTATGAAAACGTTTTATACTCTTTATATAACCCGACATTTAAACGTTTTCTGGCACCCCTTTCTAACCTAAAATGATGTCGAAAACGTTTTGGGTTTGTTAGGTAGTATATCGTATGTTCAAGATTATAACTAAAAGTCAACTCCTGATCCTACGATTATGATATGATTATGATTATGATTATGATTATGATTATGATTATGATATGATATGATATGATTTTATTCGCAAAAAATCGTGACCCGGAGGCGGAATTACGTTGTACACAAAATCTAAGCAATAGTTGAATAGTTTTTAAAAAAGATTTTGAAAATTAAACGTGAAGGTAGGAGAAGAGTATAAAGCATGCGCTTTTATTCTCACAAAAGAAAGGCTTTCGAATTTAGAGACCAGTGAGTTTAAGACTAGTGGTCAGTGCCCATAACAATCACTTCACAATATAATGCTAATGCGGCCCATACACGATCAATTTGATTGATCAATATTGGGGACCATAGATGCAGGACTGGATACAAAATATTGAAGAGATCTAATCTAGTTTGATTTAAGTCTTTAGTAACGGTTGGACAATAAAATCACTATTGTGTACAATGGCCAATGGTAGATATTGTATCTACTCTTGTATCTATGGCCTCATCTAGGACGTTGATCAATCAAATTGATCGTGTATGCGGCCCGTTACATATAAGGAAATAAAGAAAATTATTGCAAAAGTACAAGAAGTATATCAAATAGGAAAATAAAGAAGAACAGATCTAGAAGAACAGAAGAGAAAAGGAAGGAATGAAACAGGCGAGGCAGACTAAAGAAGAAGAAGAAAAGAGATGACGAAGAAGTGGTAGAAGCAGATTTCAGAATAAGAAAGAAGAAGAAAAGTGTGAAGAAAGAAGATGAGGACAAAGAAGAAGAAACGGTAAAGAAAGAAGATGAGAACGACGAAAAGAAGAAGAAGGAACAATAAGAAATAAGAAGAGGACGAAGAAAAGAGGAGATAACTCTTTTAATAAGAAGAATAAACGTTGCAAGGGGTAAGACAAGAAGATAATTCCATAGATTTAGTTATCTCTGGCAAGTGTTTAATTCAATGAATTTCTACTAGTTTTATTGAAAGGCTAATTACATTAACTTTAAGGCAAGTTGTCTTTCCTGCATAAAGCCTTTCTGATATATTGACATTCATGTGGGGAAGTCAACCGAATGCATAATTAAATATCATGCTGGATTGCACGATATTGATCGCTAAAATACTGAAAGTTATATATATCCCGTCTTTGATTTATTAAAGCTCAGAATGGTAATTCGTAAAATTTCTATCGCCTAAAAAGATTGTTATCATTATCGTATCCAAAATCTTAAGCATGATAATCCTGCTACTTACCCAGCAAACAAAAAACGTTTTTAAAACGTAGCATTAAATGTCAGGTTATATAAAGGTCATTAATATGTTTTGAAACGTTTGGTATGAAAACACACTACAACAATATTTTTAAAATGTTTTTAAAATGTCATTGTAAAATATTTTGGCAAACATTTTTGCGAAAATATTTTGCCAACACTTAGTCTTATGAAAACGTTTTATACCCTTTATATAACCCGACATTTAAACGTTTTCTCGCACCTTTTCTAACCTTTTGCGAATGATGTCAAAAAACGTTTTGTGTTTGCTGGGTATTATCGTATGTTCAAGATTATAACTACAAGTCAACTCCTGATCCTACGATTATGATATGATTATGATTATGATTATGATATGATATGATATGATATGATATGATATGATATGATATGATATGATATGATATGATATGATATTCGCAAAAAATCGTGACCCGGAGGCGGAATTACATTGTACACAAAATCTAAGCAATAGTTGAATAGTTTTTAAAATTTTTTGAAAATTATGTCATTAAACTTGAAGGTAGGAGAAGAGTATAAAGCATGCGCTTTTATTCTTGCGCAAGAAAGGGTTCGAAGTGTGTTTAAGACTAGTGGTCAGTGCCCATAACGGTCACTTCTCAATATCATTGAGAGCTTACCTAATGCAGCCTATACACGACCAATCTTATTGATCAATTATTGGGGGCCCTATAGATGAAGGAGTGGAAACAAAATATTCGGGAGATTTTGTATCTACTCTTGTATCTAGGGTCTTTGATATTGATCAATAAAATCGATCGTGTATGGGCCGCATAAGAAGAAGAAGGAAATAAAGAAAAGTAGTGTAAAAGTACAAGAAGTACAAGAAGTATAGAATAGGAAAATAAAGAAGAAAAGATCAACATAAGAGAAAAGTAAGGAAAGAAACAGGCACGGCAGACAAAAGAAGAAGAAGAAAGATGACGAAAAAGCGGTAGAAGCAGATTTTAGAATAAGAAAGGAGAAGAAGAAAAACAGGATAAAGAAAGATATTGAGAATGAAGAAAAGAAGAAGAAGGAACGACAAGAATAGGACGAAGAAAAGAGGAGGCAAACACATTTGTGACCGTACTCCACGAATGAGCAGTAAAGTCGGCCTGGTCAATTTTGTTTTATTTCGTGTTTAGAAAATATATATCATAAGCTTTAAAATGGTATATCACTTGACTTCAAACGATATTCAGAAGCGGGGTTATAGTTAGTTGAACTTTGCTCCTTCAACAAAATGGTACCCTTTTTCGGTTCTACATGTGTCTCTTTTTCCACAGTCAAAAAGTCATAATTGGCGGTTATTTTAAATCATCCTCAATTCAACGAGGTTCAGGAATGTCCTCTCATTGTTAATTGTTGGTTAAACATGTACCTAGACAAAATACAATGCTTTGTAACCCACCACTTCACCACTTGAACAGGATTAGGCAAAGCAAACAAAGACTAGAGCTAATTAAAAATTATATACACATATAGGTAGAAGCTTATTATCCTCTTCAACAATAGGATTATTGATTGGTTTAAAAGGTGTTTGACTGGGGCTATTAAAATGAGATACATGTAGAACCAAATTGAGGTACCTATGAATACGACCTTCATGCACATTATACACTGTAACTTAGAATATAAGTACATTCGTGGTGTACGCTCACATTTAATGAATAAACGTGGAAAGGGGTAAATGATAATAAAGACAGGAAGGTATTTCCATAGATTTAGTTATCTCTGACAAGTGTTTCATTCAATGAAATCTACTGTTGCTTATTGAAAGTCTAATTACATTAACTTTAACGAAAGATAATCGTTCAGCCTTATTGTCTTTTCGACGAAAAGAAAATCTCTGGAGAAAATTACGTTATGCAATTACAATAACATTGGAGAAATGTGAAGAGTGGAAACTGAACTGAAACGGTAATTTACGCTTACACCAGAAGTCAATAAACTTGCTAATTACTGAATCAGTCTTGTTCACGTTTTTACCGCATTATATGACAGACAGGATATGTGATATTTTTTGTAATTAAAGTATACTGACAATCGAGAGTGCATAGAGATTTATATGTGTTTGATTGACATTTAATGTGGGGAATGCATAATTGAATATCATGCTTGATTACACGATATTGTTCGCTAAAATGCTTCTGAAGTTCATATCCCGTCTTTGAATTTAAAGCTATGATAATTCGTTGGAAATCTGATCATTCGTACAATTTCTACCCCCAAAAAGATTGTTATCGTAATCATATCAATCTTAAGTATGACAATCCTAGTGCTTAGTATCGTTTGATCAAGATTATGAGTACATGTCAACTCCAGATCCTACGTTTATATATGATATGATAATGATATGGTTTTATTCGCACAAAATCGCGACCTGGAGGCTAAATTACATTGCAGTCTTAAAGTTCTGAAAGGCGAGACCAAAATTAATTTTGAATAAAAGCGGTACCACTACATAAAACAGCCGGGTATGATTATGGTGACTTTATTAGATTTCGTTTTTAATTAACAATGACAAATATTTTATTCAAACTTAAAGCGTATCGTGTTATGCTACTGTATTATTATGGCAACTTTGGTTTTCATTGATTGAGGACATTTCGAAAAAAGTAAATAAAAATGGTAAAAAACACGAGGTTTCAAACCTACTATACTCATAGCGTTTGCATTGAATGTAAGATGTTATCAAACAAATGCCGTATAATGGTGTTTTTTATGAAAGCTAAATTAATTCGAAGCAAGCCTAAATATAATAGATTGGTCTTAAAATAATACTTGTTTGAATATGCTTGAATCCGTAATTTATTTGCTCAAACTCCATAATGGCGCCTCATGAGAAGCACTCTATATGCTTGTAGACGAGGTTTTACGGTATGCTGGTATGGCACGTATGAAGTAAAACCGTGCAGAACGTCTTTGAGGTGTAATGTGTTAATATACGAGTGTGGCATATTTCCTCGAATGGCGGAAGGGTGTCAATCCAAGATTTTTACAAGATAATAGAGAAATAGGCGTAATAGTAGAGGAGTGCTGCTCGCTCTGTTATTAGTAGCATGTCCTTCAAACGCGTTTTTCTCGGAAACGTTTTTCGCATTTGTCTTGCACGTACGCCACTATATGTTGCGGCAAAGTAATTGATTTATCTTGTTGCGAGGACAAGCACTCTAACATCACATTGGTACATATTCATTAACTGCCTCTTAAGTCTTGTGTAGAATGCTAGATAACGCATCAAAACTACCAAATGTTTCCTACCGTAAAGCACTTAATTTGTTCAACTTATGTATCTTATTCTGAGTAACCAGGGACATAACTAGCTTTGAAATTTCACGGTTACATCACTTTGACAGGATATTATTGATGGGATAATACATAGTAAACCGTTTTTAGAAATACTGTACAATCATGTATATTTTGGTGGGAAACTTGGCTCCTTGTCCCTTTTCCTTCCCGATTTACTTGTTAATTTATATTAAGCTACGGCTATTGTTACCCAGCATATATAGTTTGTCTCTTGGTTTAGGTAAAAACGGTCATCCACTTGACTGAGATAACTGACCACGTTGTTGACAAGCCTCATGTATTTGACTGGGAAGAGGCAATGATCGTGGGCAAATACATGGACGAATGAGCCCATCACTCGCGTAAACAGGGTGGTACAGTTAACAGAGACGGGGGGGGTACAACTTAAGTTACATATTTGACGATCTGTTGATTGAAAAATCATCTGACACAACATTGTTGCTAACAGCAGTCAATAACAGCTGTGCAACGAACATCACAGTAGCATCGATGAAGATAACTTCAAGTTTAACAGTGGCTGCGACACAGGACAATCCCCCCAAAAAATATTTCGCCACTGGTTGTCGAAACGTGTGCACAATTAAGTGTACATTTTGGACTAATTAATGTCAACTGAACCCCGGGTACTGAACAGTCCCCATGATGAACGCCTTCAAGAATCAAGCGACGACGACAAGCGCCCTTACATCCCATTTATAAACATAAATTGAACTGCCTCTTGTGAGAATGTTTAATATTGCATTAAAACTACAAAACGCTGTATTCAACTTATATATTATATTGTCAAGCATTTGTGCAGTCTACTAAAAAATAAGGTGGTTATTGTATAAATAGGAAAGATGACATGTCTGGTTGCATGTTAATCTGAAAGAATCTCAAAGCGTGTGGTTTCCAGTAGTTTTTCTTCTTATGGTGGTTAATATACTCTGTCTATAGCACAGACTATAACGCAATAGAAATCAAATATCTTGGAAAAAACAAACAAATAAGCAGACAACTAAAAAGCAAAACTCAGATAAGAAAGAAGTGGTGTGTTAGGGCAAGGGACAAAGGGCCTTCAGACATTCAGACACATAAATATAGTGGACCTATTTAAGTTTTCGTTGTCACAGCTTTAAAAGTAATATACACTGCCACAGTTTTAAATCAATCTTAATTAAATTCTGACAGATCTTAGAGCGCTATTATATTGACTCATTGACTTGATTTTGTCAATGCTAAAGTGATGTTAAATACGAATTGGGTGAAGGACAAAACAAAACTTAATCAAATTGAAAGGTAGACACAAAATCAGGGAAATTTAAGACAGAAAATGAACGAATATGTATTAGGCGAAGGCGGAGAAGAATATTTCTACGAAGAAACACACTAAGATAAGGCATTGAAGAAACGTTAGGTAAGGCAAAGAAATATAGAATTAACTAATTTTTGTTTCAACTTGAAACAATTCTCGCGTTTCACAATACGATGCGCCGCCAGCGGTTGCTCTTGGTAGTCAAATTTTTGTCTCCAGAGTCGACATCGCCGTTCTAGCTGCTATTGAATTTGCACGCAAGTGTGATTCCCTGTGATCAATAGATAGAAAATGGATCTACTATAATGGTAAATTGTTGTTTTAGTGTGCATTCGCATCATTATAATGACATTTATACCAACAATGAGGTATGTTCATGTATTGTAGTCGTATTACGCGGGCTTTGGATGTCGACTTATTTTCCCATGATGCACTGCCTATTTTGGTCTCGACCAGCGACCGCTGAAGGCGTATCGTATTGTAAAACGCGAGAATTGACAATCATTTATTTTCATTTCGTTTTCATTCACTTGAGCTGAACTATACGAGCGTAGCCATTCCGTTTAGAATCACTTTAATACATGAGCAGATGGGTGACATTCTAAAATTAGTTAGAGACCTTTGATATGTACTTACAAAATGGCAGATTATTTATGATTCAAATACTTCTTCTGTTCAGCTGCTTTCGCGACACCAACATTGTGTATAGCCTATTACGATACATGAAGAGAACTGTTGTGGAAACTTTTATACGCACTCAATTAAGAGAGGCTTTTAACATGAGCGAGTCAGAATGAATTTCATTAATGTTATAAACGCATCAAACTTTGAATAGAAATGCAAGTTTCAATACCCAAGCTGTAAAAAGCTCATCACTTTAAAAGTACAAGCAAGAGTACGCAAACTTAATTAGAAAGCAGTGATACTTGTTCAGAGTTTACCAAACATTTGACCCGGAATTGGAACATTTATTGAAAACTGCTGCTGCTAACCTTTCGGCTGACCTTTGACCGGGCCTTTGACACCAAGCATTTATTGCTGACCTTTGACCAGATATAGACTCTTGCTAACCTTTGACCAGACACAGAAATCTACTAACCTTTGACCTATGGCCAAACAGTAAGATTAACAGGTTTCTGACCTTAGACCTGACATAATTGCAACTAATAACCACATACATGAGTCTGCTATAAACTTTGACCTGAAATTCTAGTCACGTGCCATTAATAATGCAAATTCAATATTAAATTATAACATTGATACAATAATGTGAGATATATGAAAGCTCATCTGTGTTAGTGTAATTGAATGTGAGATATAATGTACATTTAGAACAAACGTTAGGAAGCTGACCCCTCCCCTCCCTGAAATGTAAGTGTTAACAATTCCACCGACCGAAGTGTCGGCTTTGACCGATATTTTTTTAAATACCGATACTTTTGTAAAAAATTGTTTTTACAAAAGTATCGGTCTTTTTTACCTCCATCCCCTGATGAAAGGACTTTTTTTTATAAGACGTCATCGAACTTGTTCTCTTACACATTCGGCATTATTGCTTCAACAATCAACACACAGGGATGTTTGCATAACGTAATGTAAGCATAGAACCTCATAAGAATAATTAAATAAAATATACATTAGAACTATGCCAGATTTACCAAATCATGTAAAATGTTAATACATTTCACCAACATTAATTTTGTATATAGTATGGTTAACATTATGAGGTTTTATGTTTACACAACGTTATGTAAACATTGTTCAGTATGTCGGACACGCGTTCAATCCTTAACTCTCTCCAGGCGGGTGTCGACTGCAGACGACATTTTTAAAAATTCAAAAATGTCAGATTTTTAAATCTTCATGACCATATTTGGTATCAGCATGAAAAATGCATTAAAATGAGTACAAACAAGCCCAGTATTGGTTCAGTAATTCTTAAGATAGCTCTTGATATTTTGAGAAAATATCTCAAAACTTTTTTATGTTCAAGACTCTAGCTAGCACTAGTAAAATTAATGTTGTCACACTCGTGTTTTTAAATCAATTTTCATTTTCATATACTTCTTTTCTCATTGTGCATCAATGAATACGTCATCAAAGAATTTGACAAATATGAAATATGTTTTGTTTAATATTGCGCGCTTTCACATGTTAAACTTTAAGGTCCGTATGCACAAAAGAGTTAGACCGGGTCTAAAGTTAGACCTGGTTTAAGCAGAATTTAGTTCCACCAGGAATGGACCTTTACTCTTATTTCCTTCCTAAAGTAACTGTCAAATTTTAAAGATTTAAATGCAAAGTTCAAAAATAATACAAAAGAACTTAAGAAAATGTAAAGGAAAATGTCCTTTCTCCTGGTATTAAATTCCACTTAGACCAGGTCTAACTTTAGACCCGGTCTAACTCTTTTGTGCATACGGACCTAAATGTTATATATGTAACAGTAGGTTGATTTGATTACATACAGGGTGTCCCTTAAAGAACTGCATCGTCGGAAACTTAATTGTTTGGGTATTCTAACGACACAACTAAACATAATCAAATAACTGGTGTGGTTGAGGAATAAATCAACTATTACATACTTATAGAACTTTGACAATTGACCACACAGTTCTTGAAATATAAGAGTTTTACGAAACTCCCTCATTTTCAAACCTTTCCACGGATTCAAATATCAATCGATGATCTGTATTCGGCGTGCTAATCACTGCGCATCATCAGCGCATGAGGCGTCTATTGTCATTGACAGATATTTGACTCCTTGGAACGGGCTGAAAATGAGGTAGTTTCGTAAAATTCTTTTATTTCAAAAACGGAGCGGTTAATTGTCAAAATTCTCAAAACGCAAAATCTGGGTAGGTTAGGCACATGGACATGGTTTTCCATTTTCGTTATCTAAATAATATGAATCACACATAAGCCATGGAAAGAATTGTCTTTCATGGCTTTTACTTTAAGTTGATTTAATTTCAATAATTGAGTAAAAACATATCAGGGCCACCAAAACAATTTTACATTAGCAGATAGGCGAGATCTGCTTGTTCTCTGTTGACGTTGGCAAGGGGTAGTTTTGTAGTCTTTACAGAGCCACCAAACCTTTTTACATTAGCAGATAGGCGAAGTCTGCTTGTCTTCTGTTGACAAGGGGTTGTCTTCATTAAACGGCTCTTTACAGAGCCTGAAAAAGAGCCATCAGTATAGTAGAAAGTCTCATTCTTAGGTACTTTATCCTAAAGAAGTCAGAGCTACTCCTGACAAAAGCTTCACAGTTCGAAACTTGTCCGACGGCGAACCCACTTAACACTTACTAATTATTATGAACTGCTGTCGTAAAAGCCTATCTCAAAATTTAGCAATACAATTCCTTAAACTGTACTTGTTGAGGCCATTTTTTTAAATTTTAAGTTTAAACAAGTAGATTGTAAATTACGAGATGTCTAAAATATGTCCCCGCCCGGTCCTCGAACCGCAATGCTGGATCCTGGAGCTTTAAGAAACTTTTGCAGCTTGAAATAAAATAAAAAAATAAATAAAAAATAAACCCGAATACCCCTTTAAGAGGCATTATGTGGTTCTGAACAATTTTGCAAAATGACCTCAAGTGACCTAATAAAATATACACCCAAATACCCTTTAAGAGGCTTCCCTGGTTCTGAAAAAAATTAACAATTTTGCAAAGTGACCTCTAGTGACCCTTAGATGACCATTGACCTCACATTTGTTGTCTCTGCACACATGTGAATATACCCACGTGGCATTGTTGCAAGCCTCATTGAAATTGTATTCGCCGTAGAAGTGATGTAATAATAACTATAGCAATTTTTGAATATATTGCCCTGCACTACAACGTTCACGCGGTACCTATGCATTGAACCATAGATGTCACAGAGCAGGGATAAATACCTGGATCGTAATTCTCTAAAATAGTCATATCATGCTGATCACTCGCACCTGTAAGATTAGCATCTTTGAAAAGACCGGTAAGTCAATCTATGATTGCAGACATACACAGGTGGTTAGTGCAAACTGCTGGTAGTACAGGGTGACCTATTCAAAGATTGTAATGTACTTTAGTCAATAAAGATACTCTGCAAAAATCAAGACTTTAGGTGATGTAGTTTTGTCAAATTCCGAGATTTTGAATAAAATGATGGAACCGGCGTTTTATTATTACGATGGAAATATTAGTCGAACACGTATGCACAGTACGTACGGCGTGCGGGATACACATACACACACACCCCGAGGATCGTACCGTATTACAACCGCGGGAGTAACATGCATGGGCGTTAGTAGTAAATTCCAATTTTCTATGCTTTACCTCACTTGTTCGGCTCAAAATTAAAAGGGGACATATCTGACAGTAAAATTTAACATTTTATGGAAAATAAATACTAATCTATTTTTACAGAAATGTTATAATATGGCTGTAATCCGATTATTACATCACTTCGACGGCGAATAGATACTGCATTCACTTTGTATTTCTGGTTAAAAAATATAAGAAAGCCTTCCCAAGTTAAAAGACAGTATTTATTATCAGATACTGCCTTCTTACTCGGGAGGTCAGAGTACTTTAATACTTACATTTGCTGCTACGGCCGATGATTGCAGAAGTGTGGCGGCCCAGGTCCATTGCGAGACTATTGTTGTTGCCGTGAGACCTGACGATACTCGCCCTCCAGCGTCGAAATCTGTGTCGAGATTGTCCTGTAAAAATGAAGAATGTGATTATTACTAGTATGGATTTTGAAAGAAAGAAATTAAGCATATTTTGTATTAATCAGTATAATATCGAATTGATTAATTGTGAGATCTAGCTGGAAAATATGCCTCTGTGATTGTTTTTTCTCAAAACCTCAAGTGTTCCCTTCATTTAATCAGAATTTGTTTTCTATCGAACAAAAAGCTAACACTTCCCCCTAAAAACACTTTTTGTCATTAGGTCAACAGATGACGCAATTCAATGTTTATAGCAAGGCGAATGTGATAAATCTGTTGAAAACGACCTTTCCAAGCACGATTTTGACCAAAATGTAGGTTTTAAAAGTCAAAACTTCAAGTGTTCCTTACAATATTTTTCAAATTTCATGTCATTAAATGAAAGAGCACACTTATATTGTCCATACTAGCGTCATTAAAATGGCCAATAGCCAATTCTTTGTCAATTGCAAATCTTGTGGATGCTGATTAAGGGTGCTGATGGGACGAGGCAAAATGCATTATATACACTCGCTCGTCATCAGTATAAAGTCACCTTAAGAAAATTTGTGTTTTTTTAGTAGCACTTATATTTTTAGCGTTGTGTTTTGATTGATACCCGGAATTGATAACATTTCTTGTGTTTATTTTAATAAAAGCAGCTTGTCAATCTCAAAAAGAAGTGATTCTGTATAGTGAGTGACAACAATGGATGTTATCAATATTTAATATTGATAACATCCATTGTTGTCACTCACTATTATGTGATGCGACCAAGCAAAATCAGTCTGAACTCGGAAACATTGAATTTGAGATATAGCCAACCAAAGGAAATATTTGTTTTGTTTCCTGTTGTTTTGGAAACTCTTTAATTGCTCATATCTTTGGAACTGGTTGTTCAATTTCAATGGGGTTTTCTGCAAAATACAGTTTTGTAAATGTTCTTTACTGTCCTATAAAAAACTGAAAATATGATATTTCCGAGTTCCGACTGATTTTGCTTGATCGCATCACATAATATGCCAGAATCACTTCTTTTGAGATTGCCCTTTGGATTGCCCTTTTTGATTTTCATGTCCTTGAATAGATAAATGCATCAAGCTTGAAGATACATCATGCATGGCTCCCAAAATGATAGATCTCAATAATTGAATTATTTGATATGTTGATTCCGAGATAAAAAATATCTGAACTTGGTGAAGTACATTACATAACACCCACCGTACCACTTTTGCAATGTAAATTCCTGATAGTAAATGCAGTATTATTGTAATTGAAAAAATGCGCATTTCTATGCAAATGTTGGAAGCTGACCGATAAAGTGTGTTTTAAGGCGGATCGGAAGGAGGGAGCATGATCTAGCGGTATTTGTGAGATAAATAAAACGGACACACAAAGGGAATGGTATAGGTCTATTAAAGGAGATCGCAAGGCTTGGTAAGGCTATGTGGGTTTTTGAGGGGCAATGCGATGGCGTTTTAACCATCATGCCACATACAGCTGTGGTGCATGCGAGCTTTCTGAAATACGCTGTATTTTGTCTTCAAGAAGAGCGACACCGGGGTTATTGTTTTTTTATTAATTTTTTTTTTTTTGGGAAATATTAAAAAAAAAAAAAATCAGGAAAAAGGGCAATGTTTACAGCTATGCGAGCGGGAAGCTGAGACAACGGGCTTTTTCTTTGCCTAAAAGGGGTATCATTTCCCCCCTCCCCCAACACACATGATTTTTCGCGTGTGGGGATGCCCGAAACTTTATTTTTATACATTATTGACCGGAACCGCAACATGGAAAAAAGGTGCGACCAGTGGTTGCTCTAAGATCAGTGTATTAATATTAAGAAGTAGGCGTACACTGTAGTTTTTAGTTAAAGGGGCATTTCGTGATCCACAGCCTCATCCCCCACTTTTCTCAAAAAAGTTGAGATTTTTATATCACTGGAAACCTCTGGCTACATAATGTTTATGTACAAAATATTTCTTGCAGATTAATTCGTTAAACAAAGATATCGTGAAATTTGAATTTCGTTCTGGTGCACCAGAACGAAATTACAACGTATTGTCTATGGAGCAGTGTAATACACATAATCATGCACAACTCGCAAACGCAATATCGGAATCAACTGAAATTTTGGGGATATGCTTTTTTCGTGGATATGTACTGAAAAATGTCATAAAAAGAGGATGCTAGGATCACGAAATACTCCTTTAAATGGTAAAAACTGGAAACACATGGCTCCTGCCATCCGATTCGCCTTAGCGTATACAAAATTATTTTAGAAAGGCTTTATAATTTACAATAAATTAATCAAAAGCAATGAATTGTTAGCAAGTTCTTATTGTTGAAAAGCATGGCAAACTTGGTTCAGTGAGCATAATCTTTATTTATATTATTGATTCGTTTGTTAGGAAGTTGTTGTGCATGGCGCAGCCTGATCGATTACGAATGTCAAAGAAGATTTATTGAGCATAATAAATGATTCCAACTATACATTTACATTTTCTTTTTGTTAAAGTTATTCACCTTCAGCTGTTACTCGCTACCATAGCAATTGATGAATACAATTTTTGACTTTATCGCCCTGCATTACAACGTTCACGCGGTACATATGCATCGAACCATATCATGCTGACACTCGCATCGGTAAGATTAGTATCTTTAAAAAGAGCTTGTAGTGTAGGGCGATATAGTCAAAAATTGTATTCATCTATTTGCTATGGTACTTAATCCGATTATGACGTCACTTCTAGCGATTGCAAGTATGAATTAAGCGATATATCACATTATATTTAGCGAAGGGTTATGTAGTATTGCAGAAGCGTTCATAAACTATTTTGTTATGCAGAGTACTCTGCACAAGTATCACACGAGAGATAATGAAGATTGTGATGTTCCTTAAAAAAACGAATTTCCCTCATGAAACCTTAAAAACAGCGGGCCCAATAAATTGGAATTCTTAATGAAAGATAATATTATTCTGAATTACATTAGGTGATTAATCTAATATCCTTGTATGACTTAAAATAATTTTTATTATGTATTTTATGATAGTTTATGTAGTATTGAATTATCATGATAGTTTCTTTTTTGGTTTTGAAAGTGTGTAAAACATATCTTGAAAAATACATAGCCTTCAAAAGTGGGCTGTGAAAACTATAACAAATAGTCACTATCGAAGTCACTCCGGAACACTTTTTCATAAATATGATATTTTAAAGGTATATTTGATACCTACTATGCCTACATTTTTCTTAATATTTTCTTAATCAATTACCAAGCACATGTAATAACTTCTTTATAAAAACGCTGTGATTTTCACAAAACAAGAAACAGCAACAATTACATGCATCATTAATAAGAAATAAAAATAAAACATGTTTTTACTGATCAAGCAGTCAAAACCACAGGCTCATAATATGGATCTCCTAAAAATGTCAAAGAAGCTAAATTATCTGACAACTTTTACAAACATATATACTAATTGTATCTTATTTCATCTTATACATACAATTAATTCTTGGAGCAAGTTTTATGTTATCTTATAAACAGAGGTAGTCAATACAGGCCTTTCAATCATTCCCTCCATATAATCGTTTTGTTTAATCTTTCTTTGTAGTAATGTAATTCAATAAGTATTTTGTCTTTTTCTGTTATGGAAATAAATTTGAACTGAATTGAATTGATGCGATGTTTATCCACTACACACTTGATTACCAACAGCAAATATATATATGTGATGCGATCAAGCAAAATCAGTCGGAACTCGGAAATATTAAATTTTCAGATAGTAAAAAGCATTTACAATACTGAATTTTGCAGAAAACCCCATTGAAATTGGACAACCAGTTGAATATATGAATACAAAAGCCACCCAAGTCCATACTTTGACCAAATTGAGTTAAGCATGGGAAAGTGTTGCTCTACATAGGCCTGTCATATGTATGAAAGAACAACTCAAATTCATCCTCAGTCTCTATTGAGCATGTGAAAAATAGCATGTATGAAAGAATGCAACCCAAGTCCATGAATTGAGTCTTGTAACACATTGATTGAAATCCAGTATGTATAAAAGTCCACTTGTAACACATTCATTGCTGGAGAGTGACTTTTGAAAAAAAATGGGTTTAATCAAGGAAAGTGTGTGGTTTATATTACATGGCAGAATGCTTATCAACATTATACATAACTGTGTGCTTTATTTTGTATTATCTTAATAGTGGTAATCTCATTCCAACATTATTGTCTTAGTATATGATTCAAAAAACCACCCAAGTCCAGAATTTAAAATGAACCCCACGAAGTCCCTGAAATGCTAATCGTCATACCTAAATACAGTTTAACCCACTCATTTGCACGTACAACTTACCATATTGACCAGGTAAATCTAACTGAAGGAATTAAAATGATACACAGGTTTTTTCTCAAAATCACTTCCCATGGACTTGGGTGGGTCTGGATTCATGTATTCAGTTCCAAAGATATGAGCAATTAAAGAGTTTTCAAAACAAAAGGAAATATTCCCTTTGTGTGGCTATATCTCAAAATCAATATTTCCGAGTTCTGGCTGATTTTGACTGATTTTGCCTGATAGCAGAATCTATATTATTCTTAATACATTTGTTAGTTTTGCTATATTTTAAGGGATACAAGGTTACACATGGACACTTGATTACCCTGCAATACAAGTATAGCAGGAGGAATCTTCATGCGGTTTTGTAAGTTAAAGATTTTATTGCCGATTAATGCTCTTTGTGTGGTTCAATGAGATTGAGCGTAAAATTACCACTACTTGGTCAATTCCCGGGGTCAATTCGATAATACCGGGCCAAGATAAAGGTTTATACGGAATTGGTAAACATCTCTAGGGCTTCATTGGCAATGTCATAACTCGTTGTAAGATTCTTCTAGGTACTGCAACTTTTTGTTAGAAATTATGACAGGACAATTTCAGATAATTTTGTATTAAAACCAGAGGATTTAAAAAAAATAGTTTTAACAAATGTGGCTCACAAACATTTAACTCTAACGTTTTTGCTCATAACGTCAGAACAGTTAATTCGCTGTAGAAGTGATGATGTTACAGGATTAACTACCATATCAATATATGAATACAATGTTGAATGTATCGCCCTGCACTACAAGCAGGTTGCACCCATCACCCGTGTACGTCTGCAATCATAGATTTAATACAATACCGCTCTTTTCAAAGATACTAATTTTACAGATGCGAGTGATCAGCATGATAGGAATTAATATAGAATTACGATCCAGGTCTTTATTCCCGTTCTTTGACATCTATTGTGGTTCAATGCGAATTCCGCATGAACTTTGCAGTGCATGGCTATAAAATTCAAAAATTGTATTCATCTTTTGCTATGGTAGTTAATCCGATTGTTACGTCACTTCTACGGCGAATACGGCCTATCCACTTCTTCAACAGACTAATTGCAAGTGCCTCGACCACTACTACCTCGACTACTACTACACCGAACCACGACCACTACTACCCCGTTGTTCCACTTTAGCACGGTTCGTAGCGATCGATAGGTGTTTTGATATTCACTTCGTAGCGTCGATTTTGCGTAATGAAATATGCGCAGTGTATTTCTGCGATGTAGGGTTAGCTAGGTATCTATTCAGCCTATTAGGGCCAGGGGTTAGGGTCAGGGTTAGGGTTAGGGTTCATTATTGATCGGAACCTAATTTGCGTAATGAAATATGCGCAGTGTATTTCTGCGCTGTAGGGTTAGATAGCGATGTTTAGGTATCTATGTCTTCATTGGTACTAGTAATAGTATATCGTGTGTATCCGCTTTATTCCGTAAACAATAAGTATGATAAAAAGACGGCTTATTGGCAGAACGACTCGTAGCACAGTGGTATAGCGTCTCGACTGTGGATCCATATGTTGCTGGTTCGAACCCCGGTCGATACTTAGTAGCTGAAATCTAGGAGATAACGCTGACGAATCTTCGGCCAGGCACAATTGACCTGGTGAACGAAGGAGGTTGCCGTAGATAGTTGGTCGGGGCAATTTTGTTTACAGGACAGCCAAGTGTAGCCAACAATCGGGCTTGTTACCCTGATCGGAACCGACTGTAATGAGGTCTTTTATCGTGGGTCATCTGCCCCGCCTTTACCAGATGAGTCACGGGGAGAGCGGATAAGATTTTTTTCCTTCTAAGAGGAAATAAAAGTATGTATCTCCAACGCAACGCTAGTAAGCATTTCGTTTTTACGCTTCGTAGCATGTGAAGAGGTACGCCTCGTAGCCCTTGTTAGGTACCTAATCGCCTATCGTGAAAGCGTGACAAGAGGCTGCCACTACACAATACATAAGTCGTGTTCACACTTAAGGCACTTATTACCGGTAATAAATCACTATTACCACTTATTAGTCGCTTATTACCGGTAATAACTCACTTATGTCTGACCGTGTGAACACGACTTTAGCCAGCTGAGGCGGAACATCTATGTTCTAAATGCTCCTCAATAATTAGTTATTATAAGTCAAATCATTAATCATAGACATTAATCATGTTGAAAGCTTGAGAAAATAAAAGATCTAATATAAAATACAAGCTGCAATGTTTATTGAAAAGCATGCCTCCAGTAAATGCAACATCGGATACCCTTGAAATATCCAGAATGCCTAGATGTGACTTGTTATTAAAGCCATAATGTACGATCGACATATTATCATAATTTAATAATTAAATAAATGTCCTCCTATAGAACTGTGTGTTAAATGTCCAAAATAACCAGTGGGGTTTCTTTCACATTACCTTGCTATTTCAGCTTAAAATAGACAGCAATCCCTCCTGTCAGTTATTACTAATATTATTTCAACATTCTGAATAAAAAACTTTAAAAAATCAGCAGATAGGCGAGATCTGCTTGTTTTTGTAGACAAGGGGCAGTCTTCAGCAAACGGCTCTTTTCAGAGCCACCAAAACCTTTATATTAGCAGATAGGCGAGATCTGCTTGTTCTCTGTTGACAAGGGGCAGTCTTCAGTGAACGACTCTTTTCAGAGTCATCAGTAGACAAGGGGCGGTCTACATGTCTCAATCTTAGGTACTTTGTCCCGAAGAAGTCAGAGCTACTCCTGACGAAAGCTTGACAGTTCTAAACTTGTCCGACGGCGAACCAGCTAAAAACCCACTAATTATTCTGAATAAAGAATAACAAAATCAAAATTTGACGGAAATCGTACATTAAGGCTTTGGATCTTATGTTGAATTTAGATGCGTCAGACTCTTCCATTCCAAATGAAAACTGTTGTGTACCATTCATATTCATACAGCTTGTACAAGGTTCAGGCATTAAGGTAATGAACAAACACAAAAACGTTTTTAAAACGTTTTAAATAAGTTATATTTTGGCTTTTGGTTTAGGTAAAAACGTTTTAATAACATTAAAATGTCGGGTTATATAAAGGTCATGAAAACGTTTTAAAACGTTTTGTATGAAAACACACTACAACAATATTTCTAAAATGTTTTCAAAAATGTTATTGTAAACTATTTTTTGCCAAATATTTTGTCAACACTTAAATAACATTATGTTAAAATATTTGCCCCCAGCAAATACAGAAATGTTCTTTAAATGTTTTCTTCAAAACGTTTTAATAACATTTAAATGTCGGGTTATATAAAGGTCATAAAAATGTATTTAAAACGTTATTGCAAAATATTTTTTCAACCCAAAAATAACATTCTGTTTAGAATGTTTTGTATCAGGTTTTCAAAAATATTTTTGGAATGTTATTTTAATAAAAAACGTTTTTATACCCTTTATATAACCCGACATTTAAACGTTTTCTGTAAAACATTTTGTGTTTGATGGGCAGTAGATTATCAACAAATGTTTTTCAATGTTATGAAAACGTTTTATACCCTTAATATACCCTTTATATAACCCGACATTTAAACGTTTTCTGACAACATTTTATAACCTTTTGCGAATGATGTCGAAAACGTTTTGTGTTTGCTGGGAAACAGTTTAAAGATACGTAAGTTTTGATTGATCAAAATGGTCTTTGCAATTTGCATTTTTCTCATTTTTTTTCTAAATTCGCAGAATCAGTCTTCTCCCCCAAATATGAGATAAGCTTTATATAAGCATTGGCCTCAAATTTGTATAAGCCGCAAGACCTTAACCGTGGGCTAAATTACTTTCACAAATTTTGTCTACGTTGAACGATAGCTTTTGTCGTCACAATGGAGGATAGCCGTTTTGTTTTTCAATATTGTTTCTTTTGGCGGCATGTATGGTTGATAGCTGTTCTGTTTTTCATATTTTATGCTTTTTTGGTGTCATGAATGGTCGATAGCCGTTTATTTTTCAATATTGTTTCTTTTGGCGGCATGTATGGTTGATAGCTGTTCTGTTTTTCACATTTTATGCTTTTTTGGTGTCAAAATTTTATTTTTCAATATATGTTTTTGGTGACATGTATGGTCGACAGCCGTTTAGTTTTTAAAATGTTATGCTTTTGGCGGCATGTATGAGCGATAGATTGTTCCGTTTTTTCAATATTGCATGATTGTGGCGTCATGTAAATAATAGGTTTATAATGTTATTTACATTAAAATCAAAATCAAAAAGACATTCAAGGATTTAGTAAATAGGGTTGTAATTAACTGCAGGTATTTTATGAAATTTTCAACGTCTTTCCATTTTTTTTATCATTCCAAAATAAATGACTAATCTCTTTCTAATATGTTTAAGTGAATTGACGTTGTGTTTGTTTGTTTGTTTAAACGGTTGCTCTGTGTGGAGACACGATTGGGTCCTGATGGGACCAGGCTCAAACAAAATGCTCAAGCCAGGCTGAAAAGCCTATATAAGCATGCTGGCCTGTATGGAAAGAGAAGTGAGAAACAGATTTGAAGACAAAGAACAAGGAAAAGAAGGCCACTCCCAACAATCAAGTTAACAATTTTGCTGTCAGCCTTTGGGTCAAGAGAAAGGAAGTGCTTAATCCAATCTCAACTGCCACTGAGGCTGCTTGTACTATTATAAAAAAAAAGGGACACATGACCTCGGCAAATCGGGCAGTAATCACAAGTCCTTGTTCGCAATTCACCTTGTCGGTAAATCCCATAAGCCTTTGCGAGTACACCTGAGAACTCGTCATTTTACGTCACGCCGATATGCGCCGATGCGCACATCGTTTATCGAACATCGTTACTGCGCATTATTGCAAGTCGGCGTGACGTAAAATGACGAATTCTAAGGTGTACTCGCAAAGGCTTATGGGATTTACCGAAAAGGTGAATTTACCAAATCAAAATAGTAAACAAACTATCTGTTTATGAAAAATAATTATATTTTTGTTTTACGGCTGTGTACGGGCTCAGTTCAAATCTGCGATTCAGTTTTCATACACTGTAAAAAAATCTTTTACTCAAAACTGAGTAAAAAGGTCACAGCTCAACAGTTGAGTAAAAGATTACTCAACATTGAACTCATTACAGGTCACAACTCAACAAATGAGTAAAAAATTTCTCAACAGTTGAGGTGTGACCTATTGAGCTGTGACCTTTTTACTCGGTGTTGAGTAAAATATTTTTTACAGTGTAAGTATATAGTTTTTTTGTTAAATCTGCTGTAATTTATTCCATCTCTGTGTGCTGTGTCAACAATAAGTGTATCCCTCCGGGTTTTGTGTATCTGACCAGTATCTGCTTACGTTTTTTTGTAACTTAAGGGGGTACTACACCCCTGTGGTAAATTTGTCGCTACTTTTGTATTTTTCTCAAAAAGTAATAACACGCTGGTTACAAAAGTTATGTTATTGGGGCAAGGAATCCAATTACTCTACTGAAATTTCAGTGACTCAAGACAATCGGTTCAGTATATATGATAGGAAATGAGGTACATCCTAGCGGTACCTTATTTCTTATCATAAATAACGAACCGCTTGTCTTGGGTCACTAAAATTCCAGTGTAGTAACTGGATTCCTTGCCCGTATAATATACATAACTTTTGTTACCACTGTGTTATTAGTTTTTGAGAAAAATGCAAAAATGGGCACAAATTTATCGAGGGGTGTAGTACCCCCTTAAACAAAAGTTACGATATGAAACTAAAAAGCCCAGCCACTGCGGACTGGACTGACATGACTGGATGTTCAACACGTTCTTATTGACCCAGCGTGATGGATTGGTGACTAGAATTTCTAATTCACTGACTCCGATTGACATGACTTGTTCAGTACGTTCTTAGTACATCCAACAAAATGAATAATTTGTGTATAGAATTTCTTAACGGTAAGTGAGATTATGAATTCAACCGGCGATCTCAACTCTCCTGGAGGCATCTAACTCGATCTGCACAGATCTTTATGTGTTGCTGTCAAATTAAACTTGAAGATCCTTGCAAATAATAGTCTAACTAAGATAAATTACTTATAATTGATAAGGTCATTACCATGATCAGAACGTGGATAAAAGCAGCGCAAACAACCATCAATTTGAAACTGACATTATTCACCAATGATGACAAAATACCCCAGGCACAAAAAGAAACTCGTCAGTTATAGTCATCTTTGCTGTTCAACTACCTGATAATTTTGGATTATTTTGAAATATGTACATGTATTATATTAATTGGACTTTCCTTTCGTATTTGACACCCTGTTCGTGAAAATTGAACAAGAATTAACCAATATATGCGCCTCCAGAGCCTCAAACCCCAAAATCAAAAGTTACAATTTCAATGATTTTCAATGTGAACGCATCGTTGTATTGCACACTAATATTACTGGCAATTTTGTTTCCATCTTCAGGTTTCTAGGAAGAATACCTGGTTTAATTAGAATGACAGCCCTGGTATAATCTTGTTGGCATGATATTCTTTGATCAATTGAGATTAAAATCGATGACCGCTTGCCAATTAAACATATTTGGCTTGCAGTAAACGAATTTGTATAATAAATGTTGCATACAGTGAAAGAATCATCACCTTTCTACAATAAAATGACAATATGTCCAAAATGTATAACAACAAACTTCACAGACTTAAGGTTTGACACTATTTTAAAGTGTTGCGATTTGGTAGTTCACAGAATCTTGCGAATGGTAGTCAGCTATGGCAAACATCGCATTGCTCATTTAATAGTGAGCGTGTAGAAGAATTCAAATATCACAGATATACCTTTGTAGGTCTTGTGGTTCTTGAGTTATGTTGTAGGAGGACTAAAACATCTACAACACTCAAGATTTTAAAGTATATGGTTTGTAGAATGAACTTTTGCAAAACATGAAAGTGTTATTTTTCAATAATACATTGATTTACATAATGAAAATCTATATTTTGGGCTGCTTCGACCAACAGTACCTTGTCTATACCCTTAAACTATTTTAATCGACATATATTTACATTCCAAATGTAGTCAATTGAATATTTTAATGTTTGTCTCAACCATGATACAATTTTATTATTATTTCAATCCAGGCTACATGTATGACGAGGGTTCAGAACCAGAAAGCCTTAACTCACTTTTTGGCCATTTTGAGATTTTGGTGCCATGATAATCACCAGCACCCACAGATTATTCCAATCAAAAAAACAAATCAAACTTCATATTGCAGATATCAGCGCAATTCTAGTTAGCCACATCTTAATATAGCCAATTGCAGATAGCCAGAAAGCTTCAACTTGGGTTGAGGCTTTCTGGCCAGAACTCAATTTGGTCAAACACTGAGATTTCTTTCTGGCCTGCGCAATTATAATAAATGCAATAATTATATACTTTCCAAAGACAGATTATAATAACCTTCATGCCACTTGGAGGTTAACAATTATGTTGTAGTGCGGGTACTTCACACTAATCCATCTCAAAGTACTTTTTAGTGTAGTTTTCAGTGTAGTGTAGAATTATAGCTGCGTTCAGATATGCAGTTATTACCGGTAATATTTTGTCTAGGCTTATGTCCGATGCAATTAAAAAAAAATCCGCAAATCCCTCAGCGTGTCCACATTAGTCGGAAATATCACTATATAATATATCCGACGTCAGTATGTCCGTCAAGCTTATTACCGGTCACAACCGGAAATGGTCCGTGCCAAGCTGGAATCGTGTCGTAACCTGAGACTCAAATCACGCGAAATGTGATTTTGTAAATAACGAGAAATCGCTACCAAAATGACTTCGTCAATTTGGTTTTGTTTCGTTTTCATGCTTTTGCGGCAATATTTCTTAGCGAATGGCGATGTAGATGAAATAACACCTCTGCTGCTCTTGCATTGCATGAATAACGAAGCTCTTCTCGAAGAGGAAGAGGAACGGAGAAGCCGGCTTTAGTTTATAAATTCGGAACCGGCAGAATGTGAAAGGTCACAGTTATCTCCGACAGCCCAAGAGTGCTGTCTACACGTAATTGCTATTACCGGACACAACGTTATGACCGGACTTATCCCTGCTCGGCTTCGGCAACAAATCGTCGGATACAAGGCACATTATGTCCGATAGAGTTATATCCGACGCTCGATCCCACTGCCACATATATCGGATATTATTACCGACGAAATTTAGGGCCGGTAGCAAGCGATTTATATCCGACCGTGTGAACACAACTTAAAATAGATAATTGAATGGCCATTGGCTTCTATTGTAAAGAGATTATAATAACACATTCCATCCACCATTGACAACATTAAAAATTAAGTCGTGTTCACAAGGTCGGACTTAAGTCACTGAATACCTGTAATAAGTCACTATTACTGGTTATATGTCGCAATACCGGTAATAACTCACTTATGTCCGACCGTGTGAACACGACGACTTTAGAGGCCGTAACCCAGAGATTGTATGTAGGTTTCAGTTAACGCTAGAAAGACGTATCTCGGTAGTCGGTACTTAAAGAAATACTGAAAAATATCTTAAATTCCACTATTTTAATCATAATTGACATTTGCTTTAATGAAAAGGAACAACTTCCGGTTATAGGACCAAACTTGAGTTAAATCAGACACTAATACATGGCGAGTTATAAACTAGAGCGGCTACCGCACCATAGCTGAACCATGTGACTTCGACAGCATATTGTGGTATAGGCCTAGGCCGATCGGAGCAACTTCAAATCTGACCTGACCTTTCACCTCAGATGACCTTTGCAGTTTTATACTTGTGGAAGTGTCAGGGATTGTTTTCCCTGAGATACAGCATGATCAGATCAATTTTAAATTTGACCTGACCTTTGACCTTGGATGACCTTTGCAGTTTCATACTCGCTAAGTGTCAGGGATCATTTTCCCTGAGTTACATCCCAATCGGAGCAACTTAAAATTTGACCTGACCTTTGACCTCAGATGACCTTTGCAGTTTCATACTCCCCAAATGCCGCGGATTGTTTTCCCCCAGTTACAGGCACATCGGAGCGACTTTAAATTTGACCTGACCTTTGACCTCAGATGACCTTTGCCGTTTCATGCTCCCCAAGTGCCGGGGATTGTTTTCCAGAGTTACAGCCTGATCGGAGCAGTTTTAAACTTTGACCTTGGATGACCTCAGATGATGTTTCATGATCCCCTTATATCAACGATTATTTGTACTAAGTTGTAGCTCAATCGGACATATTTCAAAATGTTGGTAGCAACTATATAGCATTTACCTTGTAGCCTTAGTGTGTATGTATTGATTTTCATAAATGCATCATGGGAAGGAATAACATTTGACCACCAAACCCCCACCACACAAGTATTCACCATTATTGCGCAATCAGAGGCAACTATATAGCATTTACCACATACCCTTAGTGTGTATTTTCATAAATGCATCATGGGACACTGTAATTTCCTGTGATCTAAATACTAACCACAAAATGGGCTGTAGTGGGCGATCTTAGACACGTCCAGTTTGGTCCATACTGTGGTTAAGATACTGTTTTAATAATACTTTGGGAATTTCACAATATTTACTTCACTTTCTTGGAAACAATATGCTTGTTATCAAAATAGCAGACAAGCTGTCTCCCAGTGCAAACCTGTGATTTAGTAGCCCAATTGGGCGACCTCTGAATAAAAATGGACCACAACTTTAAACTATTAGTAGGGATGCCCACTGTCCATACAGTTTCCACTAGAACGATTTTTCATTTACTGTGGGGGTGCACTCACACACGTATTGTCTATGGAGAAACTGATCGATACAAGAAATCCCAGGCCTGTTAAATGGCGTACATACTTGTTTTTGATCCAAATGTAGGCCTATATCAGGGTGTTTCAAGAAATTCCTGATTCCACCGGAAAACATTAACCAAGCTTTTTCCTGATTGGTCAGTAAATAGAGAGGACCTTCCTCCATGCAGAGATCAACTTTTTTAATGAAAAATTTAATGAGATGAGAACTACAACAGGTTGAAGTGACACCATTCCGCGCATCAGGTGTTCAAACGCAATTATTTCCGAATTTGGAGTGAATCAGACAAGCAAACTTACATAGTCATGAAATGTAACTATTTTTGAAGACAAAATGTACAGGATGTTAAGAAATTTAAGAATGTTTAAGCCTACCGCGGCCCATCTCAAATCATGCACTTCTCACTACCATGTCCATTTCATATGCTATCCATCATGGCTTCCATGCACACACAGTGTATTGCTCAATGTATTAAAGATAACCTTTGAGTTGGAGCAAATTTCTCAAAATTGGAAGTGATTAATATTACCAAACTTATGCCATGATGAAATATAATAATTTTTGAAGATAAAATGTGCTGACCGTAAAAGATTGAACAATGTTTAAGACTACCGCCATTCATTTGAAATAATGCATTTATTGTTCATCTCCTCTATGGAGATATTTTCCATGGCGGCCATCTATGATCATGCTTGCGGTTTCACCAAACAAACCATGGGTTTTGAGGTCTTATATTTTTTGTTGTATGTCAACAAAATCGATTAAATTTTCAGGATGATCTTATTTTCATGTTGTTATAAGCAAATATAATGTTCCAGATAACGCTAGTTAATAAATACATTAAGAAAAAGTACCTTAAAATTGCACTTTCTGTTAGTAATCCTTTTTGGACTTTTTAACATGTTCTAGCAGCCCTATACCCTATATAAAACCGTAACACTCAAAAGGCCATATCTCTGGAATGAAACGTCCGATTAAAATTATTTAAACGCCAAAATGTTTCTTTCATCAATTCCCAGCCAATAAGTTAGGTCTGAATCAATTTAAAAGTACTTCAATTTTTAGTGGACATGCCTACTATTAGCAGTAGCACCCCTGTGTTTCTTTATTATATTCTTTAATGTTTGCTCTTCCATTTGACACCACTCGGGGGGTTACACCTTCGTGGCATTTAAAGATATGTCCATTTCAGACCAAATGGTTGGTAAGTAAGTAAGTAAGCAAGTAAGTAAGTAAGGGACATACACTAATATAGGCTGATACCATTTCATGGTTCAGCAAAAATATTAAAACCTGTTTTTCTCTAAAAGGCTTTCTGGTTGTCAACCTTCGATGTGACTGCGTATCGAGCAAGCGAAGGAAATCACTTCTTCATTGTTTTGGCAGAGATGTAATGATGCGTATAATGATTGAACTTTTCACGCATAATTAAACTGCTATTGATTACAAAAATAAATAAAGTATTTCCCAATGCCACAAGCTTCCTGTAAATAATTCTGTGAGGTACAAACCTCTTCAAATGTGACACAAACGTCTTTCCGTCAACAAAGGTTTTCCTTAATGATGTATTGATAAATACGATCATTTATTGTTACTCGAAACGTAATATAAACTGATCGATATTTTGCTAGAATCTGTAAGTTGTGGTTAAAAACAAAACCCTGACCCTGAATTAGACTCGACACCGTTTTCATCATTCATGTACATTTTTAAGGTTAGCAACTATAATTTTTTTAATTTTAAACTGTTGCGATTTGGTTGTTCACAGCATCTTGCGAATGGTAGTGCGCTTTGGCAAAAATTGTACTGATCATTTCATAGCGAGTGTGTAGAAGAATTCAAATACCACAGATATACTTTTGTAGGTCGTGTGGTTCTTGAGTTATGTTGTAAAGAGGGCTGAAACAACACTTTTGTAAAACATACATTACTCATTAACAACAATAAATCAAGCAAGTTTTCAAAGTATATGATTTGTAAAATGAAGTTTTGCAAACCATTAAAGTGCTATTTTTCAATAATATATTGATTCAGGGGCGGCGGCAGGGTATTTTGATAGGGGGGAAATACAATTTTTGAAATTTGTTACTGCGGCGCGTCATCGCCGGCCGCCGCGCTTGCGCGATGCAGGGGGTATCTGAGGGGGGATGTGGCCCCCTCAGAATTTCAAAATGAAAGCACAAATGAAGCCATTTGATGCACCCTTTAAGTTATTTTCCAAACACGTATTTTTATGGATTTCATTCACGGGCCCGACTTTGGACCTACTCAATTACCGTGCGTAGTAAAGCCAGCACAATTTGGCAACAGAATAAGTTCATGGTTACAATATGCGCGAACATTTTCGATATTGAAGCTAAACTGGTGAAATATGGTGGAAAAGTTAAATAAATAAGTCGCGCGAAGCGCGCAAAAATTGATACTTTTTAGGTTAAAATGGCCAAATATGAGTTTACTTTGGTCAGAAACCCACATACAGGCGTCTGGGGAATGATTATGGACCATCTACCCTATCAAAATATTGGGGGGGGGGGTAACCCCCACCAAAACCCCCACCCCGGGATCTACACCTATGGTCGCAACGCGGTGTATGTTAAGTTGCATCACTCCCTCCATCATTAAAAGGCGATAAGGTCCACTTTGCGGTTTTTATGCTTTTTCAGTCAGAAAATGTCAATTTGCCCATTCCTCCCTCCCTTTTTCTCTCCTTCTTCTCTTTCTTTTTCCTTCCTTTTACCTTTTTTTTTGCAAATCATAGGGGACAATTGCCCCCCCCCCTGTGGCTCCGCCTCGACAATGAAAATCGATTTTATTTTGATTGCTTCGACCAACAAAAGACCGCGTCGCCTTAAAGTAAAATTTGGCAGACGTTAATTCCGTCATGCAATTCGTGTGGGACTGACATCAAATAACAACAGTATACGTTCTGTGCATTGACAGTGTTGAAAGTCCATTCTCTCAAAGCTGGCAATATTCATATCACGATACCACTGTAGTTTCTATGTCAAACCTGTCTCGTTCGAAGGAACTCACCGCTTACAGTTGGTATTTGCGGAATATCAATTTAAACGACTTATTTTCTCAAAAAGGAGTAATTTTCATTGTCCTCATAATATGAGCTTGCCAATAAAAAATGATGTTGTATATGTTCTTTAAAGCTTGCTACTAACGAAGCCGGTTAATAGAAGGTCGAAATAAGGAGACAAAACAGAAAAATACAATTCCATGCGGGTAAATCGATTCAATGTGAGCCGAAATGTGTTGAAACATCTTGTTCGATAATGAATGGGAAATAAAGTTTCCGATATTGCAGCAGCACCAGACTGTGCAATATTCAAGGTAATATTGTTGAATAGTGTCTTAAAATACATGTAGTAACATTAATACAATTCCAGTCAACTTCGATGTGAATTTGACTGTCAAGATTCGCAAGAGCTTGATTTAAGTTAAATTTGAAGGCTCAAGGTTTACTGAACCTATAAATACCAATAAGTGTTGGTCAGAACTGATATGCACTTGTAATGTAGCAGTTTTAAAGAGCTTTGAAAAAATATCGCTCCAACTAGAAAGTTTGATTAGCCCCTGTACACCAAGATACCGCGTGAGTTCATTGGACAACCAGTAATCCGCGCAGTTTTTTTTGTACCGTAAGTTTATAACCTTTGACCTAAGTGGGCCATTCAAACTATCTGAGAATGTACCACGTTTAAGAGCCATAATTTAAGCTCCTCCAATTTTTACAACAATTGATGTACATTCCAAGTGCATGTCAGCTCTGACGAATGCCAATCATCTCAACCCCCCCAATAAATTTGATAATAACAGAACAATGTTGCATTGTCCGAAATTGTGTCCCCCACAAAGCTTAAATTCAGTCTCCTTAAATCCACAAATGTTATTGAAATACGAGGAGTGCATAAATAATGTATAATTGCACGGGCTCGCACTCCGCGTAATACTCGCAGTGGCTTTCGGACGCGTTCATTTTTCTTGCTGGTTGGTGCATTTATATTTGCTTGCATTTTCAAACATTTTTAGCAGCATTTTTTTTTAAATAGGAAAAATCACAAGAATTTTCTCTGTGGGACCCGTGCATCATCAACATCTCAGTACGCGCGCACTATGTTGTATAAAATCTCTCCCAACAAGTGATATGCATTTATTAAACTATATATTCAATGTTTCACTTCCCATCTTTTCAAGGTTTCGCAATCTTGTTGTTATTATTGACACACAAGTTCCGGCATAATGGAACATTAAACATAAAAAAACCTCAATTCCAGAAGCATATGCACGGGCAGATATCACACGTGATGCGACTGCGTCATCATGACGGGCCAAAACCGCACCCGAGGAAAAACGTTTTCTCTTCTTTTTCTTCCTTCCTTCCTTCCTTCCTTCCTTCTTTTCTTCCTTCCTTCCTTCCTTCTTTCCTTCCCCCTTGCCAAAAAGCAACTAGGGCAATAGAGTTAATAAGGCCTACGTCCTAAATACGATTGTAATCACTAGCATATGAATCTATTTGAACACTCTCCAAAAAGAGGAAAACACAAAAGATTTTAGTTTCATTGCATCGTTGGTTTATCTAATGGGTAAGTTTGTAATCTCTAGAACAGATTATTCTACTTGTCAACATATCGAGGGTTGAGAACCAGAAAACGTTAACTCACAATGTGTTTCATTGGGAGTTAAAACTTAATGCTTCTCAATCCTCGATGTTATCATCAAGATCATGTCCAAGATTTTTATCTATCCTCTCGCGAGGGATTAATATTGTTCTGCGTGAGTTTAATACATGGTTCACCACAAGATGTAAGTCACCCCCTAAGGCATTTTGGTATAATCCACAAACTACTTCATCTTCATCAGTTCTCTTGTTTTTGGAGCGCAGACATATTTGATACGCATCAAGCGCGTGTCCTTTTGTTGATACAACTTAAGTAAATTAATCAAAAATAAACATAAAAACTTGAATTACGATGTTCCCGATTATGACGTCAAACGGTTAAAAACATGTTTTATAATTCAGTGAACAATTTAAAATGAATGCTGCCGATCATGAATATCTTTTAATAAAGAGTGGGTTCGCCTTCTATTTACGTGCGATGACTTCCAAGCATATCTTGCGCATACTGTTGACATGTTCTTAACTGTGTAGGATGTATGCAAGTCATATAAGATGGTCTTATCCCTCACACGTCTATCCGCTTGTCGTCGGCTGTATTCCATAGTGGCGTATGGTGATTTTTTGGTCATTTTTTTAAAATTGGAACATATGTTTTTAATGATGTTCTCTTTCATTTTTTCTAAGTCTCATCAGTCATAATTAGCTAATTAATTAGTAATTAATTAATTAAATGTGGCGTATAGTTATTAAGTGACATTTTTGTATTCCATAGTGGCGTATCGACCATACGCCACTTTGTATACACATTTTATAATTAAGAAATATCGGCAAAAATGAAAAACTTTGTATGTCATAGTGGCGTATACCTCGCTACATGTCATAGTGACGTATTGTGACCTATACGCCACTATGGAATGAAGACGACGAAAAGTAACGCCATAGGGATTACACGGCGATCGAGGTGGCGTAAGGTTAACATTAGGTTAGGGTATTGCGTTTTGCTTGTTTTCCATAGTGACGTATAGTTTTATACTTATTGTTATCAGTTTGCCAACAATTATGTATTTATTTACTTTGATAAAAATATAGAAATAAACTCTTTTTGTTAACTACCGAAATTTCACATCATTTACAAAATATGATGAATGTCTGATTTACACAACTCGATTTTAAATTGGTATTTCTTCAAACCCGATTTTCTCGAAAAGTTGTTTATTCGCGATTTCTCACTATACGCCACTATGGAATACAGCCGACGTTGTGACAAATTGAGTCTTAATATGCCATCGACAGAAATGGTTTGTAAAATAAAATAAAGGTCTCGGGTTCGAAGCAAAGAGATTATAAATACACATTTACCTGATCATTGAACCAAAAAAACCTTCTGATTGACGACCCCCCGGAGACAAGAAATGTGCACTTCGGACTGACGAGTTTCGGACTGAAGACGTTTCGGACTGACACCATGTACCCAAAATATAATACTGAGTTTATATATCAATCAATCAAATTTTTTTAGATTTAAATAGTTTATTTAATTAATTAATTTCTATTTGAAAGGCAATATAAGATACGTAGTATTTTTGTAACTATACTTAAATGAGATTTCAAGGATAAAGCAAGCTTGCACTTGAACTATTTTAACCCAAATTGCACAGATTCTCCACAACTTTGTTGTCCAAGCGTCAATATTAGACATTCAGATGCATATTCTGATTTTACACGTACCCACGGTAACGGTAACATCGCGATCCCATAAGTACAATAATATCTATTTTTGGTTTAAAGACCACGGCACATCTTTTAAGACCATTAGACCAATGTAGCCGTAACCATTAATATTATTTTAACATTGTTACGAGCTGTTTGGATACAGATAAATAGCTTTGAATTTGGCTTCTGCTGTACTGAAAATGTTGCATATTTGCATATTTGTTTTATTGCAATTTTCATAAGACTTGGATTTGTGATATTTAGGTGTTTTCTTTTTTTTTTGGGGGGGGGGTAATTTTTACTCATTTGCATATTTTCCTTTTTATATAGGAAAATAGCCAAAATGCTAACTTGCGTAGAAACCAATGCTGAATTGAATGCATCAAACTTAGGATAAGTATTGTTAATGCGGCATGTCGCAGCTTCTGCAGTTTAAATGAAACCCAGAAAATTTACGTTTTTTCCAGAATGTTTCTGTTTTTCTATTTAAATATTATCTTTCGGTCTTGTCATTCGGTCTTGCTACGTCGTAACAATGTTTTCTGATACAGCTTATTAGAGAATAACAATCCCATTTATGCTCTTAAAATGATTTACTCATTTTTGAATAGAAACATGTCAAATTTGACAAGGGAAACTATTCAGATGGGTGACATAACATATTCCTCTTCAAAATGAATCGGATATTCTCATTAAATTGTCAAATTTGATAAGATTGCCTTGTCATTTAAAACAAAATGATTCAGAATAACATTTTCCAGAAAAAAGCTTTTAGATTTTATCATGTTATTATTAGGTTTATGTCAAAAATAACACAACTTATCCAATTTGAGTAGTTTGTCGTGTCAGAGGGGGATATAACAGAACTTTGTCAATATTAATTGGGTAATCTTGTCAAATAAGGAGATTATGCGTTAATTAACGCTAATTATTATGCGTTAATTAGCGTTTTCCGGATTTTCTTTCTTGCTGCAAACATACTCGTACTTCTCATTCTCCCATAATTTTTTTTTTTTTTTTTTTTCGTTTCAAACAACGCGAAAACAATTGTACTATTAACGCTGAGCGAATATGTGTTAATTAGCATGTCAAGGTAGCCACGCACACGGCCGTATACGCTGCTTGTAGTGTGTGGCGCGCGAGCACAGAGTTTAGACCAATCGCTTTGACGATTAACCAAATTATACCCATCGACATTTAGTAAAATGTTATAGGTCTTGTTCCTATAGACGAATCCAATTTCACCCATTCCTGCTCAGCTCTGGTCCTGAATGGCAGCCATTAGCCGCGACGGGTACCCAACTATCCCACCTAAAATGTGTGATGATGCGGCCTTGAAGGGTATTATAAACTGCATTCTATCACCCGTGTAACACGTAGACAAAAGAATGATGACAGTTTACAACACAAAAGAATCTAACATCGAATTTTAAGCGGGTTTAATCCACCCAATTGGGTACTCACAACACCTGTTTGCCAAATATGGCCGACCAAATCCTGACCATGACTTGGCTCGTTGGATTCGTCTATACATAAAATGCACACTACACTACAAAAAAAGGAAGATAAATTGATAATACCAATGGTGTATTTACACACAAACAAACAACTATCAATCTAGTCCATTATCTTGAAGGCCGACCCTCAATAACAGCAATGTTGAATTCAATAACATGTTTCAAACCAGGGCAAAAATAAAGTGCTTTGAAGTCTGTCATCTAATTGTTAATACACATTAAGCCTATATATCAAGGTAAACAGTTCTTATTAAAGGTCCTTTCAGTGTTTTGCCTATCCGGACGATCGTAAAAATCATCAAAATTTAGATTTCGGTACCTTTATTATTATTACCGTCATTATCATAGATGTGCTAGCATAGCCTGCTAGTGGTTCAGCCGAAAGCTGTGTATTTAAGATCAAAATAAGGCATTTACATGAATCTGTTATTTATATACTGACAGTATATAAATTCATTACGTTTCACTACCTGGAGAGAATTGATCAAAAATTGAATTCCCTCCTGAGGTTGGGTATCTGTCAATGAGTTGACCAGAATGTCATTATAGCTAGAGGCAGTATTATAACACAAATGGGTCAATGAGTTACATAAAAATGACCTTTTCCTTGAGGCAAATTGTAGTTAAGTGTTGATCTCTACAAGAGTTATTACCATCGATTTGGTAAAAAAAAGGAGATGAGACATGATCAAATCTCTCCAGGTAACAAAACGTAATGTTAAAGATTCATGTCCAGTGGCGTACCGTGGCCGCCCCAACCCCGGGGGGCTGAAGAAGAAACAATTTTGCCGCCCCTTCCTTAACAGCCCCAAAAGGTTGACCCAATTTTTTTTCACGGTCGTTTGAAAAGTGAAGAGCAAAAAAAAAAAAATAATAAAATAAAATAAAGGATTTTAGGCGCTAGCGCCCTAAAAGCAACCTTTTTTCCAAAATTTTTTATGCTTTTTCAATTTTTGGCGCCCTTTTTTCTTTGCTAATTCGTTTTGCCGCCCCCTTCGTTTTTGCCGCCCCTGTTTTTGCCGCCCCTTCTTCCGCCGCCCCTTCCGTTTTTGCCGCCCCTACTTTGACCCCGGGGGGCTGGCGCCCCCAAAGCCCCCCCCAAAAAAATACGCGCATGATGTCAATACCAAATTTTGGCCGAATTTTTCGTTAGTCACATTTTATAAATTATGCGACACTGTAGACAATTATACCTCATCAATTGTAAACCTTGGAAGCAATTTTTATGTTCATTAAGTTTTTCCCGGGAGTTTTTGTTCAAATCACAATACATTGCTCACTTATATTGTCCAGTTTATGACAATCTATGGCTGAGAGCGATTTTTAATAGATGAATATGTGGGCGAGAATACCTCTCAATGTCTATTGTTTGCTATTCAGTGAAGGCTGAGCAGCTCAAAGTGGACTGTATATGTGGTGTTATCAAGAAAAATCAGTCTGAGGTCGGACATATTCAATTTTCAGTTTCTTATTGGATTGTAAAAAGCATTTGCAACGCTGCATTTTGCAGAAAACCCCATTGAAATTGAGCAACCAGTTCCAAAGATATGAGCAATTAAAAGAGTATACAAAACAGTAGGAAACAAAGGTAATACTTCCTTTCTTTGGCTATATCTCAAAATCAAAATTTCCTACTTCCGACTGATTTTGCTTGATCACATCACATTTATATAAATATAAATTAACGACTTGTTTGTTGTAAGCATACTGCGCCAAAGAGTATCCGTACACTTGAAACTAGAGTAATCAATAGATGCATAATTTCATTCCGCGCATTGACACCATGCGACTTTATTTCGTCAAGTTATACCAATTTGAAAATTGGAAAAAGAGATTAAGATAGCATTTCAAAGTGATAAATTTGGGATATTTCTTCCTTCGGGGATTCCCACCGGCTTTTGTAATGAACTTAATACAGCGTGACAGAACACTATTCACTGTGCTCACACGCCATGCTTATAATCACCTTGTTTTGAAAGAAAAGTAAACCGTTGTCACTTTGGTAATGCTTTTTTTCATTCAAATTGTATAAATTGGAAAAATAAAGGTGCATTATATGAAAATACTTGTGCGCCCGTTTGCTTTCATTTTATATACCTTGATATTTTTTTTATTAATAGTAATTTGTGATATATTCATAGTGTAACGTGTCATTCTAAACGTTTTTATTGAAATATTTCATGAAATGAAATAAATTGAATTTTGAACGCAGAATAACCGCGATGAAATTTTTTGCATTTATCAATGCTTTGACCAATATGATACAATTCGTAGTGCAATTATGACACTTACACGACTAGCGAACGTGTAAAATAGTGAGAATGTGTCATTATTATTCCTCCAAACCACCAAAACATCAGACAATGCAATAACAATGAGAACAATACGCTACCGGTTGTCTGGGATTGTCAATAATTGTTGAAAATTTTTGAAAGCAACAAGACCCTGAGTTGATCAGCAATAAATAATACAGAGATGCAAATTCGAAATTGCGCGTACAGTGTATCTCGTCTCAAGTAAACCATATGTGACCGTCCACGGCGAATGAGCCGTAAATTCCTCCACGGTCAATTTTGTTTTATTTCGTGTTTAAAAATAAACATCATAAACTTAAAAATGGTATATCATTTGACTTCAAACGATATCCAGAAGCGGGGTTATGGTTTGTTAAACTTTGCTCCTTCAACAAAATTATAGCTTTTTACGTTTTTACATAATTGGCGGTCATTTCAAATCATCCCCAAGTCAACGAGGTTTAAGAAAGTTCTCTCATTGTTAATTGTTGGTTACTTGTACAAAATACAATGCCTGGTAACCCACCACTTGAACAGGATTTAGCAAAAGCAAACAAAGACCAGAGCTATTAAAAGTTCTATAGCCGGCCATCTAAGGTAGAAGCTCATTATCCACTTCAACAATAGGATTATTGATTAGTTTTTGACTATCAAAATAAGACGGATGTCGGGCCAGCTTAAGTTATCGATGAATACGACCTTCGTACACATTTTACACCGTAACACAGAATACAATTTAGGGAATTTACGGCTCGTTTGTGCTGCCGGGTCACATATTTGATTTCGCAGTAGCGAGTTTGAATCAGTGCGTTTACTCGCTTGCGCCGCCAGCCTTTGCACAATTCGCTCTTCTACAAGTGTGTACACGCCACACAAGATTAGGCTAGCGCGGACGATTCGAATCTGCCACTGCGAAATCCAACATGGCGTTACTCTCACTTGAGACGAGACAAAACTAGGCCTAACAAGTTTCACAATATTTCAAAAATAAAAAGAGACTTTTTAGAGTTATTACGGAATATTGAACAATATTTAAACTTAAAAGTGTTAGGAAACCGACTGTGAACCTTCTGAATGTAAGACGTGCTCAGATTGGATACCGCCTACCAGTTATAATGCTTGCGGGCTACGGTGGGCCAATCTCATTTCAAATAATTATAAGTCAAACACCATGTTTTGCTATGCTTACTGAATACTGTATATTTCAGAGCTGTTCATGAGGCTGCGATTTACGGTTTACGGTATTCGCTATACGATATACGCTCATTCGATCAGGAGTATACTAAGTGAACTCAGCCTGATCGAATGAGCGTATTTCGTATAGCGAATACCGAATACCGAATACAGTATACTTCTATGTGATCGCAGCCTAAGCCAACCTCAATTGGTTGGCGGGCCGTCACGTGCGTATATTAGATACCAACATTCAGTTACAGTACATGCTACCAAAATCCCATCCATTCTTAAGAGAGCACTCCGGTAATCACAACATTATGCCTTATATGTTATAAAAACAATTATCAAGCACGAATCACATAGTTGTAGTAACTACAAATTTCGAACGTTTGAGGACTTGTCGGAGCCGTGAGTTCCAATTATTGGAACTACGAATCACATGGTTTTATTAAAACAAACTCATATTGACCATAAAAACTAATAAAAAGAGCTGGCTCTCAACACGCAATGTTCAAAATTCAAGCGACAAATTTGCCTATGGCAATGACGTCATGGTTATTCGTGCTCAATTGTCGTCAGCCTGCACTGTGTTACTGGGTACGTCATTGCTACGGGCAATTTCGGTGCCCGGGAAATTTGAATATCGCGTGGTGAGAGATGGCTGTTTTTATTTGTTTTTTAAGGTTAATATGAGTTTGTTGTAAATAAAACCATGTGATTCGTGCTTGATAATTGTTTTTCTAACATAATTATAAGGAATAATGTTGTGTTTGCGGGAGTGTTCCTTTAACTTTTTGTTGAAACATCTTTAACAGGTGAACCATTTTTGCTTGAAAGAAAAATTGATACATTGTTGTCGCAGGTAAAACTGACTACTTTAGCGCTATTATGACATCCACTTATTTTAATAAAATATTCATACATTTTTGATGATGGTTCTATTGATCACGATGCTAAATGATTGAATTTAAAAAATGAAATTTGTTATGTGCTCCGAAGTTATATAGCGTGATGCTTCTACGCACTGCATTACTTTCATTGCAATGCAAGTTTAACATCCATCATCGGTTTATTTTCTAGCCACGTAGAGACGATTGACATTCATGAGCGATGAGGTAACGCTAAGTCAATAACATTTTATTTTACATACAATTCAAGAAATGTTTACATGCATGAGTAACATACATGAGCTTTAAGTAAATTCAAGGCTACATGTAGATTTTTGAAAATAATCGAAGTTAAGTTGACGAAATTTAGAATTCCTTTTAATGGCATAATCTATGTACGCTCTATTCCTCTAAAGTTATTGCAATTGGTTTGTAGCCGTATTATAATAAAATTTATATGACACGATATACACGAGGGTCATTCAAAACGTTCTGCCTCCACCCTCATATCTCAGCTTCTGCAACATATGGAAAGATTTCTATACAAAAACGATTCTGTTATAAACCATCATGCGCAGGTTTCCACCTCGATACACCTGAGCACACATTTTCGTCCAAAGAGCTTCCAAGCAGAGAACAAGCAGCGAATGTCTCCACCACAGTCTTTGATTACACTACACGGTTGAGTGCATAGCAATGTAGGAGCTGTGAAGCTTCTAGTTAAAAATGGGCCTCTTTGATTGGTTTTTGTCGAAACCTCAAGTGTTCCCTTCATCCAGTCAGAATTTTTGTTATATCATTCAAACGAAAGCTAACACTTCCCCCTAAAACAGTTTTAGTCACTAGGTCAACAGGTAACACAATTCAATGTTATATAGCAAGGCGAATGTGGAAAATCTGTTTTTTTTTACCAAAATGTATATAGGTTTTAAAAGTTGAAGAGACACTAAAATGAATACACGGGATCGATACACGTGATTTGATATTCAAACGATAAATCTTTGGATACCGGGGTAGAAAATGATGAATATCTCCCGTAATTTTTTATTCTAAAGAAGCCATATTTTTTGCTTGCACTTGAACATATGTGTTGAAAGGATATGATAGTCGTTAGCTTGCGTATTGAGCTCAAAAACTGACAAAAATTCTGATTTTATATGTGCCGAACTATAGCGCAGCGTAGGCTAGCTGCACTCACTCGTGGAGGCAGTCTAAAAGCAGACCTCATGGCATATACATGCTCACTCACACACAGAGAGGTCATTTACCAGGTAGCCTTAGTCGGATGTCCCTCGGCTCAATATGCGTCTCAAAACTATTAAACAGGTCGGAACAAAATGGCCATGCGGGGCTGTGGATTCAACCTACCGTGGCGATTTCTGCCATGACGATATCGGGGCGATGACACTGTACGGGGTTCAATCCCCGCCGAGTCCTGATTTTTTCTCTCTCAAAATGTTCATATGTCAGTTTGCTCGAGCTTTAAACACGTCATATTCTGATGAGGTTGGTACCATAGCAATGCACATAACAAAATAAGCATAACACCCATTACATACACATGTACCCTGCGCACCAACTCGCCCAAACCGACACCACGGGCACCACACCAGCCCCACCCGACCCTGAGATAATAATTATCCCTACCTTGTCTTCATAAATAGTCGTCCGTATAAAATTAAATCCGTGTGCCAAAAATACAATAAATAGGCCAATGATACCAACGATAGTCAGAGCCAGAGCAAGCGAGGTGGACGGACCAAGTTTATTTTGCGGTGGGTGCGTATTATTATTCGCAGATTGCACGATTGCGTCACAATCCATCGTGCCTGACTGAATACAAGATTTTGTTCCAAAATAAGTTGATACATGACTATCCCAAATGTTGTTTCGCTTAGTTTATTCCACATTTTCTCAATCGTTAGTCAGGTAAATTCCGTTCAAATTTTGATATATTCCTCGTCGAATAAATTCTTCTGAAATCATACAACATCGAAGAACAAACAAACATCATCTATTTTACCTCTGACGAATATGTTATGTTGTGAGAAACAGGCCTCTTATCCATATTTTCGTCATATTGGTTTTCCAAAATAAGATATTGCAATTGAAAACTCAATTCACACCGTAGTTTAAAATTTACTGAAATTTGTCTTTGCAAACTACGCAATCATAAAGTAAAGAGTCACAAGTCACAATTTATATCTCATTTTAAAAACACATCTCACATGCCTCATATGCAGATAATTGAAGAGATATATAGACCCAATGGTCCTAAATTCGGGTAGATCATATGCCACTTATATTCACCAGTGAGTTCTGTACGTTTTCCATCTGCAGCAATAAGCTTACAAATCACAGTTGCGTCGCTACCGCGATATTTATACTTTTTCCGTCACGGAGAAATCATAAATGAACAAAGGACATAATTGTCGGCTTGGCGGCTTCTGCATAGAGCGCCGCATTGGTTGGTTTTTATAATTGACTAAGTTGCGATTGACGGTAAGTGATTGTTAATATTACGATTTTCCAAATAATAATTGCTAAAACCGAATAATTGTAAATATTTGTTCCCGCGGTATAGCAATTTTACGCGCCAATTTGTATCAATATGAGATGTTTCATTTGGGAGAATTATCGTGGCTTAGACTGTGATGGCGTATAGTACGTTTGCCGTGCGGTTATTTTCAGTCCTCTCGATCTTGGTGTCAAAATGTGCAGAAATAAATTTTGCTTCCAACGCATTTTACAGATTTGTAATACAATCGCCCTTTGTTGAATAATGCCCATTATTTAAGGGGCGGGGCGGGTTAGTTACTATTTTTGAGATGTTTACTTGAACCAATTATGAAAACTCTTATTGTATTGAATAAAATTCCTGTCGTTCATATTTTCACTCTAATATATTTTATAGCATTATAAGTTGTTAATTTCACTTTGTTTCAATAATTATGTAAATTAATTTAAGCAATTTATTTTCTATTCACCTTCTTCTTTATGGTTATTTTATATGCCACTGATTGCTTATAAAAATTGATATATTTTTTATAAAACTGCTTACTTTATCATGTTATTAGCAACTTATTATAAAAATCAATTTATCAAATAAAATATCAAGGCAATGTATGAATATTATTCATATCCCGATTACTGTATCCCTTTATATTTTGAAATGCGTCACGGTTTTCTACACGTCCACATTATCCATGACTTATTAAAATACATTAGTTGCATAAATTTGGTACATTTTATAATGTATTGTTGAATAATTTACACATTATTATTTGCACCATATGACTCATTCAAACATGCATAACTTACATTACATGAAAGAAAATTTATTAAAACCAATTAATTGGTTGGCGTTTGTTCTCTACTTGCTTGACCAAAAACATTTTAATTCACCTTTTCGGTAAATCCCATAAGCCTTTGCGAGTACACCTGAGACCTCGTCATTTGACGTCACGCCGATCTGCGCCGATGCGAACATCGTTTATCGAGTATCGTTACTGCGCATTGCAAAAAGTCGGCGTGACGTCAAATGACGAGTTCTCAGGTGTACTCGCAAAGGCTTATGGGATTTACCGAAAAGGTCAATTCAAACGACAAAGTTGTGATTTTCTATTTTAATATACAAACTAGAATCAAAAGCGACTTTTCTTAGAATGTATTAAAATGGTAATTTACACAACTATTATTCAGGAGTGGTTTACTGTTTTTTTAAGATGCGATAGAACTGTATGTATCTTTTTTAACTTGATTTATATACAACGATCAATGCATTGATTAGAATTATGCTGGGACAGAAATAAGTGATAAAATCGCTGAACATTACACGTAAGCCCAACAAGAACAATCATATTAAAATAAATCGAGTTATCAATTCATGACAATTCAGTTCCTTATTTATATATTGAAAGAAAGGCAAAACAGAGGAGCCAATGACCTTGCCATTCAATAAACAGTATGCTTCGACTCTATTTATAAATACGTGTTTATGAATACGCACGTGACCCATGGGCACGACATACCAAGACCAGCAAACGTGACCAAAATCCTCATGCATTGACCAATATACAAAAAAAAGCATAGGAATTTTTGTGGAGCCTTAGAGCACATCAGACACACCAAATAGCATTCTGAATACGAGGAATGTTCTTGGAATGTTATGGAAAATTATTCAAAATTGATATCTTTTCCCCCACAAAATTCAGCTAAATAGCTTTATTGTCGTAATTAACGCAAATATTTCATATACCACTTATTGCTGTGTCAATTTATAATTTGAAGTAAACAATTCAGTTGTATTATAAAAATACTGTCAACCAAACGATCTTGATTTAGCATTACTTAAGGGGTGGGGTATGAACGTTTGGACAGTATTTATTGTGGAGCACATCAGACATATCGAATTGCATTCTGAATACGAAGGATGTCCTTCTGATATCAAATAATTTTGATTTTTTGAAATTCGCAATGTAATACACATTTTATGACAAATGATTAAAAATTGATATTTTTGATATTTAACAGTGAAGTCTAGACAACAGGTAACCTCAAAATTCTAAGCATGGTAAGCCCTACACATTAATTCGGTCGATTCACAATACGACGCGCCTCCAGCGGTAGCTGGGGAGAGGCTTAAATACGCAGTGCATTATGGAAAAATGTCGACATCTAAAGCCCGCCGAAATACGAATACAATACAGGAACATGTCACCGTGTGTTTATAATTCTGTTACACGCGAATTCACACTAAACAGTTTATAATAATTGTAGTAGATCCATTTTTGATCTATTGATCACACGGAATCCTTCGTGGAGCTGTTTTCAACATTATTATTATCACACTCGCGTACATATCCAACGGTGGCTATGAAGACGATGTCGACCCTGGAGGCCAACAATTGGACTAGCAAGAGCAACCGTTGGCGACGCATTGTATTGTGAGCAGTCTATGATTTGAGGCATTATTGATATGGGGTCTTCGACAAAGAAAGTTTCCTATTTAAACCTAACTTTTCGTACGTTTTACAGACCCGAAGATGACAAACTAACGACGGGACAGAAATGTTTCAGAAATGTCAAAAACCTCGTCAACACCAACCTTACACATTATGTCTCCATCGCTCTATAACCGCATCACTACTTTTATTTAATAATTTGTAACATCAATCGACTTCACGCTAATCCACATAATATGAAATGAGTTTTAAGACAAAATAATCGCAAAGACCCATCAGTTATACATGATCTACGATCATACCCACTGAAATAGTGCATGCCGGGAATTAGGACAAAATTTCTATACCTCGGTCAGGGTTTACTTTAACGCACAAATAACGCGTATTTACGCATTCACGCACTTTGCAAACCCCTTCAAATTCAAAGTTCACACTCCAACACGTACAAAATCTTGAAAACGTACGCGTTCAAATGTTATAAGATTTAAATTTAGAAACACCCAATACGGTATTGCTAAAAACGTTTTTCAAAATAACAAAAACCCTTGGGCAATGTTTTGGACCCCTCAGCGGGAAAATTCACAATTGAAAGGGTCCAAAAAAAATCAGAAAATACCCCTTCAGCAAAATGCTTCAAGACAACCCTGACCTCGGTAACAGGGGTGCAACTAAACGGGCGGGTGATGTGGGAGGCGGGCCGTGGCCCCTCGGAAAATTTCATGTGAAATTGAGCCTGAATTGAAAAATAAAATCAAGAAAAATGCTATTTGATAAAGATTGTCATATCTATGTAACAAATCGACAATAATAACAACAAAATAAATACATAAAGCCAATGGACCGTAAATAAATGTAAAGCTGTAGTTCCAAGGGACCCTGATCAAGAAAACATCTCCTTCAGGTAGTGTTATAATTTCACATAACCAGCTTGTGTCTGAAGGGCAAGGATATTGAATATTATACAGGATATATCAAAATGATTTATACAGTTTGAAAAAATACCACTAGATTAAAACGTATGAGGTATTTTGTTAAAATACTTTAAATAAATAAATAAATAAATGTAGATATTTATATAGCGCTTTATGCCGTAAACAGCCTCAAAGCGCTTTACATTTATTCCGCTGTCATTAGAATATGTCGGAACCACGTTTGCAGCCTACAAGTGGCGCAGGGTCCATCAGTACAACGACTGTGACTACCCCTAACAGCTTCCCATTGCACCTGGGTGAGGTGAGGCAAGCGAGGCAAAGCGCCTTGCCCAAGGACGCAACACGGTGGTGGGACGGGGAATCGAACCAACGCACGTCGAGCAAGCTCTCGGATTATGAGTCCAAGGCCGTAACCACTGAGCCACCGTGCCCTCACCTTTAGTTGATGCTGAATCAACATCTTGTCCTCCCACAACTGTAATGTCATTGGCGTGTGACCATTAATAAGGACTCACTGGCTATGAGCCATGTAAAAATACAGTTGAACAAATTCAACTATTAGGCCAACTATTTTGGCCAACTATTTTGACCAAATACCTCATAATGTGTAATCTAGTGGCATTTTTCAAACTGTATACATTATTTTGATACATATTATTATTCATGGTTAGATTATCGTTTTGAATAGAGTGCTCAATGCCAAAATGGGAGAGCATTATATAACTAGAGCGGTTACCGCACCATAGCTGAACCATGGGGATTTGGCAGTATATTGTGGTATATGCATATATCACCCCTTTATAACCCCTTAATGCCCTTAAATGAATATTAAAATATTTTAAACATGTTTAGAATGTCATAAAGATCATTACATTTAAATATCAGCTCAATTGGAGCATTTTTGAAAACTTGACGTTTGACCCCGTTATGACCCCTGAATGACCTTAAATGAATATTAGAATATTTTAAACATGTTTAGAATGTCTTAAAAATCATTGCATTTAAATATCAGCTCAATTGGAGCATTTTTGACAACTTGACCTTTGACCCCTGTTTACCCCTTAATGACCTTAAATGAATAATACAATATTTTAAACATGTTTAGAATGTCATAAGGATCATTGCATATAAATTTCAGCTCGATTGGAGCATTTTCAGTTAAAATGACCTTTTTTGACCCCTGTGACCACTTGGGGTTCATACCTTCGTGGCATTTAAAGATATGTCCATTTCAGACCAAATGGTTGGTAAGTAAGTAAGGAAGTAAGTAAGCAAGTAAGTAACATACACTAATATAGGCTGATACCATTTCATGGTTCAGCAAAAATTAAAACTTTAGACAGGGGGTGACATTAGGATCACGGTTTTTGTATTAGCTATGCAAACCTATGGCGAATTTTGTTGGCTTGCTCTCAACAAAGTGAGGCAAGGTATTTATTCCCATATATTTATGCGTTGGAAGAGTCCCAGCAAACACAAAAACGTTTTAAAAACGTTTTAAATAAGTTATATTTTGGCTTTTGGTTTAGGTAAAAACGTTTTAATAACATTAAAATGTCGGGTTATAAAAGGTCATGATAACGTTTTTTAACGTTTTGTATGAAAACACACTACAACAATATTTTTAAATGTTTTCAAAAAATGTTATTGGAAACTATTTTTACAAACATTTTCCCCAAATATTGTGTCAATACTTAAATAACATTATGTTAAAATATTTGAACCCAGCAAACACAGAAATGTTCTTAAAATGTTTTTTTCAAAACATTTGAATAACATTTAAATGTCGGGTTATACAAAGGTCATGAAAACGTTTTTAAAACGTTATTGAACATATTTTGGGCAAACATTTTTTGCAAAATATTTGTTCAACCCCAAAATAACATTCTGTTTAGAATGTTTTGTAGCAAGGTTTCAAGAATGTTTTTGGAATGTTATTAAAACGTTTTTATACCCTTTATATAACCCGACATTTAAACGTTTTCTGTAAAACATTTTTGTTTGCTGAGCAGTAGATTATCAAAAATGTTTTTAAGGTTATTAAAACGTTTTATACTCTTAATATGCCCTTTATATAACCCGACATTTAAACGTTTTCTGACAACCTTTTATAACCTTTTGCGAATGATGTCGAAAACGTTTTGTGTTTGCTGGGGTGCCATCTCAAGAATATCTATTCTCTGACTGGACCTTCATTTAATCAATTGCATCTTTTAAACACGAAAATTAATTTACCCACATTTGGTTCATTTTAAAATTAGGATTTTTTACTAAGTGTAAGGATACCTTTGGTGCATTATACATAATTATCGTGTATGTATTGTTGTCTAATGATGCATGTAGATAGATAATAACCTTAATTACGCCATGGGGATGGGGGTGTATTTGTTTACAAGCAATTAGTATTCATTAAAATTTGATAATCTATGTTAATTTTAATTCACCATATCATCTTTCTTTATTCAGGAGGGCGAGTTAGCGCAGCGGTAGTTCCCTCGCTTTGCACCACTGATGTCCCGGGTTCAAGCCCCGGCGCAGCCCAAGGACTCATGTGCACTTGGTTTATCCCGATTCCATGCTCGCTCTCGCAGGTTTTCTCCGGGATCTCCGGTTTCCTCCTGCTTCAAAAAATCGGTGATTAGTTGTTTGGCTATCAAAAACTTCCTTCACCAATGGAATTTGGGGAGCTGCATAGATAATTGGTGGATGTTACAATCTAAGTGCGGATAGGTTTGCGCCAAGTTCGGCTGCAACCAGCCTAGTTGATGCGATCTGATTTTGATGATCCACCATGGCAGCGAAATTACAGCGCTTTGATCCCTCTAAGATCCGGAAAAGGCGCTATATAAAACACCGAAATGTATTTATTTATTTATTATTCAAATGCCAATATCCCCAATTAAAACGGCAGATGGTGTAAACCATTATATAATTTCATTCGTTGGTATTACTTTCATATAACCAATTAAAAATTTATTTGTTAACATTTTCTTGAAAATGATGTGTCGGTGCCAATCAATTTGGTGTATTTTAAGATTGCCTTTACAATTAAATTCTAATTTACCACTAAAATATCTCAAATTCAGCTTAAAAGTTTATTCCAAAAATAAAGGTAAATATTACTGATGATACAAAACAAAGACAAGGTCTTTGCAAAATATTGTCTTTGAGAGACTAGGCCGTTTCAAATGTCGATCTTACCAGGCTCGTTAAACGATTGTCAACTCTTGATATCACACCAACCCCCATCCCTCGGGTCATCTTTGGCGCATAAGGCGCTGGAGTAAAAAATGTTATCATGTTAGATCTAGGGTTAAATGGATGACACGATCAACATTCGCATCCCCATCAGAAGAAAGCTTATATTTCTCATTCCCCAGTAAAAAACAATGCCCGAGATATGTTTCGTTTTGATGGCGTGAACAAAAAACGTGGTGAATTGTGGTAACTGCAACAGGCAGTATACATGTATACTATCTTATGGGGCATTGCAACACTCGTTATTGCTTCTTTTATACCCAAACCGCTGGATTATTACCAATCAAAATTTGGAAACAATGTCGGATACAAAACACAACATGAAAAATCGGACCGGCCACGCCCCTTTAATGCATTTGTGGATTGCACCAGGCCTATACTTGATTCATTTTCGCGGGGGGGTCCTTTCGAACGTTCCAATGAGTCAAATAGGGCCCATACTTACGCCAGAGTGAACACGATAATACTATTGATTTTCTTACACATAAAAATACGGCCAATTCAGAGAGAAAATCTTGTTTCTCGTATAGGGCCTACTATAGACAATTTCTTTGGTCAGCATAGATATTGCAATTGAATATTGAATAAATTTAAATCGCATCACATCAATTCAAAGCTACACCCTTTTTTGAAATACTGGTTACCAGCGACTTAAAATGAATTGACAGTAACCACTAATTACTTCCTAATTACTAAAACCAAACATTACTGAAACCTTATTACTGAACTTAAAAATTACTAAAATCAAATTACTGGAAAAAAAAGCATAATAAATGCACAAACGTGGTCTTCGTCTTTCATTACTCAGCAATTGAACATGTCAATCAAATAGATAATATAGGTATACAAGTCAATCAAATAGAAAAATATAGAGAAATCAACACCAGATACCAAAAGCAAGAATCGTAAACTTGAAAAAGCCCTTTGTTAACTAGCTGATCTTCATTCTATACAAAACACAAAAGTCCGTTCATTGGATGTGCAGTAGTTTATAAAAAATGAAGCCTGATCACGAATACGATTTTACCATCAATTTTAGAGAGTAGGCGATAGGAATGTTTGATTTTGCTATACGCTATCGTTTGATAGACCTCAAGGCAGATCCAACATGTTGACTACTGGATGTCGGCGTATCTATGTAAAATTGGATCAATTGAGTCCATATAGCTAAAACACATCCACTGACTATAGAATGTTCTTTGTTGGTCTTCACTATAAATGCAACAAATGAAGTGAAATATTGAAAAATACATAAAGCGTATAAACACACTACATTACTCCCTGACACATGTACCCCGTCCCCACCACCACTTATATTTATAAATATCTCGCTTAAACGTTCACAGCCACTTAACCATACCCACCCCCACCCACCTACATCCCCACCCCATGGACATCTTCACGCCCCAGGTTTCACACCGATAAGACGAGTACTCAAAAGTATACTGCAAACACTATAGGCTAGGAGCAGCAACCTCCAAAAATGATTTCGTTCACCCCCCCCCACTACAGACAAAAGCCCTCTCTTAAAACAATACAACTAAATTGGAAAATAAAGTAGTCGATAGATGGAGTTCGGCACGATGCGACTTTGTTCCATGAGCTAAACGCATAAGTGATAAATTTGGACATTTCCTCCTGGCGATTACCACTGCAATCAGAAGCGCCGAAAATCGGCCGATGTTTGTTGAACTTAATTGTGTAACAAGATGGCGAACAATGGCGAAAGGAAAGCGGATTTGATGAAGAAATAAACAGCATACTCAATAGTGATTACATTTATGTGTAGGTCATAACTCGTAGCAAGTATAGGCCTACACTTGGTCTGGAGCTGAGACAACGGCGGCAGTAAGCTTAAGTCATATGTGAGCAGTTTGTTACCGGCCCAGTTGCCAGTTTTACATGTACGCATATTAGTTAATGTAAGCTTATGTAGGTTATGCCGCATCACGCTTCTCCAGACTGTGGTCTGTAAACATGGTATTTGCCAAGTGTTAAAGGCCCATTCAGTGATTTGCTCATCCGGACGATCGTAAAAATCATCAAAATTCAGATTGTGGTACCTTTGTAATTGGCATAGATGTGCTAACATATAGCCTGCTAGTGGTTCGGTCGAAAGCCGTGTATTTTAGACAAAATAAAGCATTTGCATGATTCTGGACTTTTGATACTGACAGTACAAAAAGTCCGACTCGAGATCGAAAGAAGCTCACTCTCCACGTACCAACACGCGTTGCGTATTGTTTCTACTACTTATTACATCAGTAGCTACTATTTTAAACAAAATACACAATTTAAACTGTTTTTCATATTTGAATTGACCGTTAGTTTGCCTCGGTGACCTTTAATTGCTTATTTTGTTTTCTACTACAAAATTGTAGCTTAAAAGCGTCTGTTTTAAATCAATTTAGACTCTACTTCCCCCGTGTTAGAAACACTGGACTAGGAAGTTTTTCCAGTCGATTTGTGGCGCACTGTACGAAAATCTCGATTTTCTCTCATCTGAGTTGAAGTAGAAAACCTTTCTAAAACTTCTGTTTTTTGACTAATTTGTCGATGTATTCAGGGGAAAAGTGGTTTAATGAAATTCTGTAGACTTATTCTTTATTTCTAAGCAACTCTGACAAATTTCCATTTTTTTTAATGTTCCTGTGAAATCACTGAAAGGGCCTTTAATGTCCTACACCTAAGTGTACTCACCATTGAACAGTTTTGACGATTAGCTATTTAGCTTCACTAAATCCATAGTTTTTCATCATTCATCCCACACTGAAGTTCGACACATTGTGTATGTGCTTAAGCTTTAGACCAGTTCAACATTCCTAGATCGGGCCCTAGGCTAATCCGGGGCCTTAGCCTCACAACAATTTAAAGCACATAGTAGCTGTTATGAACTGCTGTGATATTCTTGTATATAAAATAGATGAATAAATAAATAAATAAATGCTCTTTTCTGATTCACTCTTTTCCGGAGTGAATTTTTTCACTCTTTCTTGAGAGTTGTCACTCAGATGGCTCTTAGAAAGAGTGAGATTTCACTCTTTTTGAGTGATTTTTCACTCTTTCACATTTAGAGAGTATAGTCTTGTCTCATCCAGGAATGCCATTATAAATAAATTCATTCATAGACCTACACAACATACATGTACATATAACTATACACACACAACCCACCCGCACACCCACCAAATCCCATAACCCCACCCCACAACCACATACAATTATCCCTACCTTGTCTTCATAAATATATTTTCTTATCAGATTAAATCCATTCGCCACAAGCACAATAAATACGAGAATGATAGCGCAGATTGTTAGAGCGAGAGCGAGAGAGGTAGACGAACCATGCGGTTTCACCGGAAGGTATAAACTACCATTCGTAGACCCTACGATTGAATCACATCCTGGCGTTTCCTCTGAAGAAACAACATTTTCTTGCAAAATAAGCTGATATATAAGTATCCAAAATGTTATATTGCGTAGTTTCGTCCACATAATGACCATGGGTAAATTCTATTCAAACGTTTATTATGATCCTCGCCGCTTAAGAAACACACCTGATTTGTTGATCACATTGAAGATTCGAATAGACCTGTGTTCTTATCTAATAAGTGTTTTTAACCAATCAAAATTTTCGTCTGAAAAAAATGTGCTGAATTGATCTGTGAACTGTGGCAGTTTTCAAGGGACGCAGTGGTAACGTTGTCAATCAAATGCTTCATCTATTGTGGCCAATACTTAATCGATGAAAATATGATCGTGGAATTAAACCAGGGTAATTATGGGTGACTTCATTGATTCTTTATGATGATAATAAAATATGATGATTATAAGACTATCGTACATGTTTTTTTTGTTTTTTTTATAAAAGAATTTTTTTTTTCTATCATAGCCCTAATTTATAAGTATGTAAATTTCTAACATCATTGACATAATAGGCCTATATGATATCCTCACAGCGTGGTTATGACTTGGCATCTATAGTATTGAAAACGTTTGTCTATTTTAAGTTAATTTCAGAATGAACATATCACAATTTAATAGTGTTATTATCATTCTATTTCCAGATTACAAATTACAGAATTATTGCTCTTTCATAATTAAAATATAGGCCTAGATTGTATCTTAGACCATGGCTAAAAGTTTATTTGACATGATTAACTTCAAATTTTAATGATTTAGTTTATATTATTATCCTTTATTTAACATTGTGATTGTGTTTATTGTCAAATTATAATATTTGTTATTTTATTTTATTTAACTTTTATTCCATAGAGCAGAATATAGGCCTACGCACGCGTTAAACCAGACCCTGCGTTAAACTTGGTTAATCTCCAACACAGATCGGGGACAATTGCTACCAATTTGATCGATCATGTATAAATGTATCGTTGATGTCGAGTAGTTGATGTCATGGGCTTCACGTGGACAATAGAATAAGCATTGATTGACAAGGTTATATATAGACATTTATTTGGAACTTCACTTTTACAACAGTGGCACTCATCTACCCGATAGTACGTCCACATCAATATTTATACAACACAAAATAAAAGATAAAGCATTATAATGTGCAAAAGATAATCATCACAAAATAAGTGGGGAAAATTTACAGATACAATATTTAAATAATACATGTTATAATCATGGAGGTACCTCCATGTTATAATTATGTACATTTAGGCCATTCATGAATGACTGTCAACTTCAAAATGATCAATTGCGTGAGTTAATTAATTCTGTTCTTAATTTCCAAGTTTAATATAACTTTTACATTTATAATTTAATATAACTTTTATCATACCTAACGTGTTATCAATAATATATATGTTCTCCATCATCAGAAAATATTTAACATCGTGATTCTCATTACTTTGAAAATTAGAACTATTGCCGAGAAGTTGCGTAAGTTCAGTTCATTTTTAAGTTTGGTATATTCTTCGTCTCTTATGTGATTTAATTTATGACACGTGAAAAGGAAATAATTGATATTTTCAAGATCAATATTACACAATTTACATACCCGTGTTGTGGTCATGCCATTAATTAATGTTATATTCAAGTGGAAGTGTATTAGTTCGAGCTTTAAACTTAAAGCCATATTATAACATTTGCTGAGGAGAACGCCCTCAAAAAAATTTAAATTCTGGTTTTTACACGATTGTAATGTACTTTAGTCAATAAAGGGTATTAAATTTTATGCAAGGAATAAAATCCCTGATTCCCGGGCCCTGTATTGGGTGTGAAAACAGCCCGGGGGCCACTCAAATATGACAGTGTACGCATGCGTGACCAAATTTTTTCAAACACCCCCTAAACGAGTTTTACCCTACCAGCAAATTTAGCCCCTTAATAAGGTAATTTAGTGTAGAATTTACCCCCTAATGAGTTTTTGGCTGGTGAAAATGCAACCAAAAAATGTACCCTTCCTTGGACTCGTAATTTACCAAAAATTTGAAAAGGTACCCTAAACAAGTTGTCCAGTTTCAGAAAACTACCCTTATTCTTGAAAATCACTGTTTTTTAGACCCTAAACGCGTCACGCGCGTAACTTGCCTTGCCTAAAAAAACACCCCCTTTTACTTTTTTTTTGGTCACGCATGCGTACAGACCATTTATGTGAGTGATCACCTCGGGGAAAACAGCCCAGGGTTAAATCCTTGTTTAAGGTGCTTTCCAAAAGTTGATTATCACGGATGGTGTACAGGCCACAATGGGAGTGACCCCCTGGGATAAATTGATACATAGACCTACACACCCTACATACAAATATTATACACACACAATCCACTCGCACACACCCCACCAGATCCCATAACCCCATCCCACAACCACATACAATTAGCCCTACCTTGTCTTCGTAAATATGTTTTCTTATGAGATTAAATCCATTCGCCACAAGCACAATAAATACGAGAATGATAGCGCAGATTGTTAGAGCGAGAACGAGAGAGGTAGACGGTTTCACTGAATGGTTTAAACTACCATTCGTAGGCCGTACGATTGAATCACATCCTGGCGTTTCTTCTGATGAAACAACATTTTCTTGCAAAATAAGCTGATAAATAACTATCCAATATGTTACTTTGCGCAGTTTAGTCCACATAATGACCTTTAGCATGTTTAGTCAGTCATGGGTAAATTCCCTTCAAACGTTGATTATCCTCGCCGCGGAAGAAACACGCCCGACTTGTTGATCATACAAAATTGAAGATTGGAAAAGATTTCTATCTAATAGGTCTGCCCTAAATAGCGTTATTGGTTGATAGCCTTTTTTAAGCCAATCAAAATTCCCGTCTGAAAAGCTGAGCTGAATTGATTACCAAACATTTTGTGGCTTCTTTCAAAATGATCTTGCAATGACAGGAATTAAATGTTGAGGAAAATTATGTACTTCGCTCATAAAGCAGCATGCAGATTATTAGTGATATATGCCTATAATCACTTATAATCATGTTAATGAGCAGATAATAAATTGATAATAGCCTAACGTGCGTCATGGTCATACTTAATGTAGATTTGTAGGTGCAAGGACAAGGCAGATAGTTAAAATAAATGTAGATATTTATATAGCGTTTTATGCCGTAAACAGCCTCAAAGCGCTTTACATTTATTCCGCCGTTATTAGAATATGTCGGAACCACGTTTGCAGCCTACAAGGGGCGCAGGGTCCATCAGTACAACGACTGTGACTACCCCTAACAGCTTCCCATTGCACCTGGGTGGGGTGAGGCAAGCGAGGCAAAGCGCCTTGCCCAAGGGCGCAACACGGTGGTGGGACGGGGAATCGAACTCGCGCACGTCGAGCAAGCTCTCAGATTATGAGTCCAAGGCCGTAACCACTGAGCCACCGTGCCCTTATATGAACCTTGATTCAAATCATATATCATTTATCAGCTAAATATAACATTGGCACCTCATTTGAGAGGATAATATGGCCATTAACGTATATATAACGTAGTATATTTAAGTAAGCTAACTGTAGCCGGAGATTTGTTCTAGTGCTGTAATCACTGTTACTAATAATACACATAATAGTACTAATAATATGCTCTTTTTATTTTTAAAAAACAGTGTGAAGAACACTTGACATGTGACGTCATTGCCCGGCAGTATGCACGCGAATTATGGCAATTTCCATTGTTCTTTGCCCTGCAGTGTGCGTACGCATCGTAGTTTGCTCAGGGCACCACAATCGCCCACCACATTTCATATAGAACAAGAAAGCCATTGAACAGCGTAGCGGTTCGTTCGAGCATATCGATAGATTAGTCCCTCGCTTTTGTTGATAAACAATGATGTCAAGTGGTCTATACCAAGCACATCCCCATGCTAAAACACTATGCGGTAACACTAACGAACAATAATTATGATGTATACAATGCTTCAGTGGGTCGAAAATGTTTTAATTTGTTAATAACACCGACCTTGGAAGCTGGCTGTCAAATCACTTCATTGTTATTATAGTGGGTGAGCCCGGGGTTGGGAGGTACGGATGGGGATGAGGGAGGGGACAAAACTGCACTTTTACCATAGATAGTTGACATAACGGGCTACGCATAAATGCCTGATAGCAATTGAACCGTAGCATTTGGTGGGAAAAGGTCATCGAATTTTACACAGTATGAAATTTTAAACTTGCTCAAATTGTTCCGATTGCGTTAAAAACCATTCCAATGTATGTATCTCTAGTCATAAGGATTTAGAAAGTGTATAGTTTGACCTATCTAGGTCACGTTTTTGGCTCTATAATCAAAGTGCTCCGATTTTGATAAAAGAGGTGTCAAATATTTGTTTTGATGAAACAATTCAAATAAAGGTTATCAAAATTTTGATCATACTAGTGGTGATTTGTGACATTGGGGCATCTATTAGCACTCTAAAATGGTTGAGGTCATATCTGACTGGAAGAATGCAAATAGTCTTCCACAAGGCTGTATTCTTGGGCCACTTTTGTTTCTTATTGTTATTAATGATATGCCAATGGTAATTAAACATGGAAAGATCTCAATGTACGCTGATGATGCCACACTGTATATTAGTGGAAGTGATTTTAATTAGAGAATAAATGTATTGTTTTTAGCCGCCAGAGTGCATCTATCTATCGAATTTTGCATCCGAACTAAGTGCTATTAAATTTTTATGAGCCTTTTTATTTTACATGTAAAGTCTATGGGGGTGACGATTAGAAATGGACGGCAATATTGAAAAACCCTCATTTTGGGCCATTTTAGACACTAAAATGTTTTCCCCAATGAAATCGGACATTCCTAAGCGAAGATATTGAGTTTGTAAGTTATGGTATTATAAAATTCGAAATTGAGATATCGGCCTTTAAATATATTAAAGTCTATGGGCCAATAAAGTCCAATCAGTCCCCTTCAGCATCCGTCGTTCTTTGTACTTGGCCTTGGTTCGCCCCATTCTGGAGTATGGTTGTACTACTTGGCATCCTCTTAACATAACCCTTACCAACCGTCTTGAGTCTACCCAACGATTCGCCTGTCGTGTCATTCTTCAGTCTTGGAACCTCTCCCATGAGGACCTTCTATTGGATTCCGACCTGCCTCTTCTTAGTAAGCGTCGTGATGTTGCTTCTCTGTGTCACTTATTTAAAATCTTTGCCAATCTTTGTTCTTCTCCCAACCCTTTCCAGCCTCATCCCAGACCTGGTCTACGAAACCTCAATTCCCGCGCTGTTCAAGTTCCTTTCCGCCGGCTTTCATTGTCCCAGAGATCAGTTTATCCGTTTGCCTCCTCCATCTGGAATTATCTCCCTGAAGCTATTGTCAATGCTTCTTCCCTCCAGGCCTTCAAATTGGCCATCCAGTCCCACCTCCTCTAACCAGTTCACATAATTTATGTTTTGTTTAATTTTATTATGTATTGATTATATGTATTTTCTAGTAATGTTTCTGATTTTAATGTAAGGGCAATCCTTCAATTTATTGTGTAATCAATATTGGATCTGCCTGGCCTTGTGCCAAATGTTATAAATAAATAAATAAATAAATAAATAAATATTATTGACAATGTTGAGAGTAGGAATTACCTTGAAAAATGTCTCAAAAATACAAAATGCCAGTTATATTCTGGTCTGAAACTATCAGATAATATTTTGAACATTAATAACATCACAAATTTGCAACAAACCCAAATTGTGACAAAATCACCCGCGGGCAGATTTTTGGCTATTTCTCCATTTACGATCCTGCCCAAAAGTATCTGCTTTTGACATGACACGTCACAATTATGCTTTGTATATATTACTGATGTATTATGTATGGTTTTTAAATGTTATGCAGGGCCCCGTGTAAGAACAGCATTTTGCTGATCGAGCTACCCTGGATAAATATGACGTAGTAAATAAATAAATACCAATTAGGCCCCGGGAATTAGGGTTTACTTGTTTAGAACTAATTATTAGTCTATTCATTATAATATGATAATCAGGGCACTGGGGATTGGTATGTACTATTTGGAAACGCCCCTGGAATTAGTGTTTTCTTGATTACTACTAATTAGTAGGCTATTCATATCATTATAATTATAATAACAGATGGTCTAGACTATTATACAATTAAATTCCTGAATACAAACCCACCCAAGTCCACACTTTGGCCAAATTGAGTTGGGAAATTGTTGCTTATACTTAGGCCTATCATATGTTGCCACAAATGTCTTTTCTTTTAGGTTATTTTATTGGTTTTTATAAACTTCCATGTTTAAAAACCTTGTATTGTTTTGGCTGCTTCATCATGACTTTTGGTGGGTTTCCAAAAGCAGTTTCAAACAAACACAAACAAAAAGCAGCTCACCCAGTCACCCTCATGACAATTGAAACACTGCAATCTTATAAATAATTGTTCGAACACTTTTAAGGCCTTATTGGCAATGGTCCCCCTTCTACCCCTGTACATTGTTGGCATGCCCAATATGCTCATCTTCACCATATCTTCTCCCAACATTGTTTGGTGGGGAAAGGGGAGGGGTATGCTATATTGAGACAACACTACTATAATTCTTAGTGTCCAGGGACTCATATAGCATGCGCACTATACTAAGAAGACTTTAGGTGCTGTAGTTTTGTCAAAATCCGAGATTTTGAATAAAACGATGGAACCGGCGTTTTATTAAATTACGATGGAAATATTAGTCGAACACGAATGCACAGTACGTACACGGCGTATAATAATCGAATTTTCTTGTAATAGCAACATCATATGGGGTACTAGAGCATGCGCAAATCGTAATAATGTGTAGAATAGAAACTTGGTAGTATCTCATATGATAGTCGTATGGTGTAAATGGCATGCTTAGCCTGAGTCGCTCGGCCTATCTCGAACAAAATCGCCATGTGTAGCTATTGAAAAACGCTGTGTGTCGTTGGCCTATATAAAAACAATGAATAAACGGTATACGGTAGGCATTTTTCTTGTTAACAATTTGCCATTCGCAGTATCTTTTAAGTTTTGAATAATCTATTCCATCCATGAGGAATGTCCACTCCTTTGTCCCTATTGAAATTGTCTGGAGTTGAATGGATATGGCAAGCTTTCAAGAACTTCCTTTTAGACCACCATCGACTACTTGATTTTGTAATTTAGTTGTAGGCCTATAGTCTTCAAAGAAATGACCTTTGCTTGAAGTGTTATATGGAATACATTTTGGGTGCCGCATAGTTTTGTCCCATCTAGGAATGCATTATAATATTAATTCCTCCGGGGGGGTTACTCTCATTGTGGCCTGTATTATGTACACCATCCGCGATAATAATAACGCGTAAAAAGGGTAGTTTTTCGTGGGTAGGCACGAAACGCGTGTACGCGGAAATGAAATTTAGGGTATGAAATTTTATGCAAGGAATAAAATCCCTGATTCCCGGGCCCTGTATTGGGTGTGAAAACAGCCCGGGGGCCACTCAAATATGACAGTGTACGCATGCGTGACCAAATTTTTTCAAACACCCCCTAAACGAGTTTTACCCTACCAGCAAATTTAGCCCCTTAATAAGGTAATTTAGTGTAGAATTTACCCCCTAATGAGTTTTTGGCTGGTGAAAATGCAACCAAAAAATGTACCCTTCCTTGGACTCGTAATTTACCAAAAATTTGAAAAGGTACCCTAAACAAGTTGTCCAGTTTCAGAAAACTACCCTTATTCTTGAAAATCACTGTTTTTTAGACCCTAAACGCGTCACGCGCGTAACTTGCCTTGCCTAAAAAAACACCCCCTTTTACTTTTTTTGGTCACGCATGCGTACAGACCATTTATGTGAGTGATCACCTCGGGGAAAACAGGTGCGTGTTACCTGTTTAGGGTATCGTTTTAGCCCAGGGTTAAATCCTTGTTTAGGGTGCTTTCCAAAAGTTGATTATCACGGATGGTGTACAGGCCACAATGGGAGTGACCCCCTGGGATAAATTCATACATAGACCTACACACCCTACATACAAATATTATACACACACAACCCACTCGCACACACCCCACCAGATCCCATAACCCCATCCCACAACCACATACAATTAGCCCTACCTTGTCTTCGTAAATATGTTTTCTTATGAGATTAAATCCATTCGCCACAAGTACAATAAATACGAGAATGATAGCGCAGAATGTTAGAGCGAGAACGAGAGAGGTAGACGGTTTCACTGAATGGTATAAACTACCATTCGTAGGCCGTACGATTGAATCACATCCTGGCGTTTCTTCTGATGAAACAACATTTTCTTGCAAAATAAGCTGATATATAACTATCCAATATGTTACTTTGCGCAGTTTAGTCCACATAATGACCTTTAGTCAGTCATGGGTAAATTCCCTTCAAACGTTGATTATGATCCTCGCCGCGGAAGAAACACGCCCGACTTGTTGATCATACAAAATTGAAGATTCGAAAAGATTTGTATCTAATAGGTCTGCCCTAAATATCGTCATTGGTTGATAGCCTTTTTTAAGCCAATCAGAATTCCCGTCTGAAAAGCTGAGCTGAATTGATTACCAAACATTTTGTGGCTTCTTTCAAAATGATCTTGCAATGACAGGAACAGAGGATGATTTAAGCACTTCCCAGCAAGTCTTGCGGTTAGCACAGCTGTGTGAGTGAACATGACACCACTGCCAGGGGCGGACTGGCCACTGTGGCGTTGTGGCGATCGCCACATGGGCCGCTTGGTTCTGGGCCGCTTGCTCAAAAAGAAGAGAAAAAGAAAGAAAAAGGAAAAGAAAGGAGAAGGGGAGAAAAAAGAGAAAGAGAGAAAAGGAAAAAGAGGAGAAAGAAAGGGAAAATAAAAGAAAAGGGGAGAGAATGGGGAAGGAGTATCTTAAGATATAGGCCCTAGGGCCTGAGGCATAGGTCCGAGAGCCGAAGGCGTAAGGCCCAAGACATAGGCCCTAGGGCTTAAGGTATAGGCCCTAACACTAAGCTATTATAGGCCGGCCACTAGTACACCGTCGCGGCATCACCTACAAATGGCCTTTTGAATCAATTCTCTAGACCGTAAACACAGCAAAAGGCCAATACTCTAGATGCGATACAGTAAAATTTTTAAATTTTAAGCCAACAGCAAAATATTTGGCTGGCTGTCAATGGAATATTGGTATTTCATTGCGGTTGCGGAATAAGTCTAGGGCCGGTATGGGCATTTGGTATTAGGCAGACATAGGAGAAAGAAAGGAAAAGAGAAGAAAGGAGGGGGATCATTGAGGGGGATGAGTAATATAAGGGCCTACACAGTGTGCCCGCTGTTTGTCTGAATAGTGATAGGGCCTGATAGATATAGGGGCTGATAGGCCTACAGGCACTCGACTTTCGAAGTGATGGGGATGTGCGGACATGGGACACCAGTTTGAAACTATACATGCTATAGGGGTCTTTTGGTGAGAGCTTCGACGCCATGGGGGTCATTCAGTAAGGAGGCCTCAAAAGGGGTTCTTTCAGTGAGACTGGGACAAAACTTGGGTCAAAATATAAAGTTGACAAATTTTGATAATTGTTTTTCAAAAGTCATCAAAATGGGATTTTTTAGAAACAACGGTGAAAGACAACCAGAAATGTGTCAAAAAATCTTTACAAAGGGAGTTCTTATTGTGACAGGAAAAGAAAAAATAGGGGTCATTGAGTGAGGAGTTCAGTAATTCAGTAAAATTAAAAATTAAAAAGTGGTCATTGAGTGAGAGGGAGTTGAAAAATCATACTGCAGTTACTGTCCGTTTTCCTATACACAATAGGCCTACACAGTGCTCTCACCATTGACGCGTGACCTCTACAAACAGTGTAGCCTATGTTATAGGTATATGGGCATTGCCTAGTTAACATCACTGTGTGAAAAATAACCGGCCAATATTTTAACTATTCTCCAAACTTCTAGCAAATATATTTCTCTAACATGACCTAAAATTACAGCTAGGTTAGATGTTCAGAAGGGTCGCACTTTCGTAGAATATGAGTGAGGGCAAAGCATAGCTATAGCTCATAGCTAGCCAACTCCCCGTGTTAATTGAATGGAGATTTGACCGAAAATATTGAGCTATATTGGTAACGGACCGCTCCGTTCTGAAAGATGCCACAAAAAAACGGTACAAGCTACATTTAAACTATTCTAAATAGGTTCTAGAAAATAGTTTTGTAACATGTCCTAAATTTTTAGCTAATTTAGATGTTCGGAGAGGGTCGCACTTTTGTGTTTTAGGAAGGATATGTAAACGACAGATAACACCAAAAATATGAAGAAATTATTTCCAAACCGTGTTAAGTCAACAATCATTATGTTGCTCATTTTGAAGAATGCTGGTTAACAAAAAGCAGGTCATTGTCTCATTTCGTGAACAAAGGTACACATACCATTGTTTCCTTTCGTTTCCTTTATAATCGGTTACCCAACTGAAGCTATAATACCAGCTTTATTGCGATGTCGCACATGTAAAACAGACACTTGTGCACAACCAGAGAAGATCTGATTTAATCAGTTGAGCTGCTTCAATGAGTGTTATCTTGGTTTAATAGCTTTTAATGGGGTTTAAGTCCTGCAAAGGTCGAGATGAATTCTACTGTAGACATGACTGCATCATGTGTGGGTTAATGTGGGTTGTCGGCGCACTGCACGCACATCGCTTCACTCATTTTTAGTGAGTGCCTCCCTCCCGGCCTTTGGCCCTTTGGACCACCATCAGCTGTCAAAACTAGCACGGCTAGACCATCATTCGAAAACCTCTGGGCTGGGGTGCTCCTTGTAATGCAGGGATTACATTACATAATACTTACAGCCACATTACTCAGTTCAATACTCAAACCAATTTCTTTCCCTTTTGATGTTTCAACTCATAGGCGTAGATCCCGGGGGATGGGGGATAAATCCCCGCCCCACAATATTTTAAAAGGGATGGTCCATACAAGCCCCCCATGATGACACCTGTAGGCCTATGTGAGTTTCTGACCAAATCAATCTCATATTTGGCCATTTTAGCCTAAAAAGTGTCAATTTTTTCGAGCTTCGCGCGAATTTATTCCACTGCATCATCACCAGTTTAGCTTCAATATGCCAAAAATGTCTGTGCGCTTCGCGCGCATTTTATATACAATGAACTTATGTCGCCAAAAGGTGCTATTTCAAGAATATTTTTCCAACCCCAATGTCAAAAACAAATCTACGCCACTGTGGAGTTTTATCACGCTCGCTATGAAATGATCAATGCAATTTTTGCCAAAGCTCACTACCATTCGCTAGATGCTGTGAACTACCAAATCGCAATAGTTTAAAAAGTTGCTATTAACCTTTACCCAGTAGGCCTAAACAATTTTTAGCATTTGTCTTTTAATGATTGAACATATACTCACGATATGATAACACATGCAGTTCTGCAAAGATGTAGGCCTAATTCTATATGTGTGCAAATAAGTCAAAACATAAAACATGCACTACTTATAAATTGAATAACTGTTGGTTTGATCTTGATTATTGCAAGTGAGTGACAATGGATAAAGAATATTTCAAGTCTGTACAAATGGAATTTGGCTTCAGAAATCGTTGTCAAATCCGGGCTTCCTGACCCCTAGAATAGCTAAAACCCTTAGTTGTCTGGGGCTTTGCCCCTGACCTGACCAGGGGCTTTGCCCTGACCCTACCAGGGCCCTTGCGCGGGCCCCTGGACCCCATGCGCTAGTCGCTACGCTCGCTTCGCTCTATTTGAGTAATAGGGCCGGTCTTAATAAATTTGCCACGGCCGCCTAAAACTGCATACACACTTGCATGGTTAAATTTGAATTTGGACAGATATATTTACAATAAAAACACCTTCAAAAAGTTGGTCGATTTCACATTTTATGTTATCTACAGAAGGTGTGAATTATCCTTCATGCATACATCACTTTAAATCTGAAATCGACCAAGTAATAATGACACACGCCCAATTCTAAAACAACATCTTTTGCACAGAGTTCAATGGGATTTGAAAAGTAAAGTGGCAGTTGAAACTCTAGTGATAACACTTTTACAGTGCATGATGGGGCTTCCTTAAATCATCCTCTGGACAGGAATTAAATGTTAAGGGCAATTATGCATTTCGCTCATAAAGCAGCATGCAGATTATTAGTGATATATGCCTATAATCACTTATAATCATGTTAATGAGCAGATAATTGATAATAGCCTAACGTGCGTCATGGTCATACTTAATGTAGATTTGTAGGTGCAAGGACAAGGCAGATAGTTAAAATAAATGTAGATATTTATATAGCGTTTTATGCCGTAAACAGCCTCAAAGCGCTTTACATTTATTCCGCCGTTATTAGAATATGTCGGAACCACGTTTGCAGCCTACAAGTGGCGCAGGGTCCATCAGTACAACGACTGTGACTACCCCTAACAGCTTCCCATTGCACATGGGTGGGGTGAGGCAAGCGAGGCAAAGCGCCTTGCCCAAGGGCGCAACACGGTGGTGGGAAGGGGAATCGAACCCGCGCACGTCGAGCAAGCTCTCAGATTATGAGTCCAAGGCCGTAACCACTGAGCCACCGTGCCCTTATATGAACCTTGATTCAAATCATATATCATTTATCAGCTAAATATAACATTGGCACCTCATTTGAGAGGATAATATGGCCATTAACGTATATATAACGTAGTATATTTAAGTAAGCTAACTGTAGCCGGAGATTTGTTCTAGAGCTGTAATCACTGTTACTAATAATACACATAATAGTACTAATAATATGCTCTTTTTTAAGTTTAAAAACAGTGTGAAGAACACTTGACATGTGACGTCATTGCCCGGCAGTATGCACGCGAATTATGGCAATTTCCATTGTTCTTTGCCCTGCAGTGTGCGTATGCATCGTAGTTTGCTCAGGGCACGTGCATTTTAAATCGCCCACCACATTTCATATAGAACAAGAAAGCCATTGAACAGCGTAGCGGTTCGTTCGAGCATATCGATAGATTAGTCCCTCGCTTTTGTTGATAAACAATGATGTCAAGTGGTCTATACCAAGCACATCCCCATGCTAAAACACTATGCGGTAAAACTAACGAACAATAATTATGATGTATACAACGCTTCAGTGGGTCGAAAATGTTTTAATTTGTTAATAACACCGACCTTGGAAGCTGGCTGTCAAATCACATCATTGTTATTATAGTGGGTGAGCCCGGGGTTGGGAGGTACGGATGGGGATGAGGGAGGGGACAAAACTGCACTTTTACCATAGATACCGTAAAACCCCGTCTACAAGCATATATGTGACCGTCCACGGCGAATGAGCCGTAAATTCCTCCCCCGGTCAATTTTGTTTTATTTCGTGTTTAAAAAATAAACATCATAAACTTACAAATGGTATATCATTTGACTTCAAACGATATCCAGAATCGGGGTTATGGTTTGTTAAACTTTGCTCCTTCAACAAAATTATAGCTTTTTGCGTTTTTACATGTGTCTCTTTTTCCACATTGTTGGCAATAAATATCAAACAGTCATAATTGGCGGTCATTTCAAATCATCCCCAAGTCAACGAGGTTTAAGAAAGTTCTCTCATTGTTAATTGTTGGTTATGCATACCTGTACAAAATACAATGCCTGGTAACCCACCACTTGAACAGGATTTAGCAATATGAGCAAACAAAGACCAGAGCTATTACAAGTTCTATATCCATCTAAGGTAGAAGCTTATTATCCACTTCAACAATAGGATTATTGATTAGATTTTGACTATCGAAATGAGACGGATGTCGGGCCAGCTTAAGTTACCGATGAATATGACCTTCGTACACATTTTACACCGCAACTCACAATACAATTTAGGGAATTTACGGCTCATTTGTGCTGCCGGGTCACATATAGTGTTTTTTATGAAAGCTAAATTATTTCGAAGCAAGCGTAACTATACCAATACAATAAATTGGTCTTAAAATAATACTTGTTTATATATACTTGGATCCGTAATTTATTTGCTCAAACTCCATAATGGCGCCTAGATTAATGTAGCTTTCATCAGAAGCACTCTATATGCTTGTAGACGGGGTTTTACGGTAGTTGACATTACGGGCTACGCATAAATGCCTGATAGCAATTGAACAGTAGCATTTGGTGGGAAAAGGTCATCGAAAAACCATTCCAATGTATGTATCTCTAGTCATAAGGATTTAGAAAGTATATAGTTTGACCTATCTAGGTCACGTTTTTGGCTCTATAATCAAAGTGCTCCGATTTTGATAAAAGAGGTGTCAAATGTTCGTTTTGATGAAACAATTCAAATAAAGGTTATGAAAATTTTGATCATACTAGTGGTTATTTGTGACATTGGGGCATCTATTAACACTCTAAAATGGTTGAGGTCATATCTGACTGGAAGAATGCAAAGAGTCTTCCACAAGGATGTATTCTTGGGCCACTTTTGTTTCTTATTGTTATTAATGATATGCCAATGGTAATTTAACATAGAAAGATCTCAATGTACGCTGATGATGCCACACTGTATATTAGTGGAAGTGATTTTAATTAGAGAATAAATGTATTGTTTTTAGCCGCCAGAGTGCATCTATCTATCGAATTTTGCATCCGAACTAAGTGCTATTAAATTTTTATGAGCCTTTTTATTTTACATGTAAAGTCTATGGGGGTGACGATTAGAAATGGACGGCAATATTGAAAACCCTCATTTTGGGCCATTTTAGACACTAAAATGTTTTCCCCAATGAAATCGGACATTCCTAAGCGAAGATATTGAGTTTGTAAGTTATGGTATTATAAAATTCGAAATTGAGATATCGGCCTTTAAATATATTATTGACAATGTTGAGAGTAGTACCTTGAAAAATGTCTCAAAAATACAAAATGCCAGTTATATTCTGGTCTGAAACTATCAGATAATATTTTGAACATTAATAACATCACAAATTTGCAACAAACCCAAATTGTGACAAAATCACCCGCGGGCAGATTTTTGGCTGTATTATGTATGGTTTTTAAATGTTATGCAGGGCCCCGTGTAAGAACAGCATTTTGCTGATCGAGCTACCCTGGATAAATATGACGTAGTAAATAAATAAATACCAATTAGGCCCCGGGAATTAGGGTTTACTTGTTTAGAACTAATTATTAGTCTATTCATTAAAATATGATAATCAGGGCACTGGGGATTGGTATGTACTATTTGGAAACGCCCCTGGAATTAGTGTTTTCTTGATTACTACTAATTAGTAGGCTATTCATATCATTATAATTATAATTACAGATGGTCTAGACTATTATACAATTAAATACCTGAATACAAACCCACCCAAGTCCACACTTTGGCCAAATTGAGTTGGGAAATTGTTGCTTATACTTAGGCCTATCATAATTATGTTGCCACAATTTTTTTTCTTTTAGGTTATTTAATTGGTTTTTATAAACTTCTATGTTTAAAAACCTTGTATTGTTTTGGCTGTTTCATCATGACTTTTGGTGGGTTTCCAAAAGCAGTTTCAAACAAACACAAACAAAAAGCAGCTCACCCAGTCACCCTCATGACAATTGAAACACTGCAATCTTATAAATAATTGTTCGAACACTTTTAAGGCCTTATTGGCAATGGTCCCCCTTCTACCCCTGTACATTGTTGGCATGCCCAATATGCTCATCTTCACCATATCTTCTCCCAACATTGTTTGGTGGGGAAAGGGGAGGGGTATGCTATATTGAGACAACACTACTATAATCCTTAGTGTCCAGGGACTCATATAGCATGCGCACTATACTAAGAAGAACATGGGAATTACAGTGGGTGTTTGAACACATTTTTTCCGGGATTATAGGTCAAGTATTAACGTTCCAAGTTATTCTGTTTTTAAGCAAGCAATTTTAATAAATTGCTGGAACAGGTTTTTGTTTAAAAACAAAAACCTGTTTAAGTTAACAATGATAATGAATGGTTCTTATACGGCACAAAATCTTCCGAGGAACTCAAAACGCGCAAAACACGAAAATGACAAACAAACATAAAAACAATCAATTCACAGAGATGGGTTTGAAGCTGGCGTTTAAATAACGAAAGTTTTGGGATGTTACGAAGGTTAGTTGGAAGTGAGTTCCAAACAGTTTGCGTGATAAAACATATAACACATTTTGCTTCAGAGCACAGATCCTGGAAAGAAACAGAGTCAACATGGTCAGTGTCACAGGGCTTGGAATTTCTTTGCTATGTTGAAGTTCTGGCAACACTGTAGCCATAGTAGCTCTTCTTATGGCACCCAGAGATATCGATTCACAATGCTTGTACTAGCCTCAGATTTCATGCGTTGATTTTAAAAAAAAATGGTGAAATCAAAACCGAAATTCTGACAAAACTATGATATATCGCTCACGGTGATGTACGTTAGAAAGTTGGAAAAAATCCTTCATTAGCGAACTATATTACTTGGAAAAGCTAAAAGGTTGATAAAAAAAAAAGCTCGTGGACAGAGTTGAAGCCTATATATCAAAATCGAAAATATTACACTAAATGACTGAATTTCACGCCCAAGTTTAACACTAGGATTTGAAACACAAAATACAGTATCAAGCATTATATATTTTCCTGACATTTACTGAAAAAATGAAAACTATTGCTTTTCATTCGGCCGAGAAAATTAATTTTATATTGGTGTAACTCAAAATTTTGCTCATATCAACACCAGATTCGATCGTTTGTATTGCCTAGAGAATGAATTTGGAGGAAACCTTCTGATAATTACAAACACTCGCTGAGCAGCAAGACCTTCCCTCTAAGCTTTTAATCCGATAAGCTGATAATTGGAAGACATTCTTTGATGTATTACCGCTCAATCATCTGAAATTATTGGAGCGTGAGCCACCCAGGCTGGTGGCTCAGCATAGTATTTTATTAACAGAAGGTTTTCTCCAAATTCGTTTCCTAATGATGACTGAGTGAGCCTTATACAACAATAGATATCGGTTGGCCACCGTTCAGAGTGTAATATTAAAGTCTATTCTTTAAGAAGAGCCTCCATATCTTCATCTGCACTTTCTCTGTAACAAAGCGTCATTGGTTGATAGCCCTTGTTTGGGCCAATCAGAATTTTTGGGCACCTTTCAAAATGATCTATCAAAGACAGGAATTAAATGTGGATGAAAATTAGGCATTAAGGTCATGCGTATAATGCAGCATGCAGATAATTAGTGATATATGCGTATAATTAATGAGCAGACAATTTGATATAACATGCGTCATAGTTATATATAGTCCTTTTTTAATTTTAAACAGTAGACTTCGGTTATATATATATAAATGCGCTTATATAAATGCGCACGTGACCAGATGACCAGCACCATATTTGCATTACATCACTGTCAATCACTGAAATGACGAACATTGAGGGAGTGGCTACAGTTGTGTTGTGGCTAGCACTAGCAAGGAACATTGGCTGGAGGTTCGATGCTAATTTGCAAGGATAAATCATGGATATTGAAGGATATACAATAGATTACGTAACGTATTGTTCCTGTGATGCCGATTTGATTTACCCCCGGGCTCATGATTATTGCACAGCACCCACCCCCATATACAAACATAACTAATTTTTATTTATTTGTTTGTTTATTTATTTATTTATTTATTTATTTATTTATTTATTTATTATTTTTACTTATGTACTTATTATTTGCAAAGCCCACCCTCCCCGTTTACATTCATAAATTAATTGTTTTTTTGCTAAATTCTCCCTTCCGTGTAAAGTAAAACTTTATAAGCAGTTTGAACCAAACTGAACAAAATTGACGTATACAATTACAATATATAATACCACGACAATAATGTGTATGACGATACTGGCCGATAATGATAATAATAAAAATAATAATAATAATAATAAACAGAACCCCCATTTGGCCCTCTTTCTCTCCTATTTTTGAAAAGTTGACCAAATATGTTTTATATGTATAGAAACCTTTAATCGTTAGCTTTAAGGGATGGGGTATGAACGTTTGGACAGTAATTATTGTGGGACATTAGAGCACATCAGACATATCGAATTGCATTCTGAATACGAAGAATGTCCTTCTGATATCAAATAATTTTGATTTTTTGAAATTCGCAATGTAATACATATTTTATGGCAAATCATTAAAATTGATATTTTTGATATTTAACAGTACTCGAAGTAAACTTTATAAATCTGATGATTTATACTTAAAGTGTATAGGTGGGATGAAAAGCCGACGATCAATTGACAATTTTGACCTTTCGTATTGAAGATATGGATTTTTTTCCCAAAACACCAAAACAAATTAGGTCTTTTGGGGAAAAAAAGCCATATCTTCAATATAAAAGGTCAACATTTTCAATTGATCGTCGGCTTTTTTCTCCCAGCTACATACACTTTAAGAATATATCATTAGATTTATAAAATTTACTTCGAGGACTGTTATATATCAAAAATTTGAAAAATATCAAATTTGAAAAAATGAAAATTATTTGATACCAGAAAGACATGCTTCGTATTCAGAATGCAATTCGATACGTCTGAGGTGCTCTCATGTCCCACAAAAAATACTGTCGAAATGCCATAAATGCTCATTCTAGATCCCTTAATAAACCAAAACAATTATTTCAATCTGCTCACAACTTTTGACGTTATGCCCTTTTAAAGAAATGTACCCGTTTTTCACTCTGTCCACGGGATGGATCATGCTGTGGAGTGGTCTGCAAGATCCCCAGACCTCACAACACTTGCTTTCTTCATTTGGGGCAAAATCCAAAATGATGTCTATGAGCGAGGTCCACAAGCTATAGCCTCCAACATCTTTGCAGCCGTACTACTGCTGCATTCGCAAGTATATCTGGCGCACAAGAATGGTACGCAACGCAATTGATGCAATGAGGACCAGGGCTGAAACTTGTATTCGTCAAGGACTCAACCAGGTAGAGGGCATAGCAGCACAGTAAACTCACTTCAGAAGAATCAAAAACAAACCAAACAGCAATTTTCAGGGCTACCCTTTATCCCAAAAAGAGATATGACGTATGTTGTAAATAAAAAGTAGGCAAGAAACAACAAAGTAAGAAAGTAAGAAACATAATAGAACAAAAAGGCATAAACAACCAAGAAAATATAAGTAATTACAAGTATAGCAAAAGAAGTCCCATCACACATCCATTTTGCTTACACATTGATGACACTTATCCATAGCCCAAGCCCAGCGGTAATGGTGAATCGGTTTATTAAAGCTAACAATTAAACGTTTCTTTACATACCAAAATATAGTTGATCAACTTTTCTAAAATAGGAGAAAAAAGGGTGCAATGAGGGTTCTGTTTTCGGACACCCTGTAGGAATTTAATTCTACAATATTTATTTATATCTCTCTAAACCTCACAACTACTCACACACCTACAAGTACAACCCCACCCCACGGACCCCTTCACGCCAATAAGACGAGTATTTTATAAGAGTACTTTTGGCAAACAACCCACCGCCACCCGGGACCGGCACACCCAGGGGCGTAGCAAGAGCCTCGGGGCCCATGGACAAGAACAAGTGTGGGGCCCTTTTAGCAGGGCCGGATTTACCAATTGTCCAGTGCATGTTCCTCTTAGCCCGACAATAGTCACAATACCATGTTTTGGACCAAAATATGGTAAAATTACACACTTTTGCGCGCTTCGCGCATACCATACTAGCCCTTTACATAGCAAATCTTACCTTCATTTTGGGCTAAAATCATGTGGTCTAAAATTAAAAATGTATTCCGTGCGCAAAATGCGCTTATCTCCCTCAAATTTACAATGCTTCTGCCACCACAGTAGAAACTTATAGTAGGCCCCCTAATTTGTAAACCAAACTTGGCCTCTTGAGTGCACACATGCTTTTCTCACGGTGAGTGTGGTCTGGCCCAGGTATGCTGGCCTGGCCCAGGTAAATTCGGCCCTGCCTTTTAGCATCTCCTTAACATGTTAATCAGCGCTTATCTAATCTTCTCTTTTGCTTGGGCCCCTGAACCCTCGGGGCCCATGGACTTCGTCCACCCTGTCCCCCCGCTTGCTACGCCCCTGGGCACACCTCAACCTAATGCCATAACCCCACCCTACGCTACCACCACGTACAAATTATCCTTACCTTGTCTTGGTAAATATGTTTTCGTACAAGGTTAAATCCATTCGCCACAAGAACTATAAATACGAGAGTGATAGCGAAGATGGGAAGAGCGACAGCGAGAGAGGTGGAGTACCCCCTTAAGTGTTATATGGCATACTTTTTGTGCGCAGTACAGTTGGATCCCATCTACAGGGTGTCAAAATAATAATAATAATAATAAACCAAAACAATTATTTCAATCGGCTCACAACTTTTGACGATATGCCCTTTTAAAGAAATGTACCCGTTTTTCACTCTGTCCACGGGATGGGTACTGCATTCGCAAGTACAGTAAGCCAGAAAATTAAGGTACCAGTTATGTTCACCTCCTGCATATCTTAAATAAAGACAGATCATAATTGGAACCAGCAGCCAATAGCTGCATCTTTTAGCTCGAATTTAAAACCTCATTCGTTGAAATTGTTCAAGAAATAAAGACACGGCGATCCCAAACCTAAGGAAGATACCAATTTAAAAGTTGCAGTTTGCTGCATTAAATTCCCTATTGATTTGTACACAAAGCGTTCGTGAATAAGAGAACTGGCGCCGTGCTTCCATTGATTAGCACGTTAAACTAGCGTCGTGCTTTCATTGATTAGAACACAAAAGTGCAACTTTTGATTTCGTTTCTTCATTAGGTTTTAGATCACTGTTTCTCTAATTCTCAACCAATTTCAACAAGTAAGGTCTTAAATTAGAGCTAAAGAGTACATGTTTTGGCTGCTTGTTTTAATTTTGACATATTTGTCTTTATTTAGGATATACAGGGGTGAACACAACTAGAACCTTAATTTTTTGGCTTACTGTATATCTGGCGCACAAGGATGGTACGCAACGCAATTGATGCATTGAGGACCAGGGCTGAAACTTGTATTCGTCAAGGACTCAACCAGGTAGAGGGCATAGCAGCACAGTAAACTCACTTCAGAAGAACCAAAGACAAACCAAACAGCAATTTTCAAGGCTACCTTTTATTCCAAAAAGAGATATGACTTATGTTGTAAATAAAAAGTAGGCAAAAAACAACAAAGTAAGAAAGTAAGAAACATAATAGAACAAAAAGGCATAAATAACCAAGAAAATATAAGTAATTACAAGTATAGCAAAAGAAGTGCCATCACACATCCATTTTGCCTACACATTGATATAAATTGAGTGGCCCAGTATAAAAACGGCCCATGGCACATTTTTGAAAAATAGAGGGCGCTGTTGAAAAATGTCAAAGGTCACCAAATGTCATCCATACAAACATAACACATCATGAATGTAACTCGGGAATGTTGTCAATTTAATCTTTCTTAAAAGCATCAAATTTCTTATGTATTTTATTGAACATTCGTACATTTACAGTGCCAATTTCTCCCAATGACGAAAAATGTGCCATGGGCCGTTTTTATACTGGGCCACTCAATTCTTATTTTTTAAAGTGTTTGAGGAATGGTGAGCCGATTGAAATATTTTTTTTCGGTTTATTAAAGCTAACGATTAAAGGTTTCTTTACATACCAAAATATAGTTCATCAACTTGTCTAAAATAGAAGAAAACAGGGTGAAATGAGGGTTCTGTTTTTGGGACACCCTGTAGGAATGTCATTCTGCAATATAAATTCAAACTCTACATTCAAATATATGCACACAACCCACACGCACACCCCCACAAAATCCCACAACCCACCCTACCACCACGTACATATACGCTATTAACAGTAGCGTAGCAAGGAGGGCAGGGTTGCAGACTGCCCCCTGACATAAAATGAAAGAAAAAAAAGTGCCCCTCTGCCCAAAAATGAAAGAGATAACGTGGAGGGCAAAGGAAAAGAAAAAAGGGCAAGGGGCACTTTTCTATCAAAATCCACCCCGATCATGGGCCAAAAAAGTGTAAAATACAAAATCTTTGCTCGCTCCGCGCGCACATTGTCACAATAAAGCCATTTTCATCCCGATTAAGGGCAACAATAGTGTCAAATTAAAATTTTTTGCGCGCTACGTCCCAATAAAGCATTTTTTTGAAACTCGAAGACATGTGCAGTCTCTATAAAAAACAAAAATTGCAGTTGCAATGATTTTTGCATGATGCAACTGCAATTTTTTCAGCTGTGCCCCTGAAATTTTATTTTGCCACCCCTGACCAAGAAAGCTGGCTATTTATATCTCTTTAAACCTTTAACAGCGACACAACCACTCACACACCTACAAGTACAACCCCACCCCACGGACCCCTTCACGCCAATAAGACGAGTACGTTATAAGAGTACTTTTGGCAAACAACCCACCGGCACACCCCAACCTTATCCCATAACCCCACCCTACCACCACGTACAAATTATACCTACCTTGTCTTGGTAAATATGTTTTCGTACAAGGTTAAATCCATTCGCCACAAGAACTATAAATACGAGAGTGATAGCGAAGATGGGAAGAGCGACAGCGAGAGAGGTGGACGGACCACGCGGTTTCACTAGTTTGTATAAACTACCATCCGTAGGCCGAGACTGTACGATTGAATCAGGATCTGGTGTTTCTAATGTGACAACATTTTCTTGCAAAATAAGCTGATATAAAAGTATCCAAAATGATATCTTACGTAGTTTAGTCCACATCATGTACTCGCCTCTAGTCAGTTTGGGTAAATTTCGTTCCTAAACCTTTATACATGTTATATGATCTTCGCCGCGGAAGAAACACGCCTGAAGTGTTGATCATACAAAATTGAGGAAACGCAAAAATTCGTATGTAGCAGGCATATCCCGTTTAGACGAGCCTCCGGATCTTCGTCATTTAATCTACTCTTTCTCTATAACGAAGCATCATTGACTGATAGCCTTTTTTTTGGGCCAATGAAATTTCCGTCTGAAAAATTGCGTTGAACTGATTACGTAAAAATAATATTGTGGCACCATTTCAAAATGACCTTAATTAGGAAATAAATCTTGATGTAAATCATGCGTGCAATGCAGCATGCAGATTATTAGTGATATATGCCTATAATCATGATAATTAATGAGCAGATATTTTATAATAACCTACCGTGTGTCGTAGTCATATGTAAATGTATATTATAGTCAGCAGACAAGGCAGACATGTATATGTTTTATGGGTGGGAAAATCCGTCTGATTCATCAATCCCCAACTCACACCGACATCGCCTGGTTATAAATTACATTGCACAGCAGAGACAATAATATCAATACCCGGGATCGATACACGTGAATGTGCTATGCGCGATTTGATATTCAGACGATAAATCTTCGGACACCGGGGTAGAAATTGAGGAATATTTCCCGTATTTTTTTTTTATTCTAAAGAAGCTATATTTGGATGCATGCACTTGAATATATGTGTTGATAGTCGTTAGCTTGCGTATTGATTATATAATTATGTGTCGAACTATAGCGCAGCGTAGGCCACATGTGGAGGCAGTCTAAAAGCAGATAACCTCATGACGTATACCATGCTCACTGACACCTACAGAGGTCAGTTACCAGGCTATAGTCAATAGCATTCCTCGGTCCATTACGCGTCTCAAAACTATTAAACATGTCGGAACAAAATGGCCATACGTGGCTGTGGATTCATTTTACCATGGCGATTTCTGCCATGAAGATATCGGGGCGGTGACACTGTGCAACTCACACTTCCACTGGTGTTTTGACCTATTTCACAGATTGGACAAGGGGTGATATATGACACTAAACCATAGATGAACTCCTGGATGGGGCAGCTTTAATTAGCATGAAGCCGCATTGATATGTAAATAGCGTATTGTTATTTAAATTTGTGCCCAGACGTATTGAGGGCGACAGTCATGTTATCCAGACGGAGAACGGCTGCATATGCCGGGCATGTCAATTTGCTGAGTTAAGGCTGATAATCACCTTTCTGTATAGGTAATAAGCTAGTATATTTCGTGTACCAGTTGGTTATAATAAAAAATTAGTATCATATTAAATATATTAAATGTATAAACTTTGAGTTTAAGTCAGGTGATGTGAAATTCTGCTGCGTGACCCCCTCTGCGTGGTAGAATTATATTCATAAAACATTGAATTTAACAGATATCATGGGCAGCCAACTACGATTTATCAGCATTTAAAATATATGTTAATTAACAAAGATAAATAATAAAAAGAGTACAAATGGCAATTAACTAGTAAACAAGCCTGAAATCTTAAAATGTTGCCACGTGATTTCCCGAACACATGATATGTCAACATGTGACCACTATTCAGATTTACCGTAAATATTTGGAGTATTGTAGCACGGCTTGCACATACACTGTGCATTTCTTTACCTCCGTATAAAATCAATAATTCATGCTGGGAGCTAAGTAGCATTCTGTCTGCTTAGTGCAGATTCGTATTTTATTTTACTTGAGAGCATAATAGAAATACATAAGACGAATAAGGCGCCATGATGGAAGGTCAGGTCGGGTATCAAAGGTTATTATAACTTAAATACTACTTGTATTTCATACCTTGCCTCTGTCACATATTTCCTTCATATTATTGACAGCAAGTCCTAATTTTGACTTTGCTATTGCAAAATGTCATTTCATAGTAGACTTTCTTTGAAAAAACATGTCACTGGTGCCTGATGGGAATACCCGTCCGCCATTTCATTAAATTGGATCGTTTTCGCCTGGTTTGTGCCCAGATGTATTGGGGCGCGCTATACTCTCATTGAACAGGCAAAGTTCGCAAAACTAACAACGTTGTTATTTGCCAATATCAATTAACATGATCCAAGGGGTCGAACATGAATTATTCATAACGGATCGATAACTGGCCTCACTTTCTAGGTTTTGCGTTGCTAATAGAAGAACCGTGAATTTAGTGTCACCCCCTTGACTAAACTCACGGTTGTTCTTTTAGCAACGCAAGCCTATTCGCCATAGAAGTGACGTAATAATCGGATTAACTACCATAGCAATAGATAAATACAATTTTGAATATATCGCCCTGCACTACAACGTTCACGCGGTTCCTATGCATTGAACTATTGATGTCGAAGTACAGGAATAAAGACCTTTGAAAAGAGTGGTATTGTATTCAATCTTTGATTGCAGACAGACACAGGTGATGAGTGCAACCTGCTTCTAGTGCAGGGCGATATATTCAAAAATTGTATTAATCTATTGCTATGGTAATTACTCCGATAATTACGTCACTTCTACGGCGAATAGATCGATTATGAATAATTTACACTTAACTCTTACACGACCTTTGTATTGATATCACCACATAAAGGTGTCGTTAGTGTAGCGAATCTTACCAGTTGAAGAGAGACGCCCTCTAGGTCACCTACTATGATCCCATCTGCAGTTATTTGTTTTTCAAAGAAAGTGTACTAATTTGATATGGGATGACTTTTTGTAATCGTAAAGTCGAAATTAGGATTTGCTGTCAAGAATACGAAAAAAAAAATACGGGATTGGTATTTATTTTGTAACGATATGGTATCATGATGCAGTCATGTCTACAGTAGAATTTATCTCGACCTTTGCAGGACTTAAACCCCATTAAAAGCTATTAAACCAAGATAACACTCATTGAAACAGCTCAACTGATTAAATCGGATCTTCTCTGGTTGTGTACATGTGTCTGTTTTATATGTGCGGTATCGCTATGAGGTGCTATAATACAGCTTCAGTTGGGTAACTGATTATAAAGGAAACGCAAGGAAACAATGGTATGTGGACCTTTGTTCACGAAATGAGACAATGGCCTGCTTTTTGTTAACCAGCATTCTTGAAAATGAGCAACATAATGATTGTTGACTTAACACGGTTTGGAAATAATTTCTTCATATTTTTGGTGTTATCTGTCGTTTACATATCCTTCCTAAAACACAAAAGTGCGACTATTTCCAAACACCTAAAGGACATGTTACAAAATTAATTTTTCTAGAATTTCATAGAATAGTTTAAATGTAGCTTGTACCGTTTTTTTGTGGCATCCTTCAGAACGGAGCGGTCCGTTACCACTATAGCTCAATATTTTCGGTCAAATCTCCATTCAATTAACACGGGGAGTTGGCTAGCTATGAGCTGGCTATGCTTTGCCCTTACTCATATTCTACGAAAGTGCGACTATTTCTGAACATCTAACCTAGCTGTAATTTTAGGTCATGTTAGAGAAATATAAGTTTGGAGAATAGTTTAAATATTGGCCGGTTATTTTCACGCAGTGATGTTAACTAGGCAAATGCAATATACTTCTAACATACTATTTGTAAAGGTCGCGCGTCAATGGTGAGAGCACTGTGTATTGTGTATAGGAAAACGGACAGTAACTGCAGTATGTACCCCATGGAAAGGCAATCATCATCAGCTATTTACCTGCGTATTTAATCTAACATACAATACGATACGATATGTCATCATGCTTCGAGTCAAACCGATCTAGCAAGGTTACGAAATCATTTAATAACAATACACAATTGGAACATGCTAATTTCCAATTGCCACTTCCAGAATCATCTTCTTTAGATTGGAATACCACGATGGATAAATGAAGCGCTTTTGGCTAACGCAAACAAAAGGGATCTTGTGAAGAACTAGACAAAAGTAAATAGATTGATTCACTTTTCTGGATTGTGATCAAAGCGTTTATTTTCAGAAAAGTTATTATCTGGAGAAAGAGAAAATTTATCAAATCACGATACATGTCTTTAAATCCGGGGCTTTAAATATAAACAAACATTGCAGTTGCAAAAATCTCATGAAGGCATGACTTTGCTCATATGGCATGTATCAAGCAAAATCATTTTGCAAAATGCATGTGCAAATGTAAATTTTGCAGAAACCTCATTGAAATCGATCATTTAGTTCCAAGATATGAACAGTTGAAGTGTTTCCAAAACAATAGACAATAAAAGAAATTTATTTTTTCTTTCAGTTTGTTTGTCTATATCTGGAAAGCAATATTTGACAATCAATATCGGTCTTTGACCCATTTGCCTGAATAAATTGCTCACGTTCGAAATCAATCTTTGCCAAGTGAAAGGAAAACAAAACAATTGTCAATTAAAGACGCTTTTGAAATCCTCCAGAAAATGGATTATGATGCGATCAAGCAAAATCAGTCGGAACTCCGAAATATTATTTTTTGAGTTCATTATATAGGATAGTAAATAGCATTTACAATGCTGTATTTTGCATTTTGCAGAAAACCCCATTGAAATTGAACAACCAGTTCCAAAGATATGAGCAATTAAAGAGCTTCCAAAACAAAAGGAAACAAAAAGAAATACTTCCTTTGTTTGGCTATATTATCTCAAAATCAATATTTCCGAGTTCCGACTGATTTTGCTTGGGTGCATCACATATTGCTTTGGACTTGACACACTATTACATGTCAGCAAAATTGAAACAACCTGGGTTTTGTGCAAGAAAGTCTTGTCTTCAATAGCTGCTCTATAGATATAAACCACTTTCAGCATTCTATACACGTTTTAAAATATGACACCTGGCAGGCTTGGCAGCTATTGCAAATCGGGCCTATTTGCCCTAACCCATTAATCCGGGTCCTCGATCTGCAATCATTAATTCGAGTGTGTTTTATTATAGCTAATTTACAAATGATATTTATTGACAATCCTGATAAACTTATTTACTGGTGCAATGATGGTTCTGTTTTTGGGACACCCTTTAGGAATGTCATTCTACAACATACATTCTACATATGCACACAACCCACCTACACACCCCCTGCCCATAACCCCACCCCACCACCACATACATCCCTACCTTGTCTTGGTAAATATGTTTTCGTACAAGGTTAAATCCATTCGCCACAAGCACTATAAATACGAGAGAGATAGCGAAGATGGAGAGAGCGACAGGAAGAGAGGTGGACGGACCACTCGGTTTCACTAGTTGGTATAAACTACCATTCGTAGGCCGAGGCTGTACGATTGAATCACAACCTGGTGTTTCTAATGTGACAACATTTTCTTGCAAAATAAGCTGATATATAAGTATCCAAAATACTATCTTACGTAGATTAGTCCACATCATGTACTCGCCTCTAGTAAGTTTGGATAAATTTCGTTCATAACACCTTTATGATCTTCGCCGCGGAGGAAGCACGCCTGACTTGTTGATCATACAAAATTGAGGAATCGAAAAGACGTAACAGGCATATCCTTTTAGACAAGCCTCCGGATCGTCATTTAATCTACACTTTCTCTATAACGAAGCATCATTGGCTGACAGCTTTTTTGGGGGCCAATTAGAATTTCCGTCTGAAAAATTGCGTTGAACCGATTGCGTAAAAAATGATATTTTGACACCTTTCAAAATGACCTTAATAAATGTTGATGGAAATTATGCGTATAATGCAGCATGCAGATTATTAGTGATATAATGCCTATAATGATGATAATTAATTAGCAATATTTGATAATAGCCTAACGTGCGTCGTAAATGTATATTTATAGTCAGCAGACAAGGGTTTTATGGGTGGGAAAAGTCCGTCTGATTCATCAATCCCCAACTCACACTTCCACTTGCAGGTGTTTTGACCTATTTCAAAGATTGGACAAGGGGTGATATATGACACCAAACTCACGGTTATTCTTTCAGCAACGCAGACCTATTCGCCGTAGGAAGTGACGTAATAATCGGATTAACTACCATAGCCATAGATGAATATAATTTTGAATATATCGCCCTGTACTACAACGTTCACGCGGTTCCTATCCATTGAACCATTGATGTCAAAGTACAGGAATAAAGGTACCTGGATCGTAATTCTAGAGAATATTCATACCATGCTGATCACTCGCACCTGTACGATTAGTATCTTTGAAAAGAGTGGTATTGTATTCAATCTTTGATTGCAGACACAGGTGATGAGTGCAACCTGCTTGTAGTGCAGGGCGATATATTAAAAAATTGTATTCATCTATTGCTATATGGTATTTAATCCGATAATTACGTCACTTGTACGGCGAATAGATCGATTATGAATAATTTACACTTAAAGGAGTATTTCGTGATCCTAGCATTTTTCATTAGATATCCACGAAAAAAACCTATTCCCAAAATGTCAGTTGATTCCGATTTTGCATTCGCGAGTTATGCATGATTATGTGTATTACACTGCTCCATAGACAATGCGTTGTAATTTCGTTCTGGTGCACCAGAACGAAATTCAAATTTCACGATATCTTTGCTAAACGAATTAATCTGCAAGAAATATTTTGTACATAAACATTATGTAGCCAGAGGTTTCCAGTGATATAAAAATCTTTTTTTGAGAAAAGTGGGGGGATGAGGCTGTGGATCACGAAATGCCCTTTTAACTCTTACTCGACCTTTGTATTGATATCAACACATAAAGGTGTTGTTAGTGTAGCGAATCTTACCAGGCGGCATAGGAAGCGCAACACGCAGAGGATGATTTAAGGAATCCCCATCATGCACCGTAAAAGTGTTATCACTAGAGTTTCAACTGCCACTTTACTTTTTAAAACTCTGTGCAAAAGATGTTGTTTTAGAATTGCCCGTGTGTCGTCATTACTTGGTCGATTTTAGATCTAAAGTGATGTATGCATGAAGGATACTTCACACCTTCTGTAGATAACATAAAATGTGAAATCGACCAACCCTATGAAGGTGTTTTTATTGTAAATATATCTGTCCAAATTCAAATTTAACCATGCAAGTGTGTATGCAGTGGGCGTGCAGTGGTGTCATGTTCACTCACACAGCTGTGCTAACCGCAAGACTTCTGGGAAGTGCTTAAATCATCCTCTGCGCAACACGTGACGTACAAGGCTGGCGAAGATACAGGGCTGACAGCCCCATTCAAAATACACGGTTAGCAATTACAAATGGAAAATTAACATACTTGCAGTGTGGTACATTGTCGAACCCCAACGGTTTTAGAGTAAGATAATTTTGCTTTGACACCTCATAACAAAGGGGGGTAAAAGGTCATCGAACTTTGCATAGGGTCAAAATTTTAAACTTGCTCAAATTGTGTTGAGTTATAACCAAAAAGGTCAAAGGTCACATTTTTGCCTCTATAGGGGTCGAAAACAACAAAGTGCTCCGATTTTGCCAAAAGAGGTGTCAAATTGTTCGTTTTGGTTAAACAAATCAAATAAGGATATCTTTGATGCTTCGTTACCTAGGTAACACAGCAAAATAGGTCAAGTAGGCCCTACCATTGAGGTCTATTGACCTTGACCTATTTTGCTGTGTTACCTAAGTAACGAAACATCCAAGATGGTACAATCCTATTCTTATTTGATTTGTTTCATCAAAACGAACATTTTGACACCTCTTTCGGCAAAATCGGAACACTTTGATGTTTTCGACCCCCATAGAGGCAAAAACGTGACCTTTGACCTTTTTGGTTATAACTCAAGAACGGTACATCCTAGATAGGGCAAAATATACATTTTACGAATCCTTGTGACTAGTGGAATACATTGGAATGAGTTTCAACACAATTTGAGCAAGTTTAAAATTTTGACCCAATGCAAAGGAAATGAATTCGATTATGTTTATGAAAAGGAAAGCTTACTTCTGATGCTCGTATTGAAGCTTAATTATATCTGTCTAGAAGTATCACTCTGACTATTTTTGTCAAAGCATCAATTGACAATATTGAAAAACCGTACGTTTTCCTCAACATGAAATTATATAGACTTACTTCACCTGAAGTAATATACTATACTATACTATACTATACTATACTATACTATACTATACTATACTATACTATACTATACTATACTATACTATATTATATTAAAAGTTTGTTTTCCCAACCACTACACGGACACATCCACATCACCACCCCACATCCACATCCCCACGTCCAGGCGCGCCAATCTACTCATAACCACATAGGCACCTGCACTGACAAATCACATAACAATATGCGATACTAAAGCGAACTCTCACTACTCTCTCTACTTAAAAATGAGAATTAATAAGTGAAAGTTACGTTTTTGGTCTCTTTATGTGAGCACCATTGTAAAAAACTCTCCGCATTTTGTAGAACTCATACTTTGTAGAGTTCAGTGTGATATTTGTGCAGATAATGAAAGTACCTGTATATAATTAACCCAGCACAAACAAACCTATACAAACCTATATACATAACCACCCCCACCCCCACACACCTACACCCCCACACACCCCGCCACCATACAATGTTAACACATGTATACGAACGGTGAACTAAGCACAATTTCGTGACTTTGCGTTTTCAAATAAAATGATTCAGTTTAAAAATCAACATTCGACTAAACATATTTATTAACCAAAACTTGATTCGTTTTCCAAATAAACATAATTGTCATTTCTATAATTACGATAATCTGATAATAATAGGTTTGAAAATTGGGAAAAAAAAGGAAACAGATTTAAGTACTCTTTTCAGTAATGGTTGCTTATTGACCGTAAAGATATGCAATTATATGATGAAATTAATATTGGTCAAAATCACACTTCATGATAAACAAAGGTTGTTTCTCGTATAAAGATGAGTTAACTTCTGACGTCATTACCTGGCAATGTGCGAGCAAACCATCACAATTTCCATTGTTCCTGTATTGGCTGGTAGTATGCGCTCGTCTCATATATTTTGTTCAGGGCCCGTGGTTTTAAAACTCCCGGTACATTACAATAAAGCTATTGAACAGTGTAGTGTCAAGCATATTGATATACAAGTGTTCGCTCAAGCATATTGATATACCAGTCCCCAGGCTTTGTTGATAAACATTGAGGTCAGTTCACTTATATTGAATAAATTCAACCGGAACGGTATAACATTTAAAATGACAAACATGTTGGTTCTAAGTTCTAAGTGACAGAGGATAAGTCTATAGCTCGATACCATAACCATTCATACCCATCACCTGGTTTCTTGTATTATCATGCGAATTGCCCCGTTCTTTATGACAATATTAGTGGAATGCTTTCGCAAGAAGCATTCCACTGATCTCGCTCTATAAATAATAAATAAATAATTACAATTATGTGACTCGCACGTTCTCCATCTACTGAGTGCCATATCCATACAAACAAAGTTACTTTCAATATTCATATCTAACCTACTCTGCACTGATTTAAAATATGAGCAAGCATTACTGGGTATTAAGATTTTTGCTATGCTCAATTAAATTACTTAGTAAACAAATGTAATGACCTTGCTCATCAATCAGTTTATATTATAATCATGTGATGGCTGAAAGTCATTCGTAAAGTTGTTGAGAAAAACGGCTAAAAACTTCCTGGCTGAAATTAACTCATTGCAAGATTACATTGTCTATATAGTCCTTTTTCATGTGGGTCAGGATAAGGGAAATGCATACAAACGTGATAGAAATATTATTAACTATTTCCTTGCGTGTTAACCACAGGATTGGTGGGCTACCATTTCTATTCAAGACACATGTTATGTAAGGGATATGAGAGATGGGTTGAAATGGAATCATAGTTCACTGCGCGCACCCAAAAAATGCATTTCACCTCTCCCATTCTGCTATATCAGTAACACTTATCGTTGGGACGCATTTTGTAAACTCATTTTATAATTTATATTTTACCGCGATTTTCAAAAATCAAAATCAAAGGATATTCTTCGTAATCAGAATACAATTTGATGTGTCTGATGTGCTCTAATGTCCCACAAAAATACTCTGCAAACGTCAAACAAAATCCGATCCCTTTAATAAGGCCAATTATATCAAGCCTTTATATATCTCGTACCGTTCCTCTTGTGTGTCAGCTATATTTGTCTCAATATCTGAGTACAAACATCGCTAGGTCAAACTCCCCTCAAAAATTATAGCGTATTGGTGTCAAGTAAGATATGTATATTATAGGGGCATGGACAACAACTACTGCACTGGAAATTTTATTTCAGCACAGACAACAATTGTAGTGTTACAGTCAAATATGAGGGAAAACCAACTACTTGCCGTGAGTTGCTGAATTTTCAGTGCAGTAGTTGCAGTCCTTGCCCCTATAATATGCATATCTTACTTGTCACCAACGCGATATAACTTTTTGAGAAAATGCAAAAATATGCAAACAAATGGCCATGGGTGTAGTACCACCTTAACGTCCCCTTCGATGGACGGAGCACACTTCTGGCGCATAAGCTAAAGAAGCACTGCGTTTTCATGCTTTATTTACAAAGAAAATGATCAAAAATGGATTTCACCTTACCGTGTCTTGATAAGCGAATCTCCTAATAAGGTTAAATGCGTGTGCTAAGAAAATCGAAAACAGTCCCCATCCTGCTGCCAATAACATTCCTTCAGTAAGAGACGTATTGCTGGTTATCTCAAAGCTCTTTGTACCGTTGATACTGTCATCATTGTCTCGTACAAACATGTCACAATCCATGTCATAATCTTCTTGAGCAGCGGAATTGGATGCAAAAATAGTGGAACCATTAGAAAAATGGAACACAATAGCGATACCAAGTATGCCATTGTTCAATGATTAAACGTAACTCTTTTGAGAAATTGAACAAAAAGTTGTTTCACAGTTACGTATAACCTTGAACGGTCGAGTACTTGCTTGAAGACTACAATGATATCGTTGTTTCAATAATATTCAGCATGTTCATTGCACCCTTACATAAATCCACTCCGATAGTAGATATAATAGTTTGTGGATTGTAATAATGTGAAAATAAATTGCAGTAGCTCACAGATATTGTTAGTAAATGCAGAAGTATCATTTGAAATAAATCTCTAAAGTTTCAAGTACATTGTTATATGACAGTCAAACAGCACAAAATGTCCGAGTCACACTGAGCCTGAAATGTCCGAGAAGAGACCAGAAATGGTTGGGTCAATTATGCGTTTGTCATTTATAAAGCATATATTCACCCTTGAAGCATTGTTAACACTAGTAATTAATAAATGGCATTCCAACAGTCCGGTTGTGCTTGAGTCCGTAGCACAGTAAATATAGTCAATGTAACAATGAATGCATTATAGCAATCTCATCTGCCGTTTATTAGTTGAAACACTCCCTTTTCAAATTCATTATAGTAAGAGTAATACATTGCGACGTTAATAACGCGAGACGTGTAATTGTACTTTTAATCTCGTTTAAGCCCATCAAGGGACATGATTAGGGACTCAATATTCCTAGTACTTTTATTTCGTCATATAATGTGACTCTGGTATAACAAAAGAGTATATCTAACAATACCATAATTTATGGTATTGTCCATAATTGTCTTTGTCACCATGGTAAGGTTAATGTCAAATTCTTTTGATTAACTTCATATAAGGGACGCGTATTTAATACAAAAGCAATTATTGTATTACATTATTTTATTAAGGGGTTCACAATCTGATTCTGATTTGAGTTTTTCTTTTTTTTTAAACTTCTAGTGAGACGTAAAGAAAATCGCTCCGATGATGATAATATTTTTTCGCCCCATAAAGGTATACATTAAGACTTAAAATAAAAAATTTTGCCTTCAAAGGTGGCGAAAAAAATTAATTTCGCAGCCTTCGTCAGCAAAAAAAACCTCCTGACTTAAACTCCCATCTCCTGAATCAAATGGTGCGTTCCTAAGAAGCAGTAAATATTCATATCGCTGCTGCCGACAAATTGACCAATGACAACGCGCGTACTTTTGTGGACTGGTCTTAAAAGTTGGTTAGTCTTAATAGCGAACTAAAATTATGAAATTACCCAACCACTAATTGGAACAAAATCCGTTTCTCATGCATCTATTTCAAAAGTCCCGTAAAATCCAAGTATTTGCCTAATTTGCATAAATAAAAAGTGCCCACTTATACAGGGGTAACATATATTTATTTAGCGTACAAAACCTGCATCACAAATGATAATTTCCCACACGGTACTGTTTTCGCCATTCACCTACTTTCTATAGGCAACAGGAATTGTTCCACACTTTTCCACTTACATTAAAAGACGTGTTGTTTCACAATCCAGACTTCAGCAAATCGAGAGAATAATATATTCCCTTTTTGGGAGGGATGGGCACTTTGATGTACTATAAATAATATTAATAGCACATTATTGGCAATGCAAAATGACTGGCTCGTAGGTAACTTTCTTTGAAAGCACGTAGCAGTTACTACACAACAATTCTTCAAGTAAAATCTGCTACGAAAATCTCTTGCTCCTATTCTTAATTCAAAGCTCGTAAAATGGAAAATCTCAGTCGCATTATTAAGATCATTCTGTCACATTCACCTTATTTTAGTGACGGGTTGTTTTTCACATGTTGCAATGGAATGACTACATTGAGTAATCTGGGAATTCCCGATTCCATAAATAGGTCTGACTGACTTTGTTGTTGTGATTACATGACAGGAGATTCCCATCTTTCATGAAATATGAGAAACAAAGCTTAGCCAATGGGCAAGTGATTTTACCATGCACTACCTTTCTTAGACAATGGAGTATTACAAACCATTATAATAGCACATACGACACAGTTTATAATTAACCCTAACATATCAGTCATAGATACCACAAAATTCAGCATCGAAGTGGTTACGTAATTATCTTGGTTACCGGATCACGCTACTTTGGTATGCCTTCGAGTGCCATATACTTTATGTGGTGATCATTTCGATCGTGGTTCATTACTCTAGCGCGTGATCCCGTTGACATAGTAACATTACGTAACTTCGATACTGAATACCACGATCAAAACCACTGCACACGCGTGAATCCCAAGGTATGTGATGCCGCAATCACCCTAAGTATTATATGCTCACGGAATCGATGCCCGGGCAACGTAACCCGTGTAGCTACCGGTCCGTGGTCGATCGTGTGCTTGGCATGCCGGGGGTCTAAGGTTCGAATCCCGGAGGTGCCAAGTGACATCTTTCTTCACCTTCTCTCCTTTTTCGTTTCTTCTTTAACTTCCGTTAGCAAAAAGCAGACTTGGGTGTTAGGGTTAAGGACGGGATATTTTAAAAGCATATAAAAATTTTTTAAAGCGCTCTTTAGCAAAGTCATAGTTCATTGAATTTACAATGACAAAACAGGCGAAAATAGTAACTTTTTGCAAAATATTTGCAATTTAAAGAGAATTGGCCATTGCTCATTGAAATTTTAAAATTATTGTAAGGAACACTTGAGGTTTTGACTTTTACCTACATTTTGGTCAAAAATTCACCTTGCTTTAATATTCAATTGCGTTATCTGTTGACCTAATGAAAAAAAGTAATTTTAGGGGGAAGTGGTAGCTTTCGTTCGATATAAAAAAATCTGATTGGATGAAGGGAACACTTGAGGTTTTGACAAAAATCAATCACGGGTTCCTATTTTCCACTAGATCTCACACAGCTCTTATGATGCTATGCGCTCAACGGTTTAGTATAATCACAGACTGCGTAGAGACTAGACGGTGTGTTTGGAAATATCTGTGTATTCGGGTGTACCGAGGTGAAAACTATGCGTAGATGCATTTATAAGAGAATCGTTTTTGTAGCCAAACCTTTGCATATGTAACGTTGCTGACCTTCCGAGTACACACGCAGCATCTACAAACATGTTACAAAACAAATAGATATTGCCTTCTTACTTGGGAGACAAAGTGTACTATATCGATCTGCTCACAAAGTCAAAATGATGTATCTACATGTAAATAACTCATCAAATACTGTACTTTGACTGGGAGACAAATATTCTAAATCAGTTTGATCCCAGAGTAAAAGGCAGTGTCTTCTAGCACTAATCATGCCAGATACTGCATTTTGTCATTTCAGTGCTACAGAAAGATAAGTTTGATTTTTGTCGGTCATGGTCATTTAATGGCACTAAACGCTTCTGTTTCAACTATTCATCACAACGTGGTCATTTTAATGGCATTTGGTAATTAAGTTGTCATCCTCATTTGTTTGAGGATATTATATATATTTGAGTATATTATAAAAGCATATTTCGTATAATTATTGCTTTAGTTTCGCTTCTGTCTCAGAGCAAGCATGAAATTGTTATTGAGACAGGAGTAAAGGATGACAAATATCTGCGCTATGTGGATACGGTGAGATAACAATTTGTGGAGCGCGAGTTAGTGTAGAGGTCTTCTCACTCGCTTCTCACCACTGTGGCCCGGGTTCAATTCCCCGCGGTGCCACATGTGAGTTTGGTTGCCGATCCATGCTCGTCCTCGCAGGTTTTTCCCCGGGTGCTCCGGTTTTCCTCCTGCTTCTAAAATCGGACCTCTTCCCATATTCCTGTCCCGTCATATCTGGAGGCATCCCTTGAGTTTAGTAGCCTCTGAGCACTATTGGGTTTAGCCTGGCTTCGGCCGAATGTTATAAATAAATAAATAAATAAATAACATACTCAGACCAACTTGACTATTTTCCCCCAAATAATATCTCAGCTAACAGACAAACATTGCCAGCTCGGGCTCAAAAGCTTTGCCCAATCAACTAAATCATGAGAAAACCAGTAAGACCATTTAGGCATGTTCGCGCATATCAAGCTTGCACTTGACTTTCATTATAAGTCTAGGCGAACTTCGTGGGTATTTTGGTACATAATTAAATACCGTCAAAATGTTTCTTTTCCTACAGATTATTATACAGGGATGATACTGGCACAAATGCATTGACGTTAACTGGTGTCTATGGATCCTCACAGATTTTGAGTTCAAGGTAGTAAAACAGGGGTAATTAATGAAATTCACTTTAAAACATCACTTTTGGATGCCAAAAGGGCTTTAGCATTATGTGCATATAGGATTGTATTAAATCCAATTTGGCTTAACCCTAGAACTACGAAGGGGATGGGGGGCAAGATTTTTATCCATCACACGCCCAAACGATCTAAGCTAATCGTAGATCCATCCTTTGCGCTCATTTTAGTGATAACATTTTTACCCATTCAACTTTCCCGGGGGTAAGACCGACCATCAAAGATGACCATAGAGTGATGTGGGGAGGTGAGGCCCAAATGATTTTCAATTAGCTCTTGTGAAATAAATTCAAGAGCTACTGACATTTTACTTGTAAGTTAGGTTAAAATAGTCATTTCCTTTTATATTTAGGAGAAACGTCGGTGCAAATCGCATTTTTGTAGTATTTTAAGAACACGGAGTTCATGAATCAACTCAAATCCGCCACCTTTGCTACACAAAGACCCGGAAGTGGCCTAAGCTGTGTTACACAATTGGCCATATTTTCGCTTACCATCAGTACCTTTACGACAAATAGTGTACTTCGGTTGCATTTATAAATGCGCTTTTATAAATACGCAAGTGACGCATGGGCACGACATACCAAGACCAGCAAGCGTGACCAAATCCTCATCCATTGACCACTATACAGAAAGGGATAGAAACTCTGTAGATAAATATCATCAAATTTGAATATTAATTCCGATTTTGTAATATGTCATCAAACACAACATTTTGAAAGTATTTGACGACGGACATTTTTTTTCAACGACGGAAGCGTTTACAATATAATCACAAAGTTGAAAAATAGACAACTTTGCAGCACAGCAGTCTCATGTTGTTCCGCCGTTGCATTCAAATGTATAGGAAGACCACTCGCTATATGTGACCGTACAGCAGCACGATGAGCCGTAAATGTCCTCAATTGTATTCTGAGTTACAGTGTAAAATGGGCATGAAGGTCGTATTCATAGGTACCTCAATTTGGTGCTACGTGTACCTCATTTAATGAGATACACGTAGCACCAAATTGAAATACCTATGAATATGACCTTCATGCCCATTTTACACTGTAACTCAGAATACAATTGAGGACATTTACGGCTCATTCGTGCTGTACGGTCACATATAGAAGGTCACTTCGAGACTTACTGTGTATAAGCTGTTATGGCAGCGCGGAGGTGGTCACGCGCGTATTTATAAAAGCGCATTTATAAATATAACCGAAGTACACTGACAAAGTAAACCATGACGATAACAATTTATAGCCATAATATGTGATTTGGTCCACAGCAACGCCCTCAATTTTTGCACCATTGTAATGGAATTGGTGTACATAAATGCCCTGTGAAAGACTAAGCCTGAAGTGCTTTAATTACAGTACAAATTCCAGTTATGTCAAGGTAGTCCGGTATTTACGGTATTCAACATATCGACATAGAGAACCCCTCTTATAATAAACACTCTTGGAAAATACCAATTCGACATAGCGAGACTTCGACATGTGCCTCTCACCTGGACTTACCCCCTCTAACAAAAACTCTAGCTATACCACTGTATCATTGTTGTTCCACAAAATGCACAAAGAGTAATTGTACCCGTATCGTCACATGCATCACTGTGTATATGCTAAGCTAACAACTAAATTTCAACTGGACAAATTCGTTTGGGTTCTTTGTGTATCGTAAGTATCATAGGTTGTGGTAATAATAATAGGCTACTATTAAATATTTTTGCAAGTACAGTATTACTACTTACTTACTTAAGGTGGGTGGCTTTCCCGAATCACAATGGCTTTCCATAGGATCTCCAATCCTGTGTCTTTCTTGAGGATGTCAATGTAAGTATGAGTTAGTCTCCCAGGCTTCTTTCTCCCATGCTTCGGTATCCAGCCGACTAGTTTTGATGCTAGATCTTCACTCCTAGAGCAATTCTTTGCCGTCTTTTGTCCGGATGTTGTCCTGCCCATTGTTATATGACATGGATTTCGTTTTGCTGGCATTGATCTTCAGCCCTACATTTGCTACTGCTGTTTTAACTTTTTGGAACACTTCCTGAGCTTGCTATTTGTTAGGATGTTAGGTACAATGTCGTCGGCAAAATCAAAGTCCGTCACCATCACTGACCCAACTCTTCTGCCTTTCCTCTTTTCTAGATGAAATTCCAAGCTCTTCTTAAATCCCATCAATTACAAATTATTTTCAGAGCAAAATCAAGAACTACCACAAACAGGTATGGGGCTAGGGTGTCGCCTTGAAGTACGTCAGCCAATATTTCATATATATTTGTATTGCCATCAGGTGAAAGAAATTTGGCTCTGGTGTTGTTGTACATTTTTACAATAGCATCAACAATCAGTTTGGGTATAGGCCTGCAGAACCATCACCAGCTTGCCACGATGAATTGTGTCAAAGCCTTTCTTGAAGTCTATAAATGTGATTACTGCTGGCTGGTTCCTTCACCATTTCAATCAACCTACGTAATGTGTGTGCCCAATAATTGTAGTTTTCCCAACCCTAAAGCTATTCTGATTGGTACGCAGGTGCTTGTCTAGCTCTGGTCTAATTCTGTCTAGAATCATTCTGTTATAGGTTTTGGCAACTATAGAGCACAGACTGATCTTGTCCCTTGCCGTAGTTACTCTAGAATCACATGAAAGATGTAATCTGCTATGTATTATATCTTATGATACACAGGGAACTTTTGAGGTAGTGGACCTAAAATGGCGATCAACGTGTATCCAATTCTTGGGTTATTCGTGTAAACAAAGTTTGGGAGAAATGCTATACTCATTATTTTCACAGTGTTACTGTTATCTTTTCTCATCATAAAGCAAATTAGGGAGCTAATTGTAAATTTTTGGTTTCATCAACACCTAAAAATAATGTATGAACAAAGAAATTCATAATAGTCATTGTTGTTACTACCCCAGGGTGGTTATTATCTTTTATGACGTATTTGTATAAACGTTATTCAGGAATGATAATATATGTGTAATTAAGAGGAAGGCTAGTTATTATTTAAAAAAAAAAGGATTTTAGCAACAATTTATACTTATCTAATTTATTTATCTCTGAAGAAGCTCTAAAGTGTCTTACGAATTTTAACCCTTGTCTACTGAGCCAATTTTTTTAGGACGAACTACGATATTTTTCTATATATATATTAAACATGTTAAATACCATTAAACCTTTTATGTTTGGTACCATTATATAGCTGCACAAAAGCGATCTAACCAAAGTAAGCAAGCATAGCTAGCTATGGGTCTCCTTTATCCAGTGATACCAAAAGAAGTACAAGCATTCCCCATGTATGGTCGCTATGACACCAAATTGGTAAATTCGAGTATACAAAATGCGTTGTAATTTCGGCCAAAAATCCCACGAAAATGCAATAATATTCTACTTAATATGAAAGGATATGTCTAATTTAACCTAATTACCAAGTTTGACATTCATATCTCTCAGAATAAGTTCACAAGAGCAAAACAAAAATAGGGGTAAGTTAAACATTTTATTCGTCAATTGAGCATAAAAGATCTACGATTAGCTTAAGTCGTTTGGGTGTGATTACACAAGCGTTTTGAATGACAGGTGAAAACGCTTTATGAACAAAGAAATAAAAACACACGAAGAACAATGCTTATATTAATGGTCGCTCGATCTGAGAAGCTTTCAGATTTTTAAACAGTCGAGAAATTGTTCTTCTGAATATATACCGTAAAACCTTGTCTACAAGCATATATATGCCTATAAACGGGTGGTTTTTTTTATGTAAGAGGCGAGAGGCAGAAACTCTCCACAAAAACATTATTTGGAGTTTGAACAACTATATTACTGATATAGGCGACTGTATAAACACGTATTATTGTAAGACCAATCTATTGTAATGTATTTGTGGAGGGTATCTGCCTTTCGCCTCGTTTAGAGGCATATATGCTTGTAGACGGAATTCTACGGTATATCGTGATTAAGCACATACGAGGTTTTGTTGACGCAAGAGACAAGCGGCAGACACTCTCAACAAAAACGTTATTTGGAGTTTGAACAACTATATTACTGATAAAGGCGGCTGTACAAACATGTATATTTGTAAGACCAATCTATTGCAATGTTTTTGAGAATGGTATTGGCCTTTCATATCTTTCGTTAAAAAAAACCTCGTTTAGAGGCATATATGCTTCTAGACGGAATTACAGAAATATAACCATTCATATCTGAGTATTGCAAATGATGTTAATCGGCTGTTTTAGACAAAATAGACAAATATATATAGCATAATGTCGATATTCAAATAATAATATAATTGAAGTTGACATTGAATGTAGGCCTATTTGATAACTATACTGTTTATGTGTATTAAAGTTAGTTGTATCGCGTGAACAAATGCATGGGTCTTATCGACCGGAATAAACCGAATAATGGTATTAGCATAACGCTGAGTTCGAACAATAAAACCAACTCACCTGATATCATGTTCCTTGACATTTAGTCTTATTAATGTCATATTAAAGGAATATTATTACCACACAAATTAAAATTACTTAAATATACCAATGACAGAGACGTACAAAATGCACAAGATCTACTTACGTCCTTTTTTGGTCAAAATTGGTATTGATTGATTGGTAATTGTCAGTGGAATTTCGCATTTTAGTGTTCCGTGCAGTGGCTTCGACATTTATTTCTTAGTTAATGATCAACAGTCGTATTATTTTACTTAGATGATACTCGAACATTGAAATTATTAAATAAATATAAACGCATTAAATAATTTCACTTGACTGGACTGAATTTGAACCAAGATTAAAAATGACTGGCAAGAACACTAAGATCACCCCCCCCACGACAAAAAAGTGCCCTCTTACAGAAAATGAAAGAGAAAATCTGGAGGGCAAATGAAAAGAAAAGCAAGGAGTCTTCTTTTTACAAAAATCACAGGTCTATGCAAAAATTCACCCCGATCATGGCCAAAATATTGTAAAATTCAAAATTTTTGCACGCTACGCTCGCACATTGTCATAATAAAACCATTTTCATCCCGAGGATGGACGTAAAATACATTTTTTGCTCGCTACGCGCGAACATCGTCCAAGTAAAGCCTTTTTTGGAAGCTCGAAGACATGCACAGTCAAAGCGGTGTATGTATGTATAATGCAACTGCAATTTTATTTTGCCCCCCCCCCCCCGACCAAGAAAGCTGGCTACGCCCCTGGCACCAAGATTCTCTTGCATTGCACTTTCATCAAAATATGCCCGTTTTCCTCCTATTGTCAGGTCATCAACATGTTTCGCGACTTTCAAGGTGTACCGTAATTGATCATAGCAAGAAAGGTTTACTTTAACTTTACTTTAAAAGACCCTTACAAGTTCAATTTGAACAGCAACTTTCATTCATCACTGATTTTGTTACTTATTTTGAAAAAATAAAGAAATTTGAAGCCATTTAGAACTAGAAATTCGAATTTCGAGGTTTTTGTGGCGCTGTTTTGGTTCTCACCCAAAGATTCCATTTAAAAAAAAGGGTCATGTTCTCACCCAATGACCCCATATTTTTGACATGTTGCTCTCACCGAATGCCCCTTAGTGCGAAAGCGCCAGCCCTACACCTATATCCATTTCAAATTGAAGTGCCCCCCCCCCCCCCGGGGGGAAAACACTGAGCACCCTCTACTTACCTTCCACGATCCCCTTGATACGCGCAATGAGAACCAGATCAGGGAGGCACATCGGGTAAGAAGTAAAGGGCATGCATGGTCTGGTTCTTGTCCAGAAACCCAGCCCGAGGAAGGATAGAGACTACCCCGGTGGTGAAGCGTAGGTGGTGCTCGTCTATAGAGACAGAGCATGTACATAACTGGACAACGTCGACCGCAGGCAACTGCCATCAAGAACACAGTCTTGAGTGTCAAGTCCTGCACCGAGAGGTCCTCCGTGGGTTCGATCGAAGGCCTTGGGTAGTTACTGTAGACTACCCCGTAGTCCACTTGCCCATTGTGCATTACTCTGGATATTGTATTTAAGCTTAAAACTCTGATTTAATTAATGTGTGCACAATTGATAGATTTTCACATCTAATCAGCCACCCTACTCCCTCTGTTTGTTAGCTTCCCAAGTGGACTACTGACATTGCCTACGGTTAAGATTTTTAATATGTTTAACACGGGACTCTATGGAGAGTTAGGCCAATTTCTGGCCTAACTAAAATTGGCCATGATGTAATGCATCTTTAAATGGATCTGCCTTGTGATTGGTCGCCCATACCTCGCTATGGTTTAAATCGTCTGGGCCCGCGCCATTACCATTAACTACACCGTAAACAACTGTCTGTGGTATTTGCGGCGCTTTTGTGTTGACGCGAAAGTTAATCTCTCATCAAACATCTAGCGCGTCCCGGCGCGTCCATGCTTAGTACTTGTGGTTAATGGACTGATAAACAAGTATGCTTGACAGTGTGTTTTAGAGAGCAAAGTCCAGGGGGTAAAGTTCTGCTTACAATTCAAAGTTCATAGTCGAATTATCGGGGTTCGCTATCAATAAACTGGTAGATTCCAAAATCAGAATTGTTCAGTATTAAAGTGAGCCGTTATAATTATGCAAGATAATGTTACATTCAATTACTTTTATTTTCACTAATCGTCTGATATTTTTAACTCTTTATGACCATTTTACTATTGAATACTTTAATTTTAATAAACATCAGTATAATTTTGAGTTCAACGAAATGGGTTCATCATGACTAATAATAACATATTTTTAATAAAATTCGACTATGGCATAGTCTAGTTGATACTGCGACACCAACAGGAGGTCCCATTCCAGAACCAGGGAGCGAACTTAGGGTCCTTCACCCACCATGCTCTTAACGGGGTCGGAAAGTGTTGGAAACGATAAGACCGTCATATACCCTCCCCCAAGCCATGATGAACCGCTACAATGGCAATCCTGTAGGCTTAAGCGGTACAAGGCATACAGTCTCCATGGTAAGGAAATCTGCGACTTGTAGAATCGGCGAAGTCGCGAATCGTAATTCTGTTTAGTTGACTGTTGCTCTGCCTTTCAACAAGCGCAGCAACCGAATATTAATGGCCTGCTGTCTGGACGAACTGGCGGAAATACGCCAAACAGTCAGGTGGAGGTTGTTGATCACCTCCATCTGTACCTGGTGCCGGTGGCGTGCCGGAACTGTGAGAAGATCTACGCGGCATAGACGACAGACTGGTTCTCCCACGAGAAGGTCCAGGAGGTGGGAGAACCACCACTGCTTGGGCAAGAGGGGAGAGGCGAAAAGGAGTAATCACTTCCGAGAATTGGCTACCTTCAGCAGAACCAGAAGGAATATATCATGGCAATGGGAGGGAAAGCATAACCGAATATTCCCTCCCAACTCTCCTGCATGGCGTCCATTAATCCCGGGTGAAGTAAGTCGGAAGCTGATGGTTCTGACGGGACGATCTTACCTCTGAAAGATGGACCGGCATACTGCTGAGTGAGGTGCCACTCTATTAGACTAGAGAGAGGAGGGCTGACCCCCCTCCCCCCGACAAAGAATCGGCGAGTCAATCCCGGCCATAAGCTCCGTACCACCTCCAATGACACCACAGAAGGGGGGACACTGTCTCCCTTCAAATTCTGGTAGCTGGGACTTTTGGTGCCCCCTCCCTGTTGATGTGAAACGGAACGTTCATGCTGTTACACTGAGTTGATTTATCCACCAGGAGAGGCAGGAGTGGAGCTGCCGAGGGACCGGAATTATGAGGCTCTGAGGATGCCGCCACGCTTGGATACTGCCCGAGGAAGTATATCTCCCTCGTACGCAAGTGGCAGCTCCCGAACGCTGACCACCAGCCCTAATAGGCGAAGCCACACCCGAGTAAAGGGCATGCATGGTCTGGTTCTTGTCCAGAAACCCAGCCCGAGGAAGGATAGAGACTACCCCGGTGGTGAAGCGTAGGTGGTGCTCGTCTATAGAACGCTGACCACCAGCTCTAATAGGCGAAGCCACACCCGAGCCTGAACCGATGCCTTGCCTTGCTTTGCTGGCTACGTCAGCCCATGTCGGCTGTAGCCCTCCTCATGAAGCGTTCATTGTTCTCTGTCTTGTGCTATCCTAGCCCAGGTTGTGCCAATGTAAGATGTGATGTCGTCCCGCCATCTGCGTTTTTGTCTTCCCCTTCTCCTTCTACCTGTTCTCGGTTGCCACTCTGTTAATCGTTTTGTCCACCTGTTATCATTTGATCTTGCTAGATGCCCTGCCCATCTCCATTTTGCCTCCTTTATTTTCTCCAGAATGTCCTTGACTTTATTTCTTATAAGCGAGTTCCTGATTTTGTCCCGCATTCTTCTTTCCATTGCACGCTGTGCTGTTATCAGTTTTTGCTCTAGGTATTTAGTTGTTGTCCACGTTTCGCAGCCGTATGTCATTGTTGGCAGCACACACTGATTGAAGACCCTCTTCCTTAATATCATTGATAGTTTTCTATCACACAGAATGTCTTTATATCTGCCAAAGCTGCTCCAGCCAGTCTTAATTCTGATTAGTACTTCCTCTCTCGTGTTGTCTTCCAGCTTCACAGTCTGGCCAAGATATTTGTAGCTTTCTACTTTTTCTATCATATCATTTTCAACTACAATGGGCTCATTTGTTTCGAAATTTGTCATGAATTTTGTTTTCCCTTTGTGTATTTTTAGACCGATCTTCTTGCTTTCACTGTTCAAACCATTTAGTTGAATCTCCATGTCCTTGACTGATGTTGTTGTTAAAGCAACATCATCTGCAAATCTAAGGTCTGTCAGTCATTCTCCATCTATATTTATTCCTTGTTTCTCCAAGTCTAACTTCTTGAAAATCTCTGCCATGGCAGCTGTGAAGATTTTAGGTGATATTGTATCCCCTTGCCTCACTCCCTTCTTTATGTGAATATGATTTGCCACATTATTGTCCAAATGGATTGTGGCTACTGCATCTGTGTAGGTATCCTCTATGATGAGCACATAGGTTTCATTGACTCCTATTCTTCTTAGGGCTGCAAAAAGATCTGAATGTTCAACCGAATCAAATGCCTTTTCATTGTCTATGTATCCTACACAAAGCTTTAGCTGGTATTCATTCACCTTTTCAATCAGTTGGTTTAATGCGTGTAGATGGTCTGTTGTTGAGAAACCTGCCAGGAATCCTGCTTGTTCCCTCGGCTGGTTTTCCTGTAGTATTCTTTGGATCCTGTTTTGGATTATTTTGAACCGATGCCGCCTGCCTGATAATCAGAGCGCAGAAACAAACATCAGCGATCCCCAAGCCTATGGGAGAGACCCGGACCCTGGCGAAGTCTATCGTCGCCCCCAGAATTATTAAAGTGGAACAGTAAAAAATAAGTTGCAGTATATGTTGCAGTCATACTGACAATTAAATCACCTGTTCGAATCACCCCTGATGTATAGGTCTTCAGAATCAATCCAGTAGCTCTTTGTGGGATACATTTTTGACGACGCTGTATTGAATGTTATATTAGAACCGTCCATCCAATTACCAATCAAATATTTACTCTAAAGTATCCGATACACATTATGTGGATCATAACTTATATATATTATTTTAATACTGATTCAGCTTCTATGGGGAAAAGTTCATTGCCCTGTCTGTATTCACAACCCATAATGAACGTATTTGGTGGCCATTTTGAAATTTTGAACAAAAAATTACGCGGCAAATAAATATTTATGAAACGGTTAGGGCACAAGAGCATTTTTAGGTCAAAATGTCACCCAATTCCACATGGACACTCTTATATATTGAAATAACAACTGTCTATTATTTTACGACATTTTGGCTGCCATTTTGAAAAAGTCAATTTTATACATTTTTCGCAGAGGTTGATTTTGGTAGACTTTGAGTATGTTAAAATAGAGACTTAAGAGCAACATTTTCTGAAAATAGAATTCATGTTGCAATTATTTTGACCTTTGGAGATTTTGGAGCTGATTTTTACTGGCCTATATATAAGTCATGGGAAACATCCTTGTCTAAACATTAGTTGCCTGCGCAATGTACCCATACAAAAAGGGATCTCGCTAGGTTTTTGTCTAAACCATGCTGGTATTGAAACGAGTGACAAACAATTTACTTACACATGATGAAATAACCAAACATAACTTACTCGTTGAGACTTAGCCTGAATCCTTCCAGGCCCAGAATTGTGGCGTTTTTATATTACCCACAATCCTTTACGTTACCATCAGCACAACCCGATGACTGTGCGTAGATGTTGAAGGACTTGGGAATTGAGCCTAGTTGAGACTCTCGGTACATGGTTTAACAATATTCGTATCAATAAACCAAAAACTGGATATCTGAATAGGTAAATTGTATGTGGCTCCGGCGCGACCTTTAACATTTACATTTATTTCACTTTTTGTCACATCTACACTTTCAGCCTTTAGTCATGTACGCATTATTCAATAATATTTTGATTCATGTCTCATGTCAACATATTAAACCCTAGTGAGATCGTAAGGTTATCAACTATTTCAAACTCTTACGATTCGGTAGTTCACAGCATCTTGCAAATGATAAGCGTTGGCAAAAATAACATTGATCAATTCATAGCGAATATGTAGAAGAATTCAAATATAATAGATATAGGTTCTGTGGTTTTTGAGTTATCTTTCATTCCTTCTGCTTTTCTTTCTGCCTTTCTTTCTGACGTTCTTTTTGTCGTCCGTTCTTTCTTTCTTTCTTTCTTTCTTTCTTTCTTTCTTACCTTTTTCTGTAATTTTTTCTTTCTTTATTTCGTTCTTTTTTCTTACTTTCTTTCTCTTTGCTTTCTTTTTTTTTTCCTTTTTTTTTTCTTTCTTTCTTTCTTTCTTTCTTTCTTTCTTTCTTTCTTTCTTTCTTTCTTTCTTTCTTTCTTTCTTTCTTTCTTTCTTTCTTTCTTTCTTTCTTTCTTTCTTTCTTTCTTTCTTTCTTTCTTTCTTTCTTTCTTTCTTTCTTTCTCATTTTTATTTTTTCCTGAAGCGATCTGATTTCTTTCTTTTCTGCATGAAGTTTCTGTTATAAAGCACGCCCCTTTGTAATCAAACATCTAAAAAATACCACAGCCTACTAACCTTAAATCAACAGCGCCAAAAGCTTTGGGTTTTCGCGTTTTACACCCACCCTCCGACTAAAGTGTGGATCCGTTTAGTTCCTTCGCATTAGGTTGGACCGGTTACGTCCAAAATTTACCTGACCGGCATGTAGTACATTCTTGACTGAAACCTACAAATAAACAAACAAACAAACACTCAACGATCCTGATATGTGTTCATATTTTCGTCGGTATATTGATTTTTGTTGGTTTCAATACATTATACAGATTCACCAATAATGAAGTTGGTAGTTCTCGCACTTTTGTTTGTCTCCGTGGTTCACTTCACCAAAGCCCAGTGCGATTCCAACGGTGACTGGACTCGTAAAGGCAACTCTTGCTACAAGTATATCCAAGAGAGGCTCACATGGAACGCTGCTTATTACAAGTGCAAAAAGATCAAGATCTCAGGGTCAGATTCAGACGCAATACCACACCTGGTGGCTATCACCGATCAGAATGAAAACGAGTTTGTCTACAACCTTTGGCGTAAGGATGCACCTCTTTCAAGTGAATTACCACCTGCTTCCGCACAGTGTCATCGACCCTATATCTTCATGGCAGGAATCGCCATGGTAGGTTGAATCCACAGCCACGATTAGCCATTTGGTTCAAACCTTTAAAGCTCTTTAAAACTAATAATTAGTCGAGGGACATAACTAAGGCTACTCACAATAGCCGTGTAATTGATCTTGGTTGTGCGTGAATAAGCTTGTATACCCCATTGAGGTCAATGGTCATCGACTTTTATACTGCCTACAGTGAGTGCAGCTGTACTACACGCTGTAATACAGGACCAACGCAATATAAAATGGTCAGATTTTGAGTTCAAAGCGCACGGCCAATTTTCAAAGCGCATTCTAGCGACTATCATATCTGTTCAACACGTATTTTCAAGTGTATGAGACCACATCTGGTTTCTTGAGAAAAATTCATTTGCGGGAGATATTCATCAATTTCTAACCCACTATCCGAAGATTTTCGTCTGATATCAAAATCGTGCATAGCAATTCACGTGTATCGATCCCGTGTATTCATTTTAATGTCTCTGCTCCACCAAATAATTATTAGCCAGGCGGTGTCGGTGTGTTCCGGTAAGTAGGGCCTACATAAGCTTAGAAGATACCGGGTGGGTATTCCAGTTTGGTTTGGGTAGGGATCAGGTCAGTAGCCAGGATTGGTAGGGGTGCTGATTTTGAAAAAAGTGGATTTCGAGGACTTTTTCATACTTTTTTTTTTTTTGGGGGGGGCCTCTGGCAGTAATGTATTAGGCCATATAAAATTAATATTTTGGTTCTCGTCCAGAGGATTTTCAGGAATTTATGAGGGAGGGAGGTTTTTTTTTTTTTTTTTTTTTTTCAATGTAAAATCAGCACTGTCAGTAGTTTTCGGTCTTTTCCAACAGTGCTCGAGGAAACGATGAGGCACTTTTTTTTTTGCCAAATGTTAGATTCTGAGGGATAAACCCCCTAGAGTACCACAAAAAGACTTGGAAGTGATCCTTGTTCTCTAATAAACTTATTTATATGTATGAAAAATTCATAAATCATTCCAAAGTCTAAAATAATTAAAAATCTTTAAAAAAAAAAAAAAATCTGACAAATCCCAGAAATTGAGGAGGAGGGACGAGAACCAAAACATTAATTTTATACGGCCTTACTGAGAATTTGAAAATGGACCATGCATATATACAATTCCGCATAGCATTTGGTCCATCGAAATACCAAAGTCAAAAGGATTTTTTTAAAACAATTTTCCCGTCGGTATAAGCCGTTTGCACGTTAATTGTACAGAGTGTCTTATCTCATAATTATAAAATCTCTGACTAAACCCCTTTTACCACCCAGATCATGAGGATTGTGCCTTTGTAGTCTTTAATGATGTTCTCATTAGTATGTTTTTGTGTTTTTATACACAGGACCTAGCCACTTTAACCCATCGAATGCTGTGTGGATAGGAGCGGCGCGGCAGGGAGACGGAATATATGCACATTGGGCGTGGCCCGAGGACACGCCGACCTGGAGTTACTCAAACTGGGAGGAGCCAAAAGTCGGTGGTAATTGCGGTCATATGGGGACCGAAAGCACCCCAGGTCCAAAGTGGGGTGTTACGGAGTGCAATTATCTTGCCACATATTTCATATGCGAATATGAAAAGCCAAATGAATTTGACGAATTTTACTATTATATCGGAGAGTGAATTAAAAAAGACTCGTTTGCGCCTAGTTTGTGCCTGATGATCAACTCCCCACAGCCCGTGTTTGGTTAGTAGCGCGTAAAAGGAAAAGAGATTCATGTACTCCCTATTCCAGAAAAATACAGAACTAATTTTTTTAATTAAAAAAAATATTATCCTGTTTTGCCAAATGAAACATAGCTAAATCCTAATCCTTTAGTTAGTCCTAACTAGCAATAAAAGTCCAATTTTAATATTTAGTCAGTTTTTGGAAATAAGGGCCAAAAACACTAATTTCAGTTTATGCATTCTAAGTTTTGGGAAAGACATGTTTCATTCTTATAACCAATCATTCAATTAACGTAACACAAAAACGTGAAATTTAGAGCAACATTTTAGCATATACTAAAGACTTTGAACGCTTAGACTTGTTCCAAGTCTGTGTTTTTTGTGACTCGATTGCAGAAAACATGCCGAAAATGCATGTTTTTGGCTCTTTTTTCAAGAAGTTAGTAAAATAGTGAACCTTTTCTTTTATATCCAGTTAGGACTAATTAAAGGATTAGGATTTAGCTATGTTTCATTTGGCAAAACAGAATAATATTTTTTTAATCCAAAAAAATTAGTTCTGTATTTTTTGGAATGGGGAGTATAGTGCCTGGGCATGTTGTTTTACCTCTGCGTTCAGAAATTTCAAATTTTATGATAAATTGTCAACAAATCGTTGATTGAGTTTGATTGACAGGTGACTGAAGACGCAAATTATTATTTATAATTTAGTGATTACAGGGTCGAGTAATTTTTATCAGGACCGGATTTACCTTTTGCTGGCCACATGATTACCCCTCCTGGATCTTCGGATCAAAGTGGCACGCGCCCACCCCACCCCCACCACCTAAGTGTTTTTCAAGAAATTTTGCTTCAAGTTGCTTGAGTATCCTCAAATAATTTGAGACAAATGCGGTGCGAACGAACAAATATTTTCAATTTAAAGCTAAAATGGGAAAAATTAGGACATAAAATGTGTGGCCTAAAATCAGAGCAAAAGGATAATCATTCCAACTGATTCCTACTCCTCTTTTTTAATTATTGTTTTGTTTTCCTCTCAAGATTTTGACTCCCATCGATCTCGCCCCCTCGACCCAGACCCACTGTGCCCTGTGGTAAATCCGGCCCTGCTCTTATAGGACAAATAAATTGATAAGGTATTGTTGCACCACCTTTTAGAAAATACATAAATTGAAATCGAAATACCTAAATTAAAGCAAAAAAGTCTAATAGACAGAACCTTAACAAACTTAAATCGTAAGAATGCAGTGATAATTTAAAGAGTGTTATTGTAATAGTATTATCAAATACATAATTTTCATCTTAGAATAGCTTTTTAATTAAAAATGTTGCATACTGTAAACCCCATTAAAAGCTATTAAACCAAGATAACACTCATTGAAACAGCTCAACTGATTAAATCGGATCTTCTCTGGTTGTGCACATGTGTCTGTTTTATATGTGCGGTATCGCTATAAGGTGCTATAATACCAGTGTTGTAGTCGAGACCGGCCTATCCGAGACCAAGACCGAGACCGAGACCAGACAGTCCGAGACCGAGACCAAGACCGAGGCCGGCTGGTCCGAGACCGAGACCAAGACCGAGACCGACAGGTCGGAGACCAAGACCGAGACCGAGACCGGGCATGAAAGTTATATAATCAATGAACAGTGGTGCCGCAAGCATTAAAATGTAGGGGGGGGGGTCAGGGAGCAGGCATATTTTGTTCGGTTTTACTGAGACTTTTTTGTGTACGCGAAACTCGCAAAAAAATTCAATAGCAGACTATTTTAGCCGCAAATGAAAATATGTTTTGCTTATGATTTGATGAGTCATTCCGATTGCTAAATGTTACGTAATTTATTATTGATACAGATGGCTCGCTTCGAGTTCGGTTGTTCGGAACCAAATAATTTATGTTTCATTATGATATTGTCCCTTGAATTTAAAGTGTCCGGTACTCAAGCTCATTTGCATCATAACCCAGCTGAAGACTGAAGGTTTCCGTCGCAACGTCGCGTCGGTTCGTCCGTCAAAATAGTTACGTCCGGTTGACCAGATTTAAATAAAATCTTAATGTATAGGCCTAAAGAATCATATTTACTCCATACATAAAGAGCAGGCAATCTTCTTTGTTTCTTGTATTATAATAACTATGGTCTGTTTGATGATCAATAAACAAAAAAAAACCATCAAAGGAACGCGGAAACACGTGGTGTTTATTTTGTACATAAATATTGTGTTTTACATAGGTCTTATTAGTCCTTATTTGCTGAGGACTTAAGTTGCTGTTGTCAGTCTCGCTAATTCACAGGGACCCATAATATATGACATATGGGGCTTATGTATACTTGTATATAGAGTACCCCTGGAGCTATCAGTGTACCAACTCAGGGCCCTGAGGCTGCTTCATTTGATGAGAAACAGCATGCTTTGTATTTTTACATTTGGGCCCCTGGGGCCCGTGACCTTTGACCTCTGGGGCCAAGATGTGCAAAGGATAAATCTACGGGGCAGGGCCCAGAAGTGTACATCAAATATATTATTGAAGAGTGCCCCCCAAAAAAAAAACCCACGTTTTTGATACCTGATAAATCGAGTTTAAAGAATCGAGCATATAACGACAAATTCAATGTGATTTACTCCCACAAAATGAGCGTAAAGTCGCAAGTTGTGAATTTCCTAGACGTTCCTGTTGGGTTGATATTCTTTGCTTGAAGACACCTGTATTGGCAGTGGTATGTTCTTTGTGAATGGGGACAGAATTGAATACAGAGTACAGTATAATATGTCCCTAGTCACAAAGGAAATACCACTGACTATGCAGATGTCTTCAAAGAAAAAACAGCAACTCAACAATTAGGTATCGACTTAATGCTCAAGTCGCAAGTTGGGAGTTTCTAGACGTCCCAACTGTTGAGTTGATGTTCTTTGCTTGAAGACACCTGTATTAGCAGTGGTATGACCTTTGTGAATGGGGACAGAATTGAATACAGAGTACAGTGTATTATGTCCCTAGTCACAAAGGACATACCACTGACTATACAGATGTCTTCAAAGAAAGAACAGCAACTCAACAATAGAAGGTCTCGACACCACCAACTTGCGACTTTACACTCCTTTCGTGGGAACATGTCACATCCCAGCAAATACAAACACGTTTTTAAAACGTTTTAAATAAGTTATATTTTGGGTTTTGGTTTAGGTAAAAACGTTTTAATAACATTAAAATGTCGGGTTATATAAAGGTCATGAAATCGTTTTAAAACGTATTGTATGAAAACACACTACAACAATATTTTTTAAATGTTTTCGAAATGTCATTGTAAACTATTTTTGCAAACATTTTTGGGCAAATATTTTGTCAACACTTAAATAACATTATATTTGCATCCAGCAAACACAGAAATGTTCTTAAAACGTTTTTTTAATAACATTTAAATGTCGGGTTATATAAAGGTCGTGAAAACATTTTAAAAACGTTATTGAAAATATTTTGGGTAAACATTTTTTGCAAAATATTTTTTCAACCCCAAAATAACATTCTGTTTAGAATGATTTGTACCAAGTTTTCAAAATGTTTTTGGAATGTTATTAAAACGTTTTTATACCCTTTATATAACCAGACATTTAAATGTTTTTTGTAAAACATTTGTGTTTGCTGTGCAGTAAATTACCAACAAATGTTATTTCATGTTATGAAAACGTTTTATACCATTAATGTACCCTTTATATAACCCGACATTAAAACGTTTTCTGGCAACCTTTTATAACCTTTTGCGAATGATGTCGAAAACGTTTTGTGTTTGCTTGATACTTACTTAATTAAGGCGGGTGGTTTTCCGGAATCACAATGGCTCTCCATAGGTTTTTGTATTGCATGGCTGTCTTGAATTTTCTACCTCCAATCCTGTGTCTTTCTTGGGGATGTCAATGTAGGTAAGAGCCGATCTCCCAGGCTTCTTTCTCCCATGCTTCGGTTTTCAAGTGACTAGTTTGAATGCTGGTTCGTCACTCCTAGAGCAATGTCCTGCACATCTTGTTCTTCTCTTCTTGTTTTTAATATAGCCTGTTGCTTCTAGTGAACACTTAGAACCGTTCTCAGAATGCGGGTATAGCAACCATCATACTATATTGCAACTGTTAGTGTTACAATCTATGCTTCGCATCCATAAAGAAGGACCACAGTTGTTTGATGGGATCATTTATTAGTTTTTCAAACAAAACATCATGTACAACTAAATTTTAGGTTTAAACAGCTAAAAGTGATATCATGCTAATGTATACAGATGCTTTTGAGTCATTCTCAACTTTAATTTCCCCTTTTTTACAAAATTTTGCGGATATAAAATGTATCTATTAATGACAAAATTGGTGGCGCTATTTTGTTACTGGAAATTACTCTTTCAAGCTTTTAATACAAATAATTCCTTTTGTTGTGTGATAAAATATGTTTATAAAATGTCCTTGTTGTTTGTTTTACCTATTCCAGGTGTTTTAATGGCAGTATTAATCACCTACCCCTTGCAAATAACGAAATATGATTTAGGATAAATAGCGCCATCTATAGTTTGCATTTAGTTAATAATGAAGCCAATTCTATATACATCAAACAACCGTGGGACCGACTCGACTATCGCAACATAAAGACGCATCTTAAATCCCCAGGCTATAGTTGACTTCGAGATATTTTATAAGCATGCTGCAATCCCTACAAGCTGCTGCTTTTCATATATTGACGTCCCTTACTGTACTCTTCATCCAGGCACCAAGTTACTTCAAGTTTTCCACATCCATTATTGGCCCTCTTTAGTCCAAATGCTTTCCTGCCTATTGTCGTTTTGCTGGCATTGATCTTCAATCTTACTTTTGCTACTGCTGTTTCAACCCTTTGGAGCATTTCCTGAGTTAGCTATTTTCTCGGATAATAGAGCAATGTCGACGGCAAAATTAAAGTCCGTCACCATCACTGGCCCAATTCTTCTGCTTTTCCTCTTTCCTAGGTGAAATCCAAGCTCTTCTTTCTGCAGACATGTCAGAGAAAATCGAGAACCACCACAAACAGGGATAGGTGTCACCTTGAAACACATCAGCCAAGATTTCATATATGTTTGTATTGCCATCAGGTGAAAGAGCTTTGGTTCTGGTGTTGTTGTAACCAATATCATCATCTTATTTGGGTGTTTTAGTACATGGGGAAAATGTGTAGGGGTAGGTGTGTGTGTGGGGGGGGCTGCAACCAACTTAACTCGTAAAACGTGGATTACAAATAATATTATTAGTCACTGTTGGCAGTCATCAGTAAGTGGCCCAAGCCCATTTCTATTGGGGAATAAAAACACAATGTCTTTCCAAATATAGAATGGTTACATCATGGTTTCATCCAGGGCTTCATGTTAGCTTTCAGTGACTTGTAACTAACATGACACCGTGTTGGAAGTTGTATGCAAGTTGACTATTATTGCAGTTATTGAAATACTTGTTATCATGGTAAATAAAATGGTAAAGGGCTTACGTCACAAGAAAGATTTGTCATTTTAACACGCACCCCCGTGCACGCACCATTTGACATCGGTTAACCTACATATATCTGTTTCATGGGATTTGGCCTAGTGCAGAAGACTAGAGGTTGCCAATTGTAGCTAGCTGTTTGCGAACTTGTCGTTATTTCGAACCGTGGCAGTAAGGCATTGTGTAGTTTCTGATATTGTTGAAAGTAAACAACTTGACTAAGCCAGATGAGTAGGCTTATTTACTAACCCTTAGTCCATTTTTGATAGTTTTGAGTGTATAGGGTAGCCACTAGTGGCGTAGAGGCGGTAGCAACATGACGAGGGGCCTGATCCGTCCTTGCATTTTATTATAACTTCTGCTTTTTTTTGGTGATAAATTTTTCCAGTCTACTCTATCTCATGTTGCTGTAGAGAGCGAAAACAAATTCGGTGCAGTTGATCTGGACCTGTCTTTTAGAGACATTTATAACCAAATTTACAATAATATATAATTATTAATATATCACTAGAGGAGAGACCAGATCAGTAGACAAAAGCACTGGTTAATCCAAATAATTTTTTGTGGACTGAGTTTGACGCATTTTATTGTAAACATTTAAAATCAGCTATTTGGGGCAAAAGGTAAGATTTATTTTCACTGAAAAAACGCGTGCAAAACGACTTAAAATTGCCAAAGTCTTTTTTAAACATACCAATAAACAGCAATTGTCCTGCGGTGTCGATAAGGCAATTGCCGACATCAAAATATATTTATACATAACAGTTGCTGGGCCTGAACGCTTACTCTCGACATCAAAAGACTATAGTCGTGGGAAACATCCTTGTCTAAACATTAGTTGCCTGCGCAATGCTACCCATATTTATGTTTTTGTCTAAATATGTTGGTATTGAAACGAGTGACAAACAATTTACTTACACATGATGAAATAACCAGACATAATTTACCAATTGAGACTCCCGGTTCATGGTTTAACAATATTCGTATCAATGAACCAAAAACATGATATCTGAATAGGTAAATTGTATGTGGCTCGGCGCGACCTTTAACGTTTACATTTATTTCACTTTTGTCACATCCACACTTAGTCATGTACGCATTATTCAATAATATTTTGATTCATGTCTCATTTCTATGCCAAAATTTCATACTGAACCCTGGTGAGATCTGAAGGTTAGCAACTATTTATAACTGTTGCGATTCGGTAGTTCATAGCATTTTGCAAATGGTAAGCGAGTGTGTAGAAGAATTCAAATATCACATATATCGGTCCTGTTGTTTTTGAGTTATGTTTCTTTCTTTCTTTTTTCTTTCTTTCTTTATTCATTTTTTCTTTCTTTCTTTCGTTCGTTCTTTTTCTTTTTTTTTTTATTTTTCTGTCGTTCTTTCTTTTTTTTCTGCCTTTCTTTCTGTCGTTCTTATTGTCGGCCGTTCTTTCGTTCTTTTTCTTTCTTTTTCTTTCTTTCTTTCTTTCTTTCTTTCTTTCTTTCTTTCTTTCTTTCTTTCTTTCTTTCTTTCTTTCTTTCTTTCTGTCATTTTTTCATTTAATCTACCGTAAAACCCCGTCTACAAGCATATAGAGTGCTTCTGATGAAAGCTTAATTAATCCAGGCACCATTATGGAGTTTGAGCAAATAAATTACAGATCCAAGCATATTCAAACAAGTATTATTGTAAGACCAATCTGTTGCATTGGCATATTTACACATGTATCGTATTAATTTAGTTTTCATCAAAAACACTGCATATGCTTGTAGACGAGGTTTTACGGTATACGCTTCAAGATCCAAAGGTCTCCGATTTGAATCCCAGTGAGCTTTCTTTCTTTCTTTTCTGCATGATGTTTCAAGTGAAGTGCCACCTCCTCGAGGTGAGTAGAGCCTCCATAAGCTTACATAAGGGCTACATAAGGGCTACATAAGGGTGGGAACTGGCTTGGGCAGGGATCAGGCACGTAGCCAGGATTCTTTGTAGGAGGTGCTGATTTTGAAAAGTGGACTTTTTCCAGTGTGGGGGGAAAGTGAACTTTCTTCCCCAAATTGGGATCTTTTTTGACCAAAAGAGCTTTACAAATCCGCTTGCAAATTCTACTTTAATTTTGGGACTTTTTGTATACTTTTGCCAATTGGGCAGGGATGTATCACTGAGAATTTGAAAGTGGACCATGCATAATATACAATTCGCCATAGCATTTAGATCTATCGCAATACCAAAGTCAAAGGATTTTTTTAAACAATTTTCCCAAATTGTTTAATAAATTTCGAATATGTTGGCTAGACTTAGGCAACAATGGGGTATTGGGAAAATTTTGAAAAATGACTCATCTATGGGCCTATACCAAAATTTTACATGGTCAACTTGCTATCGGTGTATCAACTCGGAACGCTGAAGCTCCTTTAAACAGCCGGCTCTTTGTTTTAACATTTAGGTCCCTGGGGCCCATAATATATAAACAACTTGACTAAGCCAGATGAGTAGGCTTATTTACTAACCCTTAGTCCATTTTTGATAGTTTTGAGTGTATAGGGTAGCCACTAGTGGCGTAGAGGCGGTAGCAACATGACGAGGGGCCTGATCCGTCCTTGCATTTTATTATAACTTCTGCTTTTTTTTGGTGATAAATTTTTCCAGTCTACTCTATCTCATGTTGCTGTAGAGAGCGAAAACAAATTCGGTGCAGTTGATCTGGACCTGTCTTTTAGAGACATTTATAACCAAATTTACAATAATATATAATTATTAATATATCACTAGAGGAGAGACCAGATCAGTAGACAAAAGCACTGGTTAATCCAAATAATTTTTTGTGGACTGAGTTTGACGCATTTTATTGTAAACATTTAAAATCAGCTATTTGGGGCAAAAGGTAAGATTTATTTTCACTGAAAAAACGCGTGCAAAACGACTTAAAATTGCCAAAGTCTTTTTTAAACATACCAATAAACAGCAATTGTCCTGCGGTGTCGATAAGGCAATTGCCGACATCAAAATATATTTATACATAACAGTTGCTGGGCCTGAACGCTTACTCTCGACATCAAAAGACTATAGTCGTGGGAAACATCCTTGTCTAAACATTAGTTGCCTGCGCAATGCTACCCATATTTATGTTTTTGTCTAAATATGTTGGTATTGAAACGAGTGACAAACAATTTACTTACACATGATGAAATAACCAGACATAATTTACCAATTGAGACTCCCGGTTCATGGTTTAACAATATTCGTATCAATGAACCAAAAACATGATATCTGAATAGGTAAATTGTATGTGGCTCGGCGCGACCTTTAACGTTTACATTTATTTCACTTTTTGTCACATCCACACTTAGTCATGTACGCATTATTCAATAATATTTTGATTCATGTCTCATTTCTATGCCAAAATTTCATACTGAACCCTGGTGAGATCTGAAGGTTAGCAACTATTTATAACTGTTGCGATTCGGTAGTTCATAGCATTTTGCAAATGGTAAGCGAGTGTGTAGAAGAATTCAAATATCACATATATCGGTCCTGTTGTTTTTGAGTTATGTTTCTTTCTTTCTTTTTTCTTTCTTTCTTTATTCATTTTTTCTTTCTTTCTTTCGTTCGTTCTTTTTCCTTTTTTTTCTATCTTTCTGTCGTTCTTTCTTTTTTTTCTGCCTTTCTTTCTGTCGTTCTTATTGTCGGCCGTTCTTTCGTTCTTTTTTCTTTCTTTTTTTCTTTCTTTCTTTCTTTCTTTCTTTCTTTCTTTCTTTCTTTCTTTCTTTCTTTCTTTCTTTCTTTCTTTCTTTCTGTCATTTTTTCATTTAATATACCGTAAAACCCCGTCTACAAGCATATAGAGTGCTTCTGATGAAAGCTTAATTAATCCAGGCACCATTATGGAGTTTGAGCAAATAAATTACAGATCCAAGCATATTCAAACAAGTATTATTGTAAGACCAATCTGTTGCATTGGCATATTTACACATGTATCGTATTAATTTAGTTTTCATCAAAAACACTGCATATGCTTGTAGACGAGGTTTTACGGTATACGCTTCAAGATCCAAAGGTCTCCGATTTGAATCCCAGTGAGCTTTCTTTCTTTCTTTTCTGCATGATGTTTCAAGTGAAGTGCCACCTCCTCGAGGTGAGTAGAGCCTCCATAAGCTTACATAAGGGCTACATAAGGGCTACATAAGGGTGGGAACTGGCTTGGGCAGGGATCAGGCACGTAGCCAGGATTCTTTGTAGGAGGTGCTGATTTTGAAAAGTGGACTTTTTCCAGTGTGGGGGGGAAAGTGAACTTTCTTCCCCAAATTGGGATCTTTTTGACCAAAAGAGCTTTACAAATCCGCTTGCAAATTCTACTTTAATTTTGGGACTTTTGTATACTTTTGCCAATTGGGCAGGGATGTATCACTGAGAATTTGAAAGTGGACCATGCATAATATACAATTCGCCATAGCATTTAGATCTATCGCAATACCAAAGTCAAAAGGATTTTTTTAAACAATTTTCCCAAATTGTTTAATAAATTTCGAATATGTTGGCTAGACTTAGGCAACAATGGGGTATTGGGAAAATTTTGAAAAAATGACTCATCTATGGGCCTATACCAAAATTTTACATGGTCAACTTGCTATCGGTGTATCAACTCGGAACGCTGAAGCTCCTTTAAACAGCCGGCTCTTTGTTTTAACATTTAGGTCCCTGGGGCCCATAATATTTGACATAATATCGTGACATACCATTTTTGACAAAAAATTCTCGACCCCATGACATTTCATGCAGCGCTATCGAATTACCATCACAACGTGAATCAACTCTGGCATTTTATCCCACAAATCCCTTTTACCCAGATCCTGTGGAGGGATTGTGCCTTTGTAGACATTTAGTGCTGTTCTCATTAGTACGTTTTTGTGTTTTATACACAGGACCTAGACACTTTAACCCATCGAATGCTGTGTGGATAGGAGCGGCACGCCAGGGAACCAACCCAAAATATAGTTATTGGGCGTGGCCCAATAACACGCCGGCCTGGAGTTACTCAAACTGGGATTCTGCAACAGGCGAGCCAAGTAAAGGTGGTAATTGCGGTCATATGGGGACCAGAGGCAATTATCACCCCCCAACTCAAGCTCCAGGTCCAAAGTGGGGTGATATGATGTGCGAATTTCCTGCTTATACCACATATTTCATATGCGAATATGATCTTTAAACCGAAACCAAAAGCCTAGTAAATTTGATGAGTAAACTCAATAAACCAATAGTATAAAGCAGCATAGGCTATTATAGCTACTTAAGGTTAAAAAGTCTAGAACGGCTATATCAGTCACGGCTAAATTCAAAAACGAAAACTTACGCATACTCACCCTAGTTACGAATGCGCGAATGACTTTTAGTCCAATAATAACCTGATTTTCGCACAATGATAAATACTAGATTACTATAAACCATATCCCATTGTGACTAATATAATCGGAGACAGAATTAAAAAGACTCGTTTGCGCCTAGTTTGCGCCTGATGATCAACTCCCCAAAGCCCGTGTTTGGTTAGTTGCGCGCGTAAAAGGTTGTTTTATCTCGTGCCTGGGTATGCTGTTATACCGATGCGTTCAGAAATTTCAATTATTACGATAAATTGTAAACTATCCCATAGAATATATAGGTGTGCAAAGATTAGATAATTACTATCCCATACAATAGTTTCCTCCTTCATTCTCTCTCTCTCTCTCTAGGTGCCATATCCTAAGACGTTGGCGATCATGTCATGCCACAATTCTCTGTTATAAGCCATCTCCAGAAGCTCTGTCGCTTTATGTTCAGCTCCCTTTCTTTTAGCCAGTCTTTCAGATTTGATAACCACATCACTCTCTTCCTGCCTCTGCTCCTTGTTCCTTCTATTCTTCCTGTCAATACTAGGTTCTCGAAACCATCCTTTCTGAGGAT